>NC_057800.1:355270488-355583604 GCF_018294505.1 Triticum aestivum | reverse complement strand
TGGCCACCGCCCGACGCCGGCCGGACCTCGCCGCTGCGTGCCCGTGCCGCGGGAGCCGAGCCCCGCCGCCGTCTACACCAACTCCAGCCTCCTCCTCCCCTAGCGCCGGCAAGCTCCACCAACTCCGGCGAGCTCCAAGTCCCCCCGGCGATCCTTGAAGTCCGCGCATGAACAGTAACTCTGGCGTGATCCCGATCTGGATCCGAGATCCAAAATCTCGGGGTTGACTTTTTCATCCCTAACCCTAATTATTTTGCCATGTTCATCGTGCTATAACTTTGCATCCGTAGCTCCATTTTGGGCATATAGCATATCAAAATGTTCGCCTCAGAGAGCACATCATTTCATTTCATTGCATCATTTTCATTTGAGTTCATCTTGATGCCCGAAATGTTGTTGGAAGAGTGCTATTTGGGATAATTGTCAGATGTGCTGCTCCAAATAGATTTTTGTCATTTTTGCCATGATTAATGTGTGCATGATATGTCCACGAGCTCTACATATATTTTGTTATATGCTTTGCCATCTGTCCAGAGGTGCAACCCATGTATTTTTGTGATGTGTGTGGTGACTAGCACAAGCTTGCAAAGTGGTGCATTCGTTAATGCTGATTTCTGGGACTTGGTAATTCCACTAAGTCCTTGATCTGTTTATTTCAATATGCCATATGTTTATGTTGTTTCCTAGTGATCCGTGCCTCTTTTGAGGATGATCAGTAAGGATGATTTGTTAATCTTGTAGTGCTCTATCCATCCATGTCTTTGTTTGCAATTATGGAGCAACCTAGATTGAGTCAATCGAGCTCTACTTTTGCTATTTCTTGAATCTGGGCAGATTGTCTACTTGTTAGCGATTTTGCCGAGGATGTTGTAGTTGATCCGTGCATGCTATGTTATTGTCCTTACCTAGCTTGTCTAATGTGTATTCTTGATGGGTGTATGCTTAGATTGTCATGACTTACTTTGTAGTGAGTGCATCGAGCTCGTAAACATGCCTACTTGATATCTGTTTCAGCATGCTCCAGTTTTCACTAAGTCTGTGATCTGATTATGTTTTTGCCATGTTCACATGCTTGCAAATGTATTTTCTGATCCCTTTTGGCTCAAGGTCACTAAGGGACTTTTGTTAAGCTCTTTGAGTAGCTCCATGCCATGCTTTGCTTTGCCATGTTCAGGCCCTGTAGATTATAGTTTTCTTTCTCCAAAGTGTCCTACCTGATCTGAAATTCCAGACAAGTGTTAATTTCACTATGTCTGAAATCTGTTTACCAAATGCATTTTTGCCATGCTTGTTTGAACCTGTTAATGGATGAATTGGCCGTAGCTCAGTGTTCATCTTTTGTTAAGCATCATGAATGGATCCCTTCCATGTATTTTGATGCCATGTTTGGGTGCTGTAGCATGTTCATCTTGTTGCATTTATATGGCTACTTGTTGTAAATCGCAGACCGGTCTCAAATCTTGCATATGCATCGCATATCGCATCCTGCATAGCATACCATGATTGCATCATGTTGTTTGAGCTTTGCACGTGGTTGATTGTGCTCCGTTTGCTTGTTTGTCTTGTTTGGGTAGAGCCGGGAGACAAGTTCGCTAACGAGGAGCCCGTTGAGTTCGCTTTCGAGGATCCAGTCAACTCTGACAACTTTGCAGGCAAGATGATCATACCCTCGAAATCACTTCTATCTTTGCTTTGCTAGATGCTCGCTCTTTTGCCATGCCTATGCTTCGATTCCTACCACTTGCTTATCATGCCTCCCAAATTGCCATGTCTAATCCTCTAACCCACCATGTCCTAGCAAACCGTTGATTGACTATGTTACCGCTTTGCTCAGCCCCTCTTATAGCGTTGCTAGTTGCAGGTGAAGATTGGAGACCGTTCCTTGTTGGAACATTATTTTACTTGTTGGGATATCATTATATTACCTTGTTATCTCAATGCATCTATATACTTTGTAAAGGGTGGAAGGCTTGGCCTTTTTCCTAGTGTTTTGTTCCACTCTTGCCGCCCTAGTTTCCGTCATATCGGTGTTATGTTCCCGGATTTTGCGTTCCTTACGCGTTTGGGTGATAATGGGAACCCCTTGATAGTTCGCCTTGAATAAAGCTTTTCCAGCAATGCCCAACCTTGGTTTTACCATTTGCCACCTAGCCTCTTTTTCCCTTGGGTTTCCGGAGCCCGAGGGTCATCTTATTTAATCCCCCCGGGCCAGTGCTCCTCTGAGTGTTGGTCCAAACAGAGCCACTTGCAGCGCCACCTCGGGGCAACTCGAGGGTTGGTTTTAGTTGTACCTAGTGTTCATCTGAGTGTGCCCTGAGAACGAGATATGTGCAGCTCCTATCGGGATTTGTCGACATATTCGGGCGGTGTTGCTGGATTTGTTTTAACTTGTCAAAGTGTCTTGTAGAACCGGGATACCGAGTCTGATCGGAATGTCTCGGGAGAAGGTCTATTCCTTCATTGACCATGAGAGCTTGTCATGGGCTAAGTTGGGACTCCCCTGCAGGGATTTGAACTTTCGAAAGCCGTGCCCGCGGTTATGGGCAGATGGGAATTTGTTAATGTCCGGTTGTAGATAACTTGAACCTTAACTTAATTATTTAAAATGAATCAACTGTGTGAGTGACCGTGATGGTCTCTTCTCGACGGAGTCCGGGAAGTGAACACCGTGTTGGAGTAATGCTTGCGGAGGTTGTTCTCTAGTTATTTGGTCGCGCTTTGCCTTCTCTTCTCGCTCTCTTTTGCGAACAGGATAGCCTCCCTATATGCTAGTCGCTTGCTGCAGCTCCACATATTTACCTTTGCCTTACCTATAAGCTTAAATAGTCTTGATCACGAGGGTGCGAGATTGCTGAGTCCCTGTGGCTCACAGATTACTTCCAAACCAGATGCAGGGCCTGATGATTCCGTTCCAGATGACGTGCTTGAGCTCAAGTGGGAGTTCGACGAGGACTCACGCCATTACTATGTGTCTTTCCCTGATGATCACTAGTGGTGCCTAGTTGGGGCGATCGGGACCGTGTCGCATGTTGGGTTGATCTTATATTTTGGCGCCGTAGTCGGGCCATGAGTGATTGGATGATGTAATGCTATTTATGTACTTTGATTGACGTGGCGAGTGTAAGACAACTATGTACCTTCCCCTTTTATTATCTATTTTACATGGGATGTTGTGAATATTGCCTTACTTGCGACATTGCTTTCAATGTGGCTATGCCTCTAAGTCGTGCTTTGACACATAGGAGCTATAGCCGCATCGAGGGCGTTACAGCCTAGCTTAATGGCTTTAAAGAAAGTGCTGCCAGGGAGACAGCCCGGAAGTTTTAGAGAGTCATTTATTTCTGTTGAGTGCTTTTATATAGTTTAAAAACAAAAAAAGTAAAGAGGGGAACCCAAAACTTTTCAAAAGGAAAAGCGAAAGTGAGAAAGACGAGCATTGTTAAAATGGGAGCTAGCCTTGAACTTTGTTCATTCCCATGGAAACTTTGTGACCCTTGATTACAGAAACTTTTCAACAAAAATAATTATCCCCTTGTATGATTCCTTTTTATAATAAAAATAATGTGCCAAGATTTTCCTTTAGAATGTTTACATTGCTTGTTGGTTTGTGCGGTGCAGAACAGATACTACGGCTATAGTGCGCGATTTTACATTTTTTACTGGAACGTCAAACGGTTCTGAAACGTTTTGCACTGTCTTTCTATACAAATTTTTTATTTTTTCGAATTTAGGCAGAATTTTTTGAGTACTAGAGGTATGGTGAATGTTCAGATTACTATAGACTGTCCTGTTTAAGACAAATTCTGTTTTTTATGCATTGGTTGCTTGTTTTGATGAAACTATCAATTTCTATCAGTGTATTAAGCCATGTAAAAGTTATATTACAGTATCTAAAGTTCAAAAACAAAATATGAATTGGTTTGCAACAATATTAGAGTAGTGATTTGCTTTATTATACTAATGGATCTTACCGAGCTTTCTGTTGAGTTTTGTGTGAATGAAGTGTGAGATGAATAAGAAGAGGCAAGAGCTCAAGCTTGGGGATGCCCAAGGCACTCCAAGTAAATTTTCAAGGAGACTCAAGCGACTAAGCTTGGGGATGCCCCGGAAGTCATCCCATCTTTATTCCACAAATATCGGTAAGTTTTCGGATTCGTTTCGTTCATGCGATATGTGCAAATCTATAGCTTCTTTTGCATTTAGTTTTCACTCTTCTTTTATGCATCATGCTGGTATGACATAGTCCTTGGTTGATTTATAGAATGCTCATTTTACTTCACTTATATATTTTGAGTATGGCTTTATAGAATGCTTCATGTGCTTCACTTATATCATTTGAAGTTTGGATTGCCTGTTTCTCTTCACATAGAAAACCGCCATTTGTAGAATGCTCTTTTGCTTCACTTATATTTGTTAGAGCATGGGCATATCTTTTGTAGAAAGAATTAAACTCTCTTGCTTCACTTATATCTATTTAGAGAGATGACAGGAATTGGTCATTCACATGGTTAGTCATAAAATCCTACATAAAACTTGTAGATCACTGAATATGATATGTTTGGTTCCTTGCAATAGTTTTGTGATATAAAGGTGGTGATATTAGAGTCGTGCTAGTGGATAGTTGTGAAATTGAGAAATACTTGTGTTGAGGTTTGCATGTCCCGTAGCATGCATGTATGGTAAACGTTGTGTGACAAATTTGAAGCATGGGGTGTTCTTTGATTGCTTTCCTTATGAGTGGCGGTCGGGGACGAGCAATGGTATTTTCCTACCAATCTATCCCCCTAGGGACATGCGTAGTAGTACTTTGCTTCGAGGGCTAATAAACTTTTGCAATAAGTATATGAGTTCTTTATGACTAATGTGAGTCCATGGATTATACGCACTCTCACCCTTCCATCATTGCTAGCTTCTTCGGTACCGTGCATTGCCCTTTCTCACCTCGAGAGTTGGTGCAAACTTCACCGGCATCCAAACCTCATGATACGATATGCTCTATCACACATAAACCTCCTTATATCTACCTCAAAACATCCACCATACCTACCTATCATGGAATTTCCATAGCCATTCCGAGATATATTGCCATGCAACTTCCATCATCATCATATACATGACTTGAGCATTTCTTGTCATATTGCTTTGCATGATCGTAAGATAGCTAGCATGATGTTTTCATGGCTTGTCCATTTTTGGATGTCATTGCTACGCTAGATCATTGCACATCCCAATACACCGCCGGAGGCATTCATATAGAGTCATACTTTGTTCTAGATATCGAGTTGTAATATTTAGTTGTAAGTAAATAAAAGTGTGATGATCATAATTATTAGAGCATTGCCCCAGTGAGGAAAGGATGATGGAGACTATGATTCCCCCACAAGTCGGGATGAGACTCCAGACTTAAAAAAAATAAAAGAGGCCAAAGAAGCCCAAATAAAAAAATAAGCCAAATAAGCCCACCAAAAAAACAAAAAAACAAAAAAATGAGAGAAAAAGAGAGAAGGGGCAATGTTACTATCCTTTTACCACACTTGTGCTTCAGAGTAGCACCATGTTCTTCATATAGAGAGTCTCTTGAGTTATCACTTTCATATACTAGTGGGAATTTTCATTATATAACTTGGCTTGTATATTCCGATGATGGGCTTCCTCAAATGCCCGAGGTCTTCATGAGCAAGCAAGTTGGATGCACACCCACTTAGTTTCCAATTTGAGCTTTCATACACTTATAGCTCTTAATGCATATGTTGCATGGCAATCCCTACTCCTCACATTGACATCAATTGATGGGCATCTCCATAGCCCGTTGATTGGCCGCATCGATGTGAGACTTTCTCGTTTTTGTCTTCTCCACACAACCTCCACCATCATATTCTATTCCACCTATAGTGCTATGTCCATGGCTTGCGCTCATGTATTGCGTGAGGATTGAAAAAGCTGAAGTGTGTTAAAAAGTATGAACCAATTGCTCGGCTCGTCATCGGGGTTGTGCATGAGGGGAGCATTTTGTGTGACAGAAATGAAGCATAGGCAAACTATATGATTTTTTAGGGATGAGCTTTCTTTGGCTATGTTATTTTGAGAGGACATAATTGCTTGGTTAGTATGCTTGAAGTATTATTGTCTTAATGTCAAATGATAGACTATTTCTTTGAATCACTCGTGTCTCAATATTCATGCCATGATTAGATTACATGATCAAGATTATGCTAGGTAGCATTCCACATCAAAAATTATCCTTTTTATCATTTACCTACTCGAGGACGGGCAGGAATTAAGCTTGGGGATGCTGATACGTATCCGTTGTATCTATAATTTTTGATTGTTCCATCCCAATATTATACAACTTTCATATACTTTTGGCAACTTTTTATGTTTGGGACTAACATATTGATCCAGTACCAGTTCCAGTTTGTTGCATGTTTTTTGTTTCACAGAAAATCCATATCAAATAGAGTTCAAACGGGATAAAAACTAACAAAGATTTTTTTTGGAATATATGTGATTTTTGGGAAGAAGAACCAGCGCGAGACGATGCCCGAGGGGTCCATGAGGCAGGGTGGCACGCTCCAGGGGGTCAGGCGCGCCCTGGGCCCTCATGGCCACCCAGTAAGGCGGTTGGTGCCCTTCTTTCGTCACAAGAAAGCCAATATCCGGATAAAAATGGTGTCCAAAATTCAGCCCAATCCGAGTTACGGATCTCCGTGAATTTAAGAAACGGTGAAAGAGCAGAATCAGCCAACACAGAAACAGAGAGAGACAGAGAGACAGATCCGATCTCGGAGGGGCTCTCGCCCCTCCCATGCCATTGAGGCCATGGACTAGAGGGGAAACCCTTCTGCCATCTAGGGAGAAAGTCAAGGAAGAAGAAGAAGGGGGGCTCTCTCCCCCTCTCTTCCGGTGGCGCCGGAACGCTGCCGAGGGCATTATCATCACCGCAATCTACACCAACAAATTCACCACCATCATCACCAACTCTTCCCCCCTCTATGCAGCGGTGTAACCCCTCTTTTACCCGTTGTAATCTCTACTTAAACATGGTTCTCAATGCTATATATTATTTCCAAATGATGTATGGCTATCCTATGATGTTTGAGTAGATTTGTTTTGTCCTATGGGTTAATTGATGATCGTAATTGGTTTGAGTTGCACGTTTTATTATTAGTGCTGTCCTATGGTGCTCTCTATGTCGCGCAAGCATGAGGGATCCCCGTTGTAGGGTTTGCAATATGTTCATGATTTTCTTATGCTGGGTGGCGTGAGTGATAGAAACACAAACCCGAGTAAGTAGGTTGTTTGCGTATGGGAATAAAGAGGACTTGATGCCTTATAATGCTATGGTTGTGTTTTACCTTAATGATCTTTAGTAGTTGCGGATGCTTTCTAGAGTTCCAATCATAAGTGCATATGATCCTAGAGGAGAAAGTATGTTAGCTTATGCCTCTCTCTCAAATAAAATTGCAATAATGATTACCGGTCTAGTTATCGATTGCCTAGGGACAAGTAACTTTCTTGTGTGACAACAAGCTCTTTATGATCTTGCAAACCTATCCAACAACACCTACAAAGTACTTCTAGTTTCATACTTGTTCTAGGTAAATCGAACATTAAGCATGCGTAGAGTTGTATCGGTGGTCGATAGAATTTGAGGGGATATTTGTTCTACCTTTAGCTCCTCGTTGGGTTCGACACTCTTACTTATCGAAAGAGGCTACAATTGATCCTCTATACTTGTGGGTCCTTGGGTGCATGCTTAGGTCCCATGAACGAAATGGGAATGAATTTCAAACACCAGGGCACTGTTGCTTGCCGGTAAAACATTGAGATACTTTGTTTTTAAATTCTAGTAATTCCAAAACTCGTCTGAATTTCATAAAACTTGGAATGCTATCATGGAATGGCACCAACATGTTGTGGTAAAAAAATTGTCCCATTTGGGGTAGGTTTTGGTATACGCTCCTCACAAACTAGAGCTTCTCCCAAGAAGCCTCGTGGTTCCGCTAGGGAATATGTGTCACCTTTCTGGACGAAACGACATCCGTTGCCTCTTTTTGCCTTGATTTTTTCTAGATACAACATAGAGCAACATGAGTGCTATGTTCAATTTTGGAATTATTCGGGGTTCGTTTGGACATTTTTATGCATTAACTAAGTTTTCTAGGCATTTTATATGAATAATTAAAATTTGAACTACATGCACCTGCTCCAGTGTAGCAAATTGGGTTGAAAAATCATATGTGTGTCCTTGCGTGCATGCTTAGGTCCCATGCAAGAAATGGGAATGAAATTCAAACACCTCGGCATCGTGCCTCAGCCGCAAACATTAAGATACTTGGTTTTAAAATTCTAGTAAATCCAAAACTTCTTTGAAATTCATGAAACTTGGCATGTTATCATGGAATGGCACCAACATGCTGTGGTATTTTTCTTGTCCAATTTGAGAGAAGGCACACGAATCAACAACCAACAAAGGCATTTTGAAACAAATAGCTCCCACCTTATCATCTCAAACATTTCTATAATTTAAATCATGGGCGTTCTGCTAAACATTCATGTGATGCCACGCATCACACTTTTAATGGCTAGGAGGTGTCATGCAGACATCTGCTTGAGTAGACGGGAGGGGTGCGAGCGCAGTCCACTATGTAGGTGACCAGGAGGCGAGCAAGCTGTCATCCAATGCATAGGCTCACTAGGAAACGTGCGAGTTATACGCTGCGCGGGCTCACTGGTAAGTGACCCCTTTGAATTCCATGGCCACCCGCCTCGCTCCCATCCTCTCCATTAATGGTGCATGAGCCGCTATTTCATATGGGCGGTCTTACTCTTCGCCTCCCATTCCCCTCTCGCAGACCTCCACCAACGCCATGGAGCAGAGGGATAATCGGCCACTAGTCTTCCAGTTTGGTGAAGTTGACTCTAAGCTGGACGAGATAGAAAATAAGGAGGAATGGGGCCTCATGGACATGGCCCTGAATGAGCTGGCCGATGTGGTTCCTGCCCCCGCGCCCGTACCAGCTCCCATCCCCGCGCTCGCGCCAGCGACCATCCCCATAGCATTGACGGGCTGGTCGCTGAGCACTATCACAATGCTGGAAGCTGCGGACGTCAACGAGGTCGCTGCGGACCCAGGCAAGCTCGTGTACATGCTAGCGCCCCCGCCCGTGCCCATGCGCGTCCCTACACCCACTAAGGCGCTGGTCCCCGTGCGTTTGCCTGCACCCGCCGCGCATGTGCCCATGCGCTCGCCCCCCTCAGTGTCATGAGACGCCGCCGTCGACCGCTACCTCGCAGCGCCACAAGTTGTCGTCCTCCCGCGCCTTGCCCGCTTATCACGCGACGACATGGTGTTTGATTTCCAAGTGAAGAACATTCTATGTTTCCTTGAAGACTTGAACAACGGCGTCCTGGAGGACGACAATGACAACGGTGGCGTGGCGCGCCTCCTCCATCAACCCTGGAATTAGTTTTTTGGGTTTAATACTGTTATCTCGATCGTATGAATATAAAGTCACAGTGTGACTGAATGAAACCTATGGTTTGAACAAACTTGCATTTTTCTCTCTGAATGTACACACTTATCAAATGATTTTTTTAAACATCAATGGTTTTTAAATTTAAAACACTCATCGCAAACGTTTTAGATAGAACATACATATGTAAATCGACAACTTCCCCAGTAAGCCAAGGGAAAATGTGCTTCGCAGGATTTTTACAACACTTCATCACAAATGTTTTAGATAGAACGCCCGTATGCAAAGCAAGAGCCACTGTCCTTCCCCAGTAAGCCAAGGGAAAATTTGCCGCATTGGATTTTTGCTTTTGTCATATTGGGTATATTGCCATTTGTCAAACTGGAAAGATTGACATTTGTCGATCTAGTAACATCGCCATTTGTCAACCTTATAACACTGTCATTTGTCAAACTTTGTAGCTAAAAATCATTAGAACTATCTAAATTTGTAGCAAAATTTCATTAAGCATAGATTTCATTCATAGATTAAGCAGTCCTTCTTTATACAAACAATTTAACTCGACAGCTGAATCGACCAAACTTTTTGCCAATTGTTGCCAACCACGTACTGAAATAGCTAGTTCAACTATATATACTAGCTAATTTTAAGTAGGTAGTACAGTTCAACAACATCTATAGTCAGAGGAACTAAACAAAATAGCCCCTAAATACTACTACTATGGAGGGGCTTTGTACTACTTCAAGCAGCCTCTCCTCTGCCGAGCGCGCTCAGTAAGAGGCAGAGGAGGAGGAGCCTACCGACGAGCTAGAAAACTGGAATCCGCTGCCTGCCGCTGCTGCACCAATAGCGACGCTCACCTCGAATGCCATGTGCCGCTCTAGACGACCCTCTTGAACCGGCGGGACTCCTCGTAGATCTTCTCATTCAGTGCCTCTGTGGCAGCGTGTGCTGCGGCCACGATGGCGGTAAGACTCTTTGCATGCTCGACCAGGCACTCCACGTCCTCGCGCAAGAACTCAATATAGCGCACAAGGTCACTAACACACATGCGGGGCTCCACCTCTACCTCCCTCCTTCGGGTGGCGGTGGCAGAGTGGGTGATGACCCTGGCGATCGACAGCGGGCTGACGGCCATGATCGGCGACTGAGTGGTGGCCATATTGGCCACCTCCCGCCTTCGGGCCACAGTGGCAGAGTGGGTGATGGCCACGGTGGACATCAGTGGCGTGGCGGCCACGACGGCCACCTCCTGCCTTCGGGCCACGATGGTGGAGCTGGCGGTGGCCCTGGCTTTCAACTGTGATGTGACAGCCACGACAGCAGACGGTGGGGTGGCGGCAATGGGGACCGGCAACAGCTGCCGATGGGCTGTGGCGCCAGAGCATGTAGTGGGTGTTGCACGCACACCCAACAAGGACGCCACACACACTACACTACGTCGAGTACAGCGCTGCCGCTGTGGTCTAGCCTCCTAGATGGAGATGTCCTCTGATGATGGCGAAGTGGCTTAGCGACAACGAGGGACCGATGCCATTGGCGATTGTGGGAGAAGCAGGCGAAACAAGCTACATGGAGGGAGGGGAAAATGTGACGCAAGACTCGTTGGTCGTGAGGGTTTATATAATAAGTCGGTAAGCATGGGGATTTTGGGGGATTTCGCTGAGTCAGGCAGGAAGCTTGCATGGCTATGCGCGGGAACTTACGCGGTTACATGAGAGCTGGCTTACCGACAATCCATTAGCGCCAGTTTGAGCCACCGTTTGGCCAAAAGAATGCATGCGCAGTGATCAAGCTTGCGCTTAAAGCCGTCTGTGGCAGCGGGGTGACAAGACATGCGAGAGGAGGACGAAACGACATGTACACATATGGTTAATAAGCAAAAACGTTTACGATTTAATTACCCACTACCTCCGTCCTGGTTTATGAATCCTCTTTGTATTTTTGTGCCAAATTTTAACTATAGATTTAACTAATAAAATACGAATGTATGTCACCAAAGATTATATCGTTAGATTCGTATTGGAACATAGTTTCCAATTATATTATTTTTATAACATGCATTAACACTTTGTTAGTTAAATTTAAGGTTAAAATATGGCACAAAATATAAAGGGGACCAATAAACCAAGACAGAGGTAGTAGCACATGGCCGCTCTCTACGCAGCGTTGCAAACGATTGTTCGATCATCGTCAGATGTGGAACGCGATGTAGTTTCACATCATGTCACCGGCTCGCAACTGCTGGCTAGCTTGTAGACGAACATTCTCTATGTGTTCAACTGCTCTATGTGTGTTGTTGCTCGAGGTTGAGGCGGCCTAGACGCGCTCTGCTTGCGTCCCTTCACGCGCGTTGCCAGTGTTTGGGGCCGGCGCACGATCATATTGGTTCGTGCTGCCATTATGCATGCAGTTGCACCGGGCGTGGCGCCATGATGGAGTTACTCAATGCAAAAACTGCCATGCAGACGTGCTGAGAATCCAGGCCACCCGACCCCCGTTTATTCCTGCAGCCATTTACCTTAACCCCTCGCGCCTCACGATATCATAAGCACACCGAGGACGAGAGATACAAAGAGCATATCCAACGGCTCCAATGGTGCTCCCCGTTGCTCCAATGGTGCTCCCAGTGGCTATCGACGACAACGGGCGGTAGTTCACCATGCATCATGTAGAGGACACCCACTGATAACCCACAAGTATAGGGGATCAATTGTAGCCTCTTTTGATAAGTAAGAGTGTCAAACCCAACGAGGAGCTAAAGGTAGAACAAATATTCCCTCAGGTTCTATCGACCACCAATACAACTCTACGCATGCTTAACGTTTGCTTTACCTAGAACAAGTATGAAACTAGAAGTACTTTGTAGGTGTTTTTGGATAGGTTTGCAAGATAATAAAGAGCACATAAATAAAAAGTAGGGGCTGTTTAGTTAAAGAAACAATAAAGTTAGTATAGCGAGTGTGGAAAAAGTGGTGGTAGGAGTTGCGAAATTGTCCCTAAGAAATTGACTACGTTACTAGACCGATAGCAAGTTTTATGTGGGAGAGGCCACTGCTAGCATGTCATCCCTGACTTGGAATTCTATGCACTTATGATTGGAACTATTAGCAAGCATCCGCAACTACTAACTTTCATTAAGGTAAAAGCCAACCATAGCATTAAGATATATTGGTCCCCCTTCAATCCCGTATGCATCAATTTCTATGCTAGGATGAAGTTTCTTTCACTCTTGCCCTCCAATACATAGTCCTATCAACATACAACTAACCCTATGGCATGATCCGTGTGCGCACTCATATGACGTGCACCAAAGGACAGCAACATAACCACAAGCAAATTAAATCAATCATAGCAATTCATCAACCACCGATAGGACAACGAAAATCTACTCAGACATGATAGGATGGTAATACATCATTGGGTAATAATATGAAGCATAAAGCACCATCTTCAAGTAGAGGGTACAGCGGGTTGCGGAGAGTCAACCGCTGTAGATAGATGGGGGAAGGTGATGGAGATGTTGGTGAAGATGGCAGCGGTGTTGGTGAAGATCGCGGTGATGATGATGGCCCCCGGCGATGTTCCGGCGCCACCGGAAGCGAGGGGGAGATAGCCCCCTCCTCCTTCTTCTACATTGACCTTCTCCCTAGATGGAAGAAGGGTTTCCCCTCTGGTCCAAGGCCTCCATGGCATGGGAGGGGCGAGAGACCCTCCGAGATTGGATCTGTCTCTCTCTGTTTCTGCGTTCTAGGATTCTGCCCTTTCACCGTTTCTTATATTCTTGGAGATCCGTAACTCAGACTGGGCTGAAATTTTAACGCGATCTCTATCCGGATATTAGCTTTCTGGCGGCGAAAGAAGGGCATCAACCGCCTTACGGGGTGGCCACGAGGGCCCAGGGCACACCTGCCCCCTTGCCTCGTGCCCCCTCGGGCATCGTCTCGCATTGATTTTTCTTCTCAAAAATCACATATATTCCAAAAAAATCTCCCTCAGTTTTTATCCCGTTTGGACTCCATTTGATATGGATTTACTGCAAAACAAAAAACATGCAACAAACAAGAACTGGCACTGGGCACTGGATCAATATGTTAGTCCCAAAAATAGTATAAAAAGTTTCCGAAAGTATATGAAAGTTGTAGAATATTGGCATGGAACAATCAAAAATTATAGATACGATAGAGACATATCAGCATCCCTAAGCTTAATTCCTGCTCGTCCTCGAGTAGGTAAATGATAAAAAATTGATGTGGAATGCTACCTAGCATAATCTTGATCATGTATCTAATCATGGCATGAATATTAAGACACGAGTGATTCAAAGCAATAGTCTATCATCTGACATTAAGACAATAATACTTCAAGCATACTAACCAAGCAATTATGTCTTATCAAAATAACATAGCCAAAGAAAGCTCATCCCTACAAAATCATATAGTCTGGCTATGGCGCTATGCTCCATCTTCACCACACAAAGCATTCAAATCATGCACAACCCATATGACAAGCCGAGCAATTGGTTCATACTTTTCAACGTGCTTCAGCCTTTAAAACCTCACGCAATACATGAGCGCAAGCCATGGACATAGCACTATGGGTGGAATAGAATATGATGATGGAGGTTGTGTGGAGAATACAAAAAGGAAGAAAGTCTCACATCGACGCGGCTAATCAACGGGCTATGGAGATGCCCATCCATTGATGTCAATGCGAGGAGTAGGGATTGCCATGCAACGGATGCACTATAGCTATAAGTGTATGAAAGCTCAAACTGAAACTAAGTGGGTGTGCATCCAACTTGCTTGCTCATGAAGACCTAGGGAATTTGAGGAAGCCCATCGTTGGAATATACAAGCAAGTTATATAATGAAAATTCCCACTAGTATATGAAAGTGATAACTCAAGAGACTCTCTATATGAAGAACATGGTGCTACTCTGAAGCACAAGTGTGGTAAAAGGATAGTAACATTGCCCCTTCTCTCTTTTTCTCTCATTTTTTTTGTTTTTTTTGTGGGCCTTCCCTTTTCTTTTTTTGGGCCTTTCTCTTTTTTTTTCTTTTTTTCGTTTGGAGTCTCATCCTGACTTGTGGGGGAATCATAGTCTCCATCATCCTTTCCTCACTGGGACAATGCTCTAATAGTGATGATCATCACACTTTTATTTACTTACAACTCAATATTACAACTCGATGCTAGAACAAAGGTATGACTCTATATGAATGCCTCCGGTGGTGTACCGGGATGTGCAATGATCTAGCGTAGCAATGACATCAAAAAACGGACAAGCCATGAAAACATCATGCTAGCTATCTTACTATCATGCAAAGCAATATGACAATAAATGCTCAAGTCATGTATATGATGATGATGGAAGTTGCATGGCAATATATCTCGGAATGGCTATGGAAATGCCATAGTAGGTAGGTGTGGTGGCTGTTTTGAGGAAGATATAAGGAGGTTTATGTGTGATAGAGCATATCATATCAAGGGGTTTGGATGCACCAGAGAAGTTTGCACCAACTCTCGAGGTGAGAAAGGACAATGCACGGTACCGAAGAGGCTAGCAATGATGGAACGTGAGAGTGCGTATTATCCATGGACTCACATTAGTCTTAAAGAACTCATATACTTATTGCAAAAGTTTATTAGCCCTCGAAGCAAAGTACTACTACGCATGCCCTTAGGGGGATAGATTGGTAGGAAAATACCATCGCTCGTCCCCGACCGCCACTCATTAGGAAGACAATCAATAAATACCTCATGCTCCAACTTCCTTACATAACGGTTCACCATACGTGCATGCTATGGGACTTGCAAACCTGAACACAAGTATTTCTCAATTTCACAGTTAGTCAACTAGAACGACTCTAATATCACCACCTTTATATCGCAAAACTATTGCAAGAAATCAAACATATCATATTCAGCGATCTACAAGTTTTATGTAGGATTTTATGACTAACCATGTGAATGACCAATTCCTGTCAACTCTCTAAATAGATATAAGTGAAGCAAGATAGTTTAATTGTTTCTACAAAAGATATGCCCACGCTCTAACAAATATAAGTGAAGCAAAAGAGCATTCTATAAATGGCAGTTTTCTATGTGAAGAGAAATAGGCAATCCAAACTTCAAATGATATAAGCGAAGCAGATGAAGCATTCTATAAAGCCATACTCAAAATATATAAGTGAAGTGCAAAGAGCATTCTATAAATAAACCAAGGACTATCTCATACCATCATGGTTCATAAAGGAAAAGTGAAAACTAAATGCAAAAGACGCTCCAAGATTGCACATATCGCATGAACGAAATGAATCCGAAAACATACCCATACTTGTTGAAGAAAGATGGGATGCCTTCCGGGGCATCCACAAGTTTATATGCTTGAGTATCCTTGAATATTTACTTGGGGTGCCTCGGGCATCCCCAAGCTTGATCTGTCTCCTCTCTTCCATCTTCTCACATTGAGACCTCCTCGATCTTCGAACACTTCATCCACACAAAAGTCAACAGAAAGCTTGATAAGATCCGTTAGTATAATAAAGCAAATCACTACTCTAAGTACTGCTGCAAACCAATTCATATTTTGTTTTTTCATTGTAGCTACTGTAATATAACTTTTCCATGGCTTAATCCACTGATATAAATCGATAGTTTCATCAAAACAAGCAAACTATGAATCAAAAACAGAATCTGTCTAAAACAGAACAGTCTGTAATAATCTGAACATTCACCATACCTATGCTACTGTAACAATTCTACCAAAATTAGTAAAAATAAACAATTTGTATAGAGAGACAGTGAAAAAAGTTTCAGAACATTTTGACATTCCAGCAAAAAATGTAAAATCGCGCGCTACAACCAAAGTTTCTCTCCTACACCGTACAAACCAACAAGCATCTAAAACATCCTAAAGGCAAACCTTGGCACATTATTTTTATAATACAAAGGATTGTACAAGGGGATAATTATTTCTGTTCAAAAGTTTCTGTAATCAAGATTCACAAAGTTTCCGTGAGCATGAACAAAGTTCAAGGAGCTCCCCCACTTCAACCATGCTTGTCTCTCTCACTTTCACTTTCCTTTTTGAAAAAGTTTTGGGTTCCCCTCTTTATTTTTTTGTTTTTAAACTTTATAAAAGCACACAATAGAAATAAATGACTCTCTAAAACTTCCGGGTTGTCTCCCTAGTAGCGCTTTGTTTAAAGCCATTAAGCTAGGCGTATAGTGCTCAAGTAATGGATCCACCCGGATCCCATGGTATATCAAAGCCAATTTGAATTAGCAATGATTTGGCATTTAGTAGTGAGCACAAAGTAACATATATCATGTAACAACTAAGTCTAACTATCTTCCTATGCATCGGCATGTCATGAAAGAACAATTCATGCACACAAAGTAAAGGCCAATGCATAGTATAAACAATTTCTTGCAATTTTTTCGTGTTGGAAACATAAAGAGGCGGAGATGTAGTTCCTCTCTCATAATAATTGCAAGTAGGAGGAGAAAGCACATGAATATTATATCTATCAAAATCATCATGTGTAATAGTAAAACGCAACCCATCAATATAATCCTTAATAAGGGTAAACTTCTCCAATATAGTGTAGTTCGGAGAATTCAAAAATATAATAGGACTATCATGCGTGGGTGCAATAGCAACAATTTCATGTTTAACATAAGGAACTATAGCAAGTTCATCTCCATAAGCATAATTCATATTGGCATCTCAGCCACAAGCATAGCAAGCATCATCAAAAAGGATATTTCAAAAGAATCAACGGGATCATAACAATCATCATAGCATTCATCCTTCGGTAAGCACGAAGGGAAATTAAACAATGTACGGGTTGAAGAGTTACTCCCATTAGAAGGTGGGCACGGGTGATCAATCCGCTCTTCCTCCTTTTGTTCTACGCTCTTCTCCTCATCTTTTTCATCCAATGAGCTCATAGTTTCATCAATTCCTTCTTCCATCGACTCCTGCAAAATATTAGTCTCTTCTGGGACAGCAGAGGAGTCCTCAATATATGGTTTAACATAGGCATTAGAAGCATAATTATCATAACAATATTCAAGTATGGCAAAATTTTCAGATTTGTAAAGAGTAGCATCATACTATTCAATCAAAGAAGCAATTTCATAAGCACCCTTAAAAGCAACAAATTCTTCAATTTGTTGAATATCATAGTAATTATAAACACCCTGAGCATAAGAAGATGCGATTCCATTATCACTAAACTCACATTGGTAGGGAAGGTGTTTCTTAGGGTTTTCAGAACAAGTAATATCATATATTTCACATAGATTCCAAGCATAGCATTGCAAATGATGAATTTGATCCAATAAAATTCTCCTTTTTGAGATAAGCGGTGTCGCACATAACAAGCATGCTCATCTAAAGATTTTCCCTCAACTAAGCTAGTTGTGGTTTCAGCACGAGCACAAAGGGATCGAAGATGATCCAAGTAAAAGGCTTCAGGAGTGTGGTAGATTTTGAGTTGTTCTTCAACCATTGGTTCAGTAGGTACAACTATTTTTTTGGTATTTTGCGTTTCCTACCCAAAACTAAAGATAGAGAACAACTAAGAACAGCAAATAAAAATTACTTAGTGATAAAGCAAACAAGCACACACGAGAATATACACCCCCCGCTATAACTCCCCGGCAACGGCGCCAGAAAAAGGTCTTGATGACCCACAAGTATAGGGGATCAATTGTAGCATCTTTCGATAAGTAAGAGTGTTGAACCCAAAGAGGAGCTAAAGGTAGAACAAATATTCCCTCAAGTTCTATCGACCACCGATACAACTTTACGCACACTTAACGTTTGCTTTACCTAGAACAAGTATGAAACTAGAAGTACTTTGTAGGTGTTTTTGGACGTTTGCAAGATAATAAAGAGCACGTAAATAAAAAGTAGGGGCTTTTTAGATAAAGAAACAATAAAGTTAGTATAGCGAGTGTGGAAAAAGTGGTGGTAGGAGTTGCGAAATTGTCCCTAAGCAATTGACTACGTTACTAGACCGATAGCAAGTTTTATCTAGGAGAGGCCACTGCTAGCATGTCATCCCTGACTTGGAATTCTATGCACTTATGATTGGAACTATTAGCAAGCATCCGCAACTACTAATGTTCGTTAAGGTAAAACCCAACCATAGCATTAAGATATATTGGTCCCCCTTCTATCCCGTTGAGGGAGTCCTGGATTAGGGGGTGTCCGGATGGCCGGACTATACCTTCGGCCGGACTCCTGGACTATGAAGATACAAGATTGAAGACTTCGTCCCGTGTCCGGAAGGGACTTTCCTTGGTGTGGAAGGCAATCTTGGCGATACGGATATGTAGATCTCCTACCATTGTAACCGACTCTATGTAACCCTAGCCCTCTCCGGCGTCTATATAAACCGGAGAGTTTTAGTCCGTAGGACGAACAAGAATCATACCATAGGCTAGCTTCTAGGGTTTAGCCTCTCTGATCTCGTGGTAGATCTACTCTTGTACTACCCATATCATCAATATTAATCAAGCAGGACGTAGGGTTTTACCTCCATCAAGAGGGCCCGAACCTGGGTAAAACATCATGTCCCCTGCCTCCTGTTACCATCCGGCCTAGGCGCACAGTTCGGGACCCCCTACCCGAGATCCGCCGGTTTTGACACCGACATTGGTGCTTTCATTAAGAGTTCCTCTGTGTCGTCACTTTTAGGCCCGATGGCTTCCCCAATCATCAACAATGATGCGATCCAGGGTGAGACTTTTCTCCCCAGACAGTTCTTCGTATTCGGCAGCTTTGCACTGCGGGCCAATTCGCTTGGCCATCTGGAGCAGATCGAAAGCTATGCCCCTGGCCATCAGGTCAGATTTGGAAGTTTGAACTACACGGCCGACATCCGCGTAGACTCAATCTTCGACGGATTCGAGCCACAGCCGAGCGCGCCGCACTGTCACGATGGGCATGATTTAGCTCTGCCGCCGAACAGTGCCCTGGAGGCCGCACCTGTGTCTGCTCCGACCCCTAGCTCGGAGCCGATCACGCCAATCGAGGATAGGTGGTTAGATACCGCCTCGGGGGCTGCAATCTCTATGGCGATCGAGCCGAACACCAGCCCTATTCTCTGCAAAGCCCGTGACTCCAAGGAGCCTGACTCCTCTCCAGACTCCGAGCCCTCCATGCCCCGACCGATCGAACCCGATTGGGCGCCGATCATGGAGTTCACCGCCGCGGACATCTTTCAGCACTCGCCCTTTAGCGATATTCTGAATTCACTAAAGTCTCTCTCTTTATCAGGAGAGCCCTGGCCGGACTATGGTCAACAAGGTTGGGATGCGGATGATGAAGAAATTCAAAGCCCACCCACCACCCACTTCGTAGCCACTGTCAATAATTTAAACGACGTGCTCGACTTCGACTCCGAAGACATCGACGGTATGGACGACGATGTAGGAGATGAACACGAACCAACGCCTATAAGGCACTGGACAGCCACCTCATCTCATGATGTATACATGGTGGACACACCCAAAGGAGGCGACGACGAGGAACACAGGGATGCAACAAGGGATCGTTCACTCAAAAAGTAATCAAAGCGGCGATGTAAGCGCTGCTCCAAGCCCCACCTCGACAGAGACAGCAGTCATACAGACCCAGCCATAGAGCAGGACGAGCCGGTGGACAATGAACATGCCTTCGAGCAAGCGTCCGAATAGGGAAACTTGGATCAACAAACCGAACACCCCGTCCGCGGTGAAAACAACAGTCCGGACAGCCTTACGCCGGATAAACTCATGGAGCAGAAGAACCTCCACAAAAGGGTCATCGCCACTGCGCATAGCCTGAAAAAGTAGAAGCGGAAGCTCAAAACTGTGGAAGATGCACTCAGAATCAGATGGAGCAAAGTACGCAACACCGCAGACAAATATGCCAACAGTTGCCGCACAAAAAGCTATCCAAAGCGAAAGCTACTGCCTGACTTTGATGAGGAGGCCTTAGAACCCCTGCAGTCAAAAAATAGAAAAGCCATCCGGTCGGATGGACGACCGCATGGCCAGCATGGAGCGGCAAGCGGCGCCGCACACAAGCCGGCACGCGATCCACCAAAGGATCCGCATAAAAAAGATGGCCCAGCCAGATCTATATACGGGCCAAGAAAGCAAGCTCTAGTAAGCAATGCAACACAACAAATATCCAAACATCACGGCACAACCAAATACAAGGGCGCCGCACACCCCCTATGTTTCACCGATGAGGTGCTGGACCATGAATTTCCAGCGGGATTCAAGCCCGTAAACATAGAGGCGTACGACGGAACAACAGACCCTGGGGTCTGGATCGAGGATTATATCCTCCACATACACATGGACAGAGGAGATGACCTCCACGCCATAAAATAATTACCCCTCAAGCTTAAAGGGACAGCCCGACATTGGCCCAAAAGCCTTCCCGAAAACACCATTGGAAGTTGGGAAGAGCTTGAGGATGCTTTCCGGGCAAATTTTCAAGGGACCTATGTCCGCCCTCCGGATGCAGACGATCTCAGTCACATAACGCAATAGCCCAGAGAGTCAGCCCGGAAATTCTGGAACAGATTTCTTACTAAAAAGAATCAGATAGTCGACTGTCCGGATGCCGAAGCCCTAGCAGCTTTTAAGCACAACGTTTGAGACGAATGGCTCACCAGACACCTCGGCCAAGAAAAGCCAAGAACAATGGCCGCATTGACAAGCCTCATGACCCGCTTTTGCGCAGGAGAGGACAGCTGGTTGGCAAGATGCAGCACCAGCGACCCAAGTACATCCGAAGTTAGGGATGGAAACGGAAAACCCCGACGCAGCAAGGACCAGCGACGGAGGGAAACAACCTAAAGAGCACGACGGTCAATGCCAGATTCAAAAGCTTGCAGCAGAATCAGAGAAAGCCGCCCCTCAAGGATAACAGGGATGAGCTAAACAACTTAAACAAAATCTTGGACAAGATATGTCAAATACACAGTACTCCCGGGAAGCCTGCGAACCATACCCACAGAGATTGTTGGGTTTTCAAGCAAGCCGGCAAGCTCAACGCCGAACACAAGGGGCTCGACACACCAAGTGAGGACGACAACGAACCCCACAAGCAGAGCACCAGGAAACAAAAGGATTTCCCACAAGAAGTCAAAACAGTAAACTTACTTCACGTGACGAACAGAACGACGCCACAAGAGATACGCGCCATACGGCCTATCCCAGAGGAGTCTCGCCAATGGTTGTTCAAACCAATCATCTTCGACCATCAAGATTACTCTAGATGTATCCAAAACGCAGGCTGGACTGCCTTGGTATTAGATCCAATAATCGGCGGACTCCATTTTACAAATGTCCTGATGGACGGCGGCAGTGGTCTAAACCTGTTATACCAGGACACAATCCGCAACATGGGGATAGACCCAACAAAAATTCGCCATAGCAAAACCTCCTTTCAAGGGGTAATGCCAGACCCGGATGCCCGCTGCATGGATTCTCTCCAGCTAGAAGTTATGTTCGGCTCCCCCGATAACTTCCGTTGCGAACAACTAACTTTCCACATCGCCTCATTCTCAAGTAGCTATCAAGCACTGCTGGGACGAGAAGCTTTCGCCCGCTTTAACGCAATACCGCATTATGCATCTCTTATGCTTAAGATGCCCGGTCCATGAGGCATCATCTCATTAAAGGGAAACCATTGAGTGTTCCTCCCGCACGGAAAACAGTGCGGCTGCCTTGACAGCCCCACAATAAAGTGGCTTCACCAGCCAAAGCATCTAAACAGGTCGTCAAGACCACGGACACGGCTAGACGAGTCTGGCATAAACATACAATTGATAAAGGCTTAATAGCCGTATACCCCTATACTAGGGGCTCCGCGCATATAAAACAAGAGACAATAAAGCTCAATTTTACCCATTTCGATTCATACTTTGTTTATTTAGTATAACTCATGTTCGGCACGATCTTTCTTTAACTAAGTTCCTCTCTTTTATAGATGAACACCGTGCTACGCCCGTCCAGGATACAACACAATGAAGACACGGGCGCAGACGTGCAGCAGGGACCCGTTCCAAGGATTCTTTTCAGATGAAGACCCTGCGTAAACCTTTTTTACTGTCTCTTGTTGATACACATCCCCTGGTTTCTTGGTATAACCAAGGAGGAGGCTGGCGTTTTGGCATGTGGCCACGTCAGAGTTTTGCACGTACCTGGACACTAGGGGCTTATTACTAAGGGCGTTATCCCGCCCGCCCTCATAAAGACCGAATACCTTAGGGAGTGTTCGGCGTCGCGAGTTTGGCCTTATATGCATCAGTTCCGAATCATGTCTTTCATCAAATGTTGGGTTTGCCCGGCTCCTGTGTTTTGCTGCCTTACATTCCGCTCTATCGGCTAAGGCGGCACCAGGAGAACTACTGCGATTGTGCCCCAGTTCGGCCAGGCGAGCGCCTCAGTAGAGAAAGCCGAAAACTGACTGTCATGATATAGCGTGAGACTGGTCAACCACTCGATGACATATTGGAATCTTTAGGATTCCTCCGCATTAACGAAGGGCCATTTCCCTTCTAGGCACATACGCGCCCCAAGTTCGGGCGAGCACAGGCGCCACCAGGGGCTATATAAGTAGCCTCAATGTCAAACTCCTATGGCTAAGTGAAAGTGATAAAGCATCATAGTCCGATTGCCTAGTTCGCTACGCTATCACGTCCTTTGTAGGACCAAGACGTTGGATCAAGTGTGAAAATGCGCCTTCTGCGAACACCCCCGCATTATGTGCGTGGGGGCTGAAGCCGACGACTGCCATCTTTCAGATTATATATACATATATGTTAAACGGCCGCACATGAGGTATCATAATACTTGCAGGCACAAGTATAAAAAGCTTCTATAATTTATCAAAATATTGTTTTACAATAATACATGTTATTCGAATATAGTATCCTTCGAGCACTGCGTCTCTATTAAACGAGCGCCTTGCAGAACTTCCTGAAAATAGCGCTCGGCAGGTACTCGGCTTCCATCCGAGTCTGGGGATGCAACAGCGGTGGCTTCCATTTCCACCCAGTATGTCTTGACACGGGCAAGAGCCATCCGCGCACCCTCTATGCACGCTGACCTCTTCATCGCATTGATATGCGGCGCTGCACCAAGGAACTACTGCACCAAGTTGAAATAACTTTTCGGCTCTGGTCTCTCTGGCCACAGATGACTCACGACATACTTCATGGCGAGTCCGGACAACCTATTTAGCTCGGCCCATTCAGCCAAACGACCGGCTAATGACAGTGGACGCTGTGGATTGTGGAACTGCGACCAGAAGAGCTTTTCCCCTTTGCGATCTTCTTGATCTTGGAAGTGCTCGGCCGCATCTGCGGCACTCGCTGCTAAATCCAGATAGGTGTCCGCTGTACTCCACACCTGGTCAAACGGAGCATGTTTAGGATCACAGAACTTCCTCCGCAGCATAAAGGGCCTTCCAGCCGCGATTTCTCTGGCCTGACGCAGCTCCTCCTTCACAGCTCTCATCGCAGAGCGAGCATCCTTGGCATCGGCAATGGCCTTCTTCAGGTCCGTCTATTCCGCCCAATCTTCTTTTTCAAGAAGCTTGCAACGGTCAGCAGCATTCTTCAGCTTCACGGCCATCTCGGCCATTTCCTTCTTGCTTCGCCAGTGAGCAGCCTGTTCGGCTTTCAGCTCTTCAATTTCCTTTCCGGCAGCCACATTACTTTTCCTGGCTTGCTCCTTGGCTCGGGCAAGTTCCGCCCGAAGATTCTCCATGGCAGCAGCACCATCTGCATCAAGCGCACACATTGTAAGATACTGGCATAAAGCTCCACTTACCAGGCGTCGCCGAAGGAATTACATACCTTGTGCCTCGTCAAGCCACTTGTTGACAAGCGCGATGTCGGCATCTGCCACATCGAGTTGCCGCTTTAGCTCGGCAAATCCAACAGTCCGGCTGGCCACCAGACACTTCGCCACCTACGTATAAAGGCGGCATATTAGACCTGGGATTATGATCCTCTGTGCACCGTCACTTTTGACAACACACAGAGTCTCAGGGGCTACTATCTACACAGGGCGCATCTTATTTATGCGCAACTGTCCAAAAAGGGTACATTATTTCACGTACCTCAAAACCTGTCAGTAAACTCCTGACGGCCTCGTGCAATCCACTCTCCGCTGATGAAATCCTCTCAATCACCATACCCATCAATGCACAGTGCTCCTCTGAGATAGATACTCGCCCTAGCAGATCCTTCAGCTCCTCCGACCGCGCACCAGACGGCACCGGACTCGTTTGATGGCCCTTTTCGAAGGCCGGACGCGGAGGGCTTTGGGGGGCCATATGACTACCTTCCGGCCCCACCGGATTCGGAGAAACCCTCCGCGACGATACCTCAGGATCACCCGCCTCGCAAGGCGGTACGGCCGGGGGAGGCATTCCGCTCACCATCATCTCCGGAAGAAGATCCCCCGAAGACGAGCTCTGCTGAGAAGGGCTAAGGTCCGAGCTACAAGGTAAATTTTCAATTACTTTTCTCAGATATAAAGCAGGGATTTCTCTCGTTTCTTAAAAAGAAAACTCCTTTCTACTTACGGCTCGGTGGAGGGCTGATCCCCTTGAGGGCATAATTCGACCGAAGTATCCCCCAGCACAGGACCCTCTGGCGAAGATTTCTTCCCCTGCTTTAAGGCCATGGTCTCTGGGTCTTCAGAGGTGGTCCTCTTCTTCCCCTGAGGAGAGGAATTTTCGATTCCCCCCTTCCAGACAACCTCCTTTGAGGAGGCTGTAGCTCCCTTGTCCCCTCCCTCGCTTCCCTTTGAAGGCACAACCTCCAACATCCTCACTAGCACGGGACCCGACGTGGTCTCGGGGAGGGGGGCCGGACACCTGATTAGCTTTGCTTTCGCTATCCACTCATGTTTAAAGGACAGCTCTTTTAGGGGCAATTTTATGATAAATATACGGATAGCGAGTCCGGGCACAAGGCTACTTACTTGAGTATCCGGACGATTGCATCTCAGACCTGCGTCCTCCGTAGAATCCGGACACACTACTTGTGGTCCGAAGAACAATTTGTACATCTCCACGGGCGTCATGCCAAGAAAATGTTGGAGAACTCGTGGTCCCTCCGGGTTGAACTCCCACAGGCGGAGGGGGCGACGTTTGCAGGGCAGAACTCGGCGAATTAACATAACCTGCATCACCATGACCAGACTAATGTCTCTTTCTAGGAGATCTCGGATGTGGCCCCGCAACAGGGGCACGTCCTTTGCCGCCCCCCAGTCCAGCCCCGTATTGACCCATGACGCCAGTTGTGGCGGGGGACCCGAGAGAAAGGCAGGTGGCGCCACCCACTTAGGGGCCCTAGGAGTGGTAATATAAAACCACTCTCGCTGCCATAAGCTGGACTCCTCTTGAAAAGAGCCCTCGAGCCATGGAGTACCAGCATTCTTGCTTATAAAAGCACCTCCGCACTCCGCATGTCGTCCCTCAATCATCTTTGGCTCTACTTTGAAGGTCTTGAGGCATAGTCCGAAGTGAGGAGTGATACGGAGGAAGGCTTCACACATGACGATGAATGAGGAAAGATGGAGGATGGACTCCGGGGCTAAGTCGTGAAATTCCAGCCCATAATAATACATGAGCCCCCTCACGAAGGGATCCGTCGGGAAGCCTAGCCCCCGAAGGAAGTGAGACATGAACACCACACTCTCACCGGGCTTGGGAGTGGGGATGACCTGCCCTTGAGCAGGCAGCCTATGCGAGATTTCGCCGGTCAACAACCTGGCCTCTCTCAACTTCAGCACGTCCTCCTCCGTGATGGAGGAGGGCATCCATCGGCCTCGAAGGTCAGAACCAGACATTGTCGAAGGTCCGAAGCGCCTGAAATCTAGAGCCTTGGGTGTTGGAACTCGAGGCGAAGGGCGAACTCGTTTGAGATTGAAAGAAAGGAGTAAGGCCTTGGTCTCTTTATAAGAGGTTGAATACCAAGGGCCTTCCCCATGACCGTTTCGGACTCGCCTTTGATCGAGAAAATATACCAACGGGTACGGTTGGGTTACCCACACCCGTATTGATGAGAATCCCGGAATAAGGGGACACGATCTCTGCATTAACAAGACGTGCCAAGGAAACCGCCTCGCTAAACGTGCTGAGGCAGGACGATAAAATGACTCGAATAAAGACTTGGCCGTGGTGTGATGGCACGCTACGGAATATGTCAGCAGATTAGATTTGTGTAAATGTTATTCTCTCTATGGCAATATGTGGAAACTTATTTTGCAGAGCCGGACACTACCTTTGTGTTCAAAAACTTCTGTGAAGTACTTGGAGGAGGAACCCGCCTTGTAATGTCGAAGACAATCTGCGCGCCGGACTCGTCCTCATTGAAGCCTGGTTCAGGGGCTACTGAGGGAGTCCTAGATTAGGGGGTGTCCGGATGGCTGGACTATACCTTCGGCTGGACTCCTAGACTATGAAGATACAAGATTGAAGACTTCGTCCCGTGTCCGAAAGGGACTTTCCTTGGCGTGGAAGGCAAGCTTGGCGATACGGATATGTAGATCTCCTACCATTGTAACCGACTCTGTGTAACCCTAGCCCTCTCCGGTGTCTATATAAACCGGAGAGTTTTAGTCCATAGGACGAACAACAATCATACCATAGGCTAGCTTCTAGGGTTTAGCCTCTCTGATCTCGTGGTAGATCTACTCTTATACTACCCATATCATCAATATTAATCAAGCAGGACGTAGGGTTTTACCTCCATCAAGAGGGCCCGAACCTGGGTAAAACATCATGTCCCCTGCCTCCTGTTACCATCCGGCCTAGACGCACAGTTCGGGACCCCCTACCCGAGATCCACCGATTTTGACACCGACACCCGTATGCATCAATTTCTAAACTAGGCTGAAGTTTCTATCACTCTTGCCCTCCAATACATAGTCCTATCAACATACAACTAACCCTATGGTGTGATCCACGCGCGCGCTCATATGATGGGCACCAAAGGACAGCAACATAACCTCAAAAAAATTAAATCAATCATAGCAATTCATCAACCACCGATAGGACAATGAAAATCTACTCAGACATCATAGGATGGCAACACATCATTGGGTAATAATATGAAGCATAAAGCACCATGTTCAAGTAGAGGGTACAGCGGGTTGCAGAAGAGTGGACCGCTGTAGATAGATGGGGGAAGGTGATGGAGATGTTGGTGAAGATGGCAGAGGTGTTGGTGAATATCGTGGTGATGATGATGACCCCCGATGGTGTTCCGGCGCCACCGGAAGTGAGGGGGGAGAGAGCCCCCCTCCTTCTTCTTCTTCCTTGACCTTCTCCCTAGATGGAAGAAGGGTTTCCCCTCTGTTCCATGGCCTCCATGGCATGGGAGGGGCGAGAGCCCCTCTGAGATTGGATATGTCTCTCTGTCTCTCTCTATTTCTGCATTCTGGGATTCTGCCCTTTCACCGTTTCTTATATTCCCGGAGATCCGTAACACCGATTCGGCTGAAATGTTAACACAATCTCTATCCGTATATTATCTTTCTTGCAGCGAAAGAAGGGCATCAACCGCCTTACGGGGTGGCCACGAGAGCCCAGGGCGCGCCTGACCCCCTGGGTGCGCCCCCTGCCACGTGGCCCCCTCAAGCATCGTCTCGCGTTGCTTTTTCTTCCCAAAAAATCACATATTTTCCAAAAAAATCTCCGTCAGTTTTTATCCCGTTTGGACTCCGTTTGATATGGATTTACGGCAAAACAAAAAACATGCAACAAACAGGAACTGGCACTAGGCACTGGATCAATATGTTAGTCCCAAAAATAGTATAAAAAGTTGTCAAAAGTATATGAAAGTTGTAGAATATTGGCATGGAACAATAAAAAATTATATATAAGACAGAGACGTATCACCTACGTAAGGGGGAAGGACCTGTCGGTGGTGTACACGAACGAGCCGGTCTCGGTGGAGAGCTCCATCCAAACTATGGAGCAGTTGCTTGCTGAGGACAAGTACCAAGTGGTCGGCTTCAACCTCGAGTTCACCGGCGGTCGTGCCGGGCATGAAAAGAAGGTTGTCGTCGCCCAGTTATGCATGTGCCATGACATCCTCATCTACCACTACCACTTGGCCACAAGGCCTTGCGAGTGTTTCACCGGGTTTATCAATAGCCTCGACTATAGTTTCGCTACGGTGGACACCACCAACGATCTAAAAGTGCTCGAGGCTTTGGGCTTGGCCTGCCGGAATCTTATCAACATCCATGACCACTACAAGGTCTGGGGCAACACCAAGAAGAATCAGAACTCCCTGGTTGACCTTGCCTCAGCCAACATCGAGCCCTACTGCATGAAGATGAAGGATGAGTGCAAGAAGGACATGATCGCTTGGAACAGTGCCTAGGTGGAGAGACTGGATGAAGAACACGTCAAGTACGCGGCCAAGGACGCAAACACAAGCTACAAGATGTACATGCGGATCGTTGACATGAGGAAGTACTTTCGTCCTGTCCCAGACGAGGGATCGAGCCACAGAGCAATGGCGGCAGCGTCACAAGAAGTAGATGATTAGATGATCGTTTCTCATAGTTTGGAATGCATGTAATTGTTTATTGAGGTGTGTGTGAATGATTTTTATAGTCGCATATGTAATTGGATGTTTATTTTGGTTATATATGTTATTCTACTATAGACAGAACAAATCACATCGTAGACGGAGTAAACTAGGGAACTCGTCGGTGATGGTTTCATCAATTGCTGCCAATTGTATACCAGCAATCGTTTGCCCACAACACAAACGGTTTATTGGCAGCAATCGTCTGTGTCATCATCGGTCGTCGCACACATTCCTAATTATGGACCTATTTGCCGTGTATCATACACATCTTGTTCAGTTGAACCATTTCTGTTGTCTTGGCTCATCAGAAAGGGTTCATCTGAGTGAATTGTATGCCCTCTATTGCACACACCTTGATCTGGCTGACCATTTCTGTTGTGTTGCCTAATCACAGACTGTTCATCTGAGTGAACTGTATGCCGTATATCGCACACACCCTCATCTGGCTAATCGTTTCTATTGTTATGCTCATCGCAAACAGTTCGTATGGACCAACTGTATGCCACATATCGCACACGCAACTCTTATCAGAATCGTGTTTGATGGCTACGCCATCGCAAATAGTTTGTATCATTTTTTATGATTTTCTTACGCCACCGTTTGCGATTACTGCATTGTACACAGTTTCGTTGAAGGGTCTCCGATTGTACTGACGCGTTAGGACAATCCTGTAGTAGTGCACACCTAGGAAATTAAATTTTTGCAGCAAATTGTTTAGTAGCACAGTAACAATAGTAACATGAACAGTGACTGTAGCAGTTTGTAGTGATTATAACAGTAGCAATAGCAAAAGTAATTTAGCGAGAACCAATATGAGAAAAGCATACATTGGATCAGCGATGGATATTTGTATCGGATGACATTCATCATATAAAAATCACAACCTAGAGGGATAATCATAACGTGCATGACATCTTCTGTCCTACCTTCCCGTGGTAGCGGGGTCCATAAGGAAATCTAAGGGATATTAAGGCCTCCTTTTAATGGAGAACCGGAAAAGCATTAATACATAATGAATACATGAACTCCTGATACTACGGTAATCACCGGAAAGAATCCCAATTATTGTCACCTTGGGGTATGCGGATCATAACACGTAATAGGTGTATACAACTTGCAAGCTAGGATCAAGAACTCAAATATATTCATGAAAACATAGAGGGTTCAGATCTGAAATCATGACACTCGGGTCCTAGTAGCATTAAGCATAGCAAGGTCATAGCAACATAAATCTCAGAACATAGTGGATACTAGGGATCAAGCCCGAACAAATTGACCCGATTACATGAGGAATATCATGCAACTCCATCACCGTCCAGCAAGCCTACGAAGGAATTACTAACTTCTAGTGGTGAGCATCACGGAATTGTTGATGGAGCAGGGTTGATAACGACGATGATGAATTCCACCCACCATAGCCCCGAACGGATTTCAAATCAGCCCTCCTGATGAAGAACACGATGTGGCAGCGTATCTGTATCGTAAAACATGATGATTCCTTCTCTCTGATTTTTTCTCTCTGCGAGACGGTACTTATGGAGTTGAACTTAGGGTTGCCGAAGGCTCCACGGGCCCAGAAGCTCACCAGACACGCCCTAGGGGTGGGCGCCCTGTGTGAGCTTGTGGCTCCTAGGTGCCCCCCTCGGGTAGTTCTCTTCGCCAATATTTTTTATATATTCTGGAAATATTCTTCGGTAATTTTGAGCCCAATCCGAGAAGTATTATCACTGCACAAAAATAACACCATGGGAATTTCGCTGAAAACAACATCAATCCGGGTTAGTCCCATTCAAATCATGCAAATTAAGGTCCAAAACAAGAGCAAAAGTGTTTGGAAAACTAGATACGTTTGGGACATATGAACCCCGCCAAGCTTAACTCATTGCTTGTCCTTAGGCAATTCAGTTGACAAACTGAAAGTGATAAAAAAAACTTCTACAAACTCTTTTTGTTCTTGTTGCTGTATATATGCTTAACTAATGTTCATGTTTTCAGCAAATATTATGAACTAACCATGTGCATGATAACACTCAAGTCTCACATTTACTCATACCAATAACATAACCAACTAGTGAACAATAATAAGATATCTTACATGCCAACACTTTGTCAAAACAGTCATGATATAATATGATAACATGGTATCTCACTAGCCCATTTTGAGACCGCAAAACATAAATGCAGAGCACCTCTAAAGTTCAAGCAACGACTGAACATTTTAATTCATGGTAGAAGAGATCCAGTCATGTCACACTCAACATTAACTATACTCAATGCATAAGAATGATAATAGTGCTCTCCAATCGGTGCTTGAATGTGAAGGTGATGACTCAATAATAAAAGTAAATAGTTAGGCCCTTCGTAGAGGGAAGCATTGATTTGCAGCGGTGCCAGAGCTCGAAGCTTAAAACAGAGATGAATATAATTTTGAGAGGTGTACTTTTCCGGTCAATGTGATGATTGAGGATTTGCAATATCTTCCATGCTAAACACATTATAGGCGGTTCCCAAGCGGAAAGGTAAAGTTTACTCCCCCCTCAAGCAACAATCACAAGTCATGGCTAGTTGAATTCATGGGTGCCCTCCATAAAAACAACTTTATGGGGGAGTTGTTTCATTAAATTTGTTTTTCATTTTGATTATAGGACTGGGCATCCCAATTCCAGCCTCTCTTGTGCAATGACAAGTGAGTAAACACCCATCATGAGAATAACCCGCTTAGCATGAAAGATATTGACCGCCCCCTCTCGCTCCATGAGCGTTACGGGCACACAAAACAGATGATTATTTGAATGTTTAGAGGTGGCACATGCAAATTTACTTGGAATGGCATAGTAATACTGCATATAGGAAGATATGTTGGAATCATCGAGAACAACTTTGAGTTTAGGGATTTGGATGCACAAGCATATTCCTTCTTAGTACAAGCGAAGGCTAGCAAATTGATTGAGAAGCAACCAACCAGAGAGCGAAAACAGTCATGATCATACATTGAGAATAATTAACATTGAATATGAGCATGAGTAGGATATAAAACACCATGAACATAAGTATCATGGAGGCTTTATTGCGGTTGATTCAATCACATACGTGAACATGTGCCAAGTAAAGCCACTAGAATCATTCATCTTAGGATACCATACTATCATACTACATCATAACCATTTTAATGCATGTTGACACTCAAGATAAATCATTATCCACTCCTAGCTATTTAAGCATGGCATGAGCAATTATAATATCTAATTTTCATCACAAACATGTTTACTCATAGTATGTTGAATCAAGAACGATCAGCTAAACATATTTACAAAAACAAAAACAAGAAGAGTTCATACCAACTTTCCTTCACCGCAATCACCTCATCAAATCATCGTCATTATAGACTTTTACTTGCACGACCGAATCATGTGAAAATAATAATAGTGCAGGTGTGCCATGGACTAAGCTGGAATCTGCAAACATTTTATTCAAAGGAGAAGACAAGGTAACATTGGCTCTGTGTTAGATCAACAATGAAGCATACGAGGGCCACTCAACATTTTCATCGTGGGCTTCTCCTTACGATGACTCAAACAAAAGAAAAGAAATTCAGAGAAACACACTGAAATATTTTTGGAGTTTTTTTCTTCTGAAGGAAGCTATCTAACGAAGGAGAAACAAAATCAAGAAAAACTATTTACATGGGAAAGCTCCTGATACGTCTCCAACGTATCTATAATTTTTGATTGTTCCACACTGTTATATTATCATTCTTGGATGTTTTAAAATCATTTTAGCAACTTGATATCATTTTTGGGACTAACCTATAGAGATAGTGCCCAGTGCCAATTGCTGTTTTTTGCTTGTTTTTTACTTCATAGAAAATCAATACCAAACGGAGTCCAAACGCAGTCAAACCTTTTGGAGAGTTTTTCTGGAGTAGAAGACACGTGTTGGGCCAAAGAATTACCAGAGGTGGGCTCCTAGAGGAGCACAACCCAGGCCCAGGCGTGCCCTGGTGGGTTGTGCCCACCTCGGCCGCCTCTCGCACCGTCTCTTTGCTTTATAAATACCTCAAAAATCCAAAAACCCTAGGGGAGTCGACGAAACACAATTCCAGCCGTCGCAAGTTCTAGAACCACCAGATCCAATCTAGAAACCATCACAGAGGGGTTCATCATCCTCATTGGTGCCTCTTCGATGATGCGTGAGTAGTTCATTGTAGACCTACGGGTTCATAGTTAGTAGATAGATGGCTTCCTCTCTCTCTCTCTCTCTCTCTCTCTCTCTCTCTCTCTCTTTTGATTCTCAATACAATGATCTCTTGGAGATATATTTGATGTAACTCTTTTTGCAGTGTGTTTTTTGTGATCCGTTGAACTTTGAGTTTATGATCAGATCTATTTTATCCATGAAAGTTATTTGAGTTTTAGTCTCTTATATGCATGATTACTTATAGCCTTGTATTTATTCTTTGAATCTTTGGTTTAGTTAGGCCAATTTGATCAATTTTTCTTGCCATGGGAAGAGGTGCTTTGTGATGGGTTCAGTCATGCGGTGTTCTTTCCCAGTGCAGAAGGGGCAGCAAGACACGTATTGATCGTTGCTATTAAGGAAAACAATATGGGGTATATTCCTACATGAATAGATCTTGTCTACATCATGTCATCATTCTCATTGCATTACTCCATTTCTCCATGAACTTAATACACTAGATGCATGCTGGATAGCGGTCGATGTGTGGAGTAATAGTAGTAGATGCAGGCAGGAGTCGGTCTACTAATCTTGGACGTGATGCCTATATAGTGATCATTGCATGGATATCGTAATAATTATTTTAAGTTCTATCAATTGCATAAAATTAATTTGTTTACCCGTCGTATGCTATTTTTCTCGAGAGAAGCCACCAGTGAAATCTATGGCCCCCGAGTCTATTCTTTATCATATTTGCTTTGAGATCTATTTTTATTTGCTTTTGTTTTCAGATATATTAATCTAAAAACCCAAAAATACCTTGCTACACGTTTTCTTTATTTATTTTATGTTGTTTTATTGCGAGATCTATTTATCTAAAATCATACAAATCAATCTATCTTTTACCCATGAGGGATTGACAACCGCTCTTACGCGTCAGGTTGCAAGTATTTGTTCTTTGTGTGCAGGTACCGGTTACATAGTGTTGCTTGGTTCTCCTACCGGTTCGATAACCTTGGTTTCATCACTAAGGGAAATACCTACCGTAGATGTGCTGCATCATCCCTTCCAATTCGGGGAAATACTGACGCGGACACGAGCCATCAAGAAAGAATTTCAGGCGCCATTGCAGGGAGACATCATCAACATCTATCAGGTTCCTACTCACAAATGGCATCTCCTTGCAATTTACATTATTTCCCATTTGCCTCTCGTTTTCATCTCCCCCACTTCACAAAAAAATTCCATTTTATTCGCCCTCTTTTTCTAGTTCACCGTTTTTCTTGTCAGATCTATTTTTGTGTGCAACCTTGTTTGCGTAGTCATGACGCCTCAAAGAAAATATTATGATGTTCCTTACCCCAATATTCTTCTTGAAATTGGGAGAACTACCAAGGAATATATGACAACATAATTCGAGCACAATAAATATTTTAATGAAGAACTGAAGGAACACTCTATTGTCCTAGATGCTATAACCAAACAACTCGATGATATTAGTAGAGAAGTTTGTAATCTCCAATCTAAGTATGCTTTTGTTGAAAAGTTGCTAGGCAAAATATCCGATGCACAAGCTACCCTAGTAAATCAAATGGTCGCTAACCAATCTCGTTAGAAGATATAAACCTCCTGCCTTCGGGCCGCGGTGGTGGAGCGGGTGATGGCCACGGTGGCCGACAGTGGGGTGGCGGCCACGACGGCCACCACCCGCCTTTGGGCCGCGGCGGCAGAGTGGGTGATGGCCCTGGATTTCGACGGTGGTGTGGTGACCACGGCGGCGGACGGTGGGGTGGCGGCAACGACGTCCGGCAATAGGTGCCGATGGGCAATGACAACGGAGCGTGTGGTGGGTGTTGCATGCACACCCAATAGGGATGCAACACGCACTACACTATGTCGGGGACTGTGCCATCGCCGTTGTGTAGCCTCCTAGCTGGAGTTGTCCTGTGATGACGGCGGAGTGGCTGAGCGACGATGATGAACCGATGCCATTGGCGATTGTGGGAGAAGCAGACGAGATAAGCTACAAGGAGGGAGGGGAAATGCGATGCAGGACTCGCCGGCCATGAGGGTTTATATAGCAGGCTGGTAAGCATTGGCATTTTGGGGGATTTCGTCGAGTCAGGCGAGAAGCTTGCGTGGGAACCTACGTGGTTGCGCGGGAATGGGCTCACTGACGATTCTTTTGCACCACTTTGAGCCACCGTTTGGCCAAAAGAACGCCCCGCGCGCTGCTCAAGCTTGCGCTCGAAGCCGTCTGTGGCAGCGGGGTGACAAGATGTGCGAGAGGAGGACGAATGGACACGTGCACATACGGTTAATAAAAAAACGTTTGCGATTTAATTACCTACTACCCCATTCCTGGTTTATACGTCGTCTTCGTATTTTTGTGCCAAATTTTGACTAGATATTTAACTAATCAAATACGAATCCATGTCACCAAAGATTATATCATTGGATTCATATTTGAACATAGTTTCCAATTGTATAATTTTTATAACATGCATTAATATTTTGTTAGTTAAATTTAAGGTGAAAATATGGCACAAAATATAAAGGGGACTAGTAGACCAAGACGGAGGTCGTAGCACACGGCCGCTCTCTACGCAGCATCGCAACTGCTGGCCGACTTGTAGACGACCATTCCATGTGTGTTCAACTGCTCTATGCGTGTGGTTGCTCATGATTGAGGCAGCCGCGACGTGCTATGCTCGCATCCCGCCGCACACACTTTTCCCGCGTCCCTCCACGTGTGCTGCCAGTGTTAGGGGCCGGTACACGATCACGTACGTTCGTCCTGCCACTATGCATGCAGTTGCGCCGGGCGCGACGCCATGATGCAGTTACCCGCTGCAAAAATTGCCATGCGGACGTCCCGAGAATCCAGGCCACCCGGTCCCCATTTATTCCCCCGGCCATTTACCTTCATCTCTCGCACCACACGACACAATAAGTACACCCACAACAACACATACAGAGAGGACGTCCAGCGGTTCCAATGGCGCTCCCCGTGGCTCCAATGGCGCTCCGAACGCCCGACGATGACAACGGGGGGCAGTTCGCCATGCATCACATAGTGGACACCCACATGAGCAGGAAGGACATGTCAGTGGTGTGCACGAACGAGTCGGTCTCGTTGGATTGCTCCATCAAAACTATGGAGCAGTTGCTCGCTAAGGACAAGTACCAATTGGTCGGCTTCGACCTTGAGTTCACCAGCGGTCATGCCAGGCAAGATCAGAAGGTTGTCTTCACCCAGTTGTGCGTGCAACATGACATACGTGTCTACCACTACCACCTAGCCACAAAGACTTGCGAGCATTTCTCCAGGTTTATCAACAACTTCGACTACAGTTTTGCTACGGTGGACACCACCAATGATCTAAAAGCGCTCAAGGTTTCGGGCTTGACCTGCCAGAATCTTGTCAACGTCCGTGACCACTACAAGGTCTGGGGCAACACCAACAACAAAGATAACTCCCTGGTTGACCTTGCCTCAGCCACCATCGACCCCTACTACATGAAGATGAAGGATGAGATCATGAAAGAGAAGAACGCCTGGCACAGTGCCTGGCATCAGAGACTGGATGAAGAACACATCAAGTACGCGACCAAGGACGAGTACATGAGGTACGAGATGTACAGGCGGATCATCGACATGAGGAAGTGTGTTCGTCCTGCCCAAGATAAGGGATCGAGCCACAGAAGTAGATGACTAGACGATCGTTTCTCCTAGTTTAGAATGCATGCAATTGTTTATTGAGGTGTGTACGAATGATCTGTATAGTCACTTATGTAATTGGATGTTTATTTTAGTTATATATATGTTGTTCTTCTGTAGACAGAGAAAATCACACGGCTTATTAGTAGCAACCTATGTTATTATTGGTCTTCGCACACATTTCTGATTATGGACCTGTTTACCACGTATCACACACATCTTGTTCAATTGAGCTATTTCTGTTATCTTGGCTCATCGCAAACAGTTCATCCGAGTGAACCGTATGCCCTCCATCGCACAAACCTTGATCTAGTTGACCATTTCCATTGTGTTGCCTAATCACACACAATTCATCCTAGTGAATTGTATGCCATATATCACACATACCCTCATCTGGGTGACCGTTTCTGTTGTTCTGGATCATCACAAACAGTTCATACGGATTAACCATGTGCCACGCATCGCACATGCATCTCTGATCTGAATTGTGTTTGATGTCTGCACAATCGCATACGGTTCGTCACATTTTTTACGGTTTTCTTACACCACCGTTTTCGATTAATGCATCACACACAGTATCGTCAAAGGGTCTTTGATTGGACTATCACGTTTGTACCATCCTGCAGTAGTGATTTCCGAAGATAATTTAGTAAGTGTGAGCGTATTAAAATCAAGTCTTCTATGTAAAGAGAAAGGCATAACACTGGCTCCCAAATCACCTAAAGAAGTTTTGACATAACTTCTTTTAATGGAGCATGGTACAATGGGTATTCCTGGATCTCCTTAGGTACTCCACCCTTAAAAGAATAATTTGCATGAATGGTGGATATTTCAACTTCATGTATCTTTGTTTTATTAGTGACAACATCTTTCACGTATTTAGCATAAGGAGGCATTTTCAAAATATCATTCAAACAATTACGCAAGAAACCAGGTCTAAGAATTTCAACAAAGCGCTCAAAATCCTCCTCATCCTTATTTCTCCAAGGCTTAGTAGGAAAGGCATGGGTTTCTAAACCCATGGTTCTCTTTCCTTACCATGTTTCCTAGCAATGAAATCTCTTTTATCATATCTTTTATTTTTAGGAGGTGGGTTATCAAGATCAATAGTAGGTTCTATTTATTTATCATTATTAGCTTCTTTATCTTCATTTGGTTGAGCATCAACATGAACATCATCATTATCATTATCACTAGGTGGATGTTCATCACCAGATTGTATCTCAGCATTAGAAATAGAAACATCATTACTATTCTGACAAGGTTTTTCTATCACATGTACACTAGAAGCATGCAAATTTCTATCATTTTTCCTTTTGTTTTTCTTCTTAGATGAACTAGGTGTATCAATATTAATTCTTTGAGAATATTGTTCGATTATTTTATGATGTCCTTTAGGATATAGTGGCTCCTGAGTCATTCTACCTCCTCTAGTCGTTACTCTAACAACATGATCATTCATTTGATTATTCATCTCATTAAGCAAATAATTTTGTGACTTAGCAACTTGTTCTAACTAGGTATGAACCATGGATGCATGTTTACCTAAACCCTTAACATCATTAGCTATTCTAAACATCAAGTCACTCAAGCGATCAATCATGATAGAATTCTGCTTCAATTGATTCTTAACATACATATTGAAGTGTTCTTGCTTAACAATGTAATATTAAAATTCATCTAGACATTGACTAGTAGATTTATTAAAAGGAATATCATTCTCATCGAATCTATAAACATAATTTACCTTTACTACCTGTGTCGAAGTATCGAGTCCATATATTTCTTTAGCAGGTGGTAAATTCTTAACATCTTCAGCTTTAATACCCTTCTCTTACATAGATTTCTTTGCCTCTTGCATATCTTTTGGATTGAGGGATAGAATACCTCTCTTCTTTGGAGTTGGCTTAGGTGGTGGCTCAGGAAGTGTCCAATCATTTTCATATTTCAATAATTCTTCAGCCTTTTTGACAGTTCGTTCCCTGAAAAGACAACCAACACAACTATCTAGGTAGTCCCTAGAAGAATCGGTTATTCCATTATAAAAGGTATCAAGTCTTTCATTTTCTTAAGAGGATGATCAGGCAAAGCATTAAGTAACTGGAGAAGCCTCTCCCAAGCTTGAGGGAGATTATCTTCTTCAATTTGCACAAAATTAAGTATTTCATGTAAGGTGGCTTGTTTCTTATGAGCAGGAAAATATTTTTCAGAGAAGTAATATATCATATCCTTGGGATTACGCATGCAACCAGGAGCAAGAGTATTAAACCATTGCTTAGCATCACCCTATAATAAGAAAGGAAACAACTTTAGGATATAGTAGTAGCAAATTTGTTCCTCATAAGCAAATAGGGTGGCTATAACATTTAATTTAGTAAGATGTGCCATAACAGTTTCGATTTCATAACCATGAAAAGGATCATATTCAACCAAAGTAAATAACTCAGGATCGACAAAGAATTCATAATCCTTATCAGTAATAAAAATAGGAGAAGTAGCAAATTTAGGATCATATTTCATTCTCTCCATCATAGAATTTTTTTCCAGCTTACTAAGTAATTTCTTAACATCATCTCTATCATTACAAGAAAGAAATTCTCAAGCTATCCTCCCATCCATAACATAACCCTCAGGTACCTTAGGCATTTAAATTCTTGGAGAGCTGGCCTAATAGCTGAATCATAATTTTCCTCGGTTTCAACCTTTTCAAGTTCTTTAGCTTTAACAAGTTGTTCATCAAGGAATTCACCTAGTGGTGCAGTTTCATTAAGCATAGTACTAGCATCATCAATAGCATCATTCATAGTAGAAGTAGCATCATCAGGTACTTGCGACATATTAGATTGAATAGCAGGTGGTGGTATCGCAAGCCTACTCAAAACAGAAGGTGAATCAAGTGCAGAGCTAGATGGCAGTTCCTTACCTCCCCTCGTCTTAGAGGGTGTGATATTGGTTCTAGTATATTTCAGATTCTTCATAGTATAAATCCCACGTGAACTCAATAAATAGAGCTATGCTCCCCGACAAAGGCGCCAGAAAGGTCATGATAACCCACAAGTATAGGGGATCATGACAGTCTTTGAGGGTAGTATTTCACCCAAATTTATTGATTCAACACAAGGGGAGCCTAAGAATATTTATGAGCCTTAGCAGTTGGGTTGTCAATTCAACCACACCTGGGAAATTATATTTCTGTAGCAAAGTGTGTAGTAGCACAATAACAATAGTAACAGGAACAGTAATAGTAGCAGTTTGTATTGATTGTAACAACAGCAGCATCAAAAGTAACATGGCGAGAACCAATATGAGAATAGCATAGGCATTGCATCAGCAATGGATATTTGTGTTGGAAGGCATTCATCATATAACAGTGACAACCTAGAGCAATACACAATAGCTCCAATTCATCAATGTAATGTAGGCATCACTACATAAAAAACACTTCCGTGATGATATGTGTTTCTCACAGTAGGTCACATTTTCTGTCATCATGTACATCTATGACAATTTTATGACAGAATCAAGATAGTCATGTGTGTGCTATCGTAGAAGTGTTCCATGACAATATTCAATTATCATCATAGAAGTGTCCACTTCCATGATGATAAATGTCGCGTCATGGAACTGTTTTCGTCAAGGGTAACCGACATGTGGCATCCACCTAATGGGTCGCTGTTAAGCTACCGGGTCCAGTTTTGGATCCCGCTAACAGCCCAGACTAATTGCAATTTTCCATATGTAAAACTCTCATTTGCCGGAGGATCCACGTGCCAGCTCAGCGTTGGGACAGATGTCATCCATACAAGGACAGAATGCGCCTATGATATGTCGACACGTGGCACGACCCAACAGTAGCCCATTTAAGGTAAAAAGGCCAGCCCAAACAAGGGCCCACAAGATTTTGTCATACACTACTGGGCCGACCTATTAACAGTCTACCACAATTTGGGCCAAACTACAACCCACATTAGATCCGGCCCGTTTGATGTCTGCCATGTTTTGGGCCAAATGACAACCCATATCAGATCCGGCCCATTAACATTCTGCCATGTTTGGGGCTAAATGATGGCCCATATCAGATCTATCCCATTAACTGCCTAACATATTTTTGGCCAAATTAAGACCCATATAAGATCTGGCCCATTAATAGGCATTGTGCTTTTGGCCCCATTAGGGGCCATTTGAAATACGGCCTCTTAAAGGTGCATGTAATAGTTCAGCCTGATATTACTTTTGGCCTGTTAGTGGCCCTTGGTACATATGGCCCATTGTCGGCCCAGTTTCACTTTCGGCCATTTAATGACCCGTGCTGCATGTGGGCCTATTTCAAGTCCGAAGTGACTTTCGGCCTCTTAACGGCTCGTAGTCTTCGTGGATACATTGTATCCCAAGACTAGTGGAGAAAAGCCTAGCTATTGTGTGCCAAAAACAGCCTTGCTGGCATAGACACATGACGCCACTAATATGGTGCCATTGCTAAAAGGTAGTGGTGGAATTGGAGGACACGTCAACAGAATTCTACCATGCCGGCGTATCACCAGTCCAGCGCCAACAATAAGTTCATCATAACTCTGGTGTGCCTACTTGTCCAATGCGAGCAAATGTTTTTTTGGTAATAAAAAAATTGCTCATGAACACTACCTACTTACTTAATAGATACCACGAAACACAATATAATCATGAACACTAGGTACTTACTTAATAGATAACAATTATAGAAGAGGCTCCTGAACTCAATAAGTTGATATTAAACTTCACAAAAGTTGCTCACTCAAGTACTCTAGTTACTCGATCATCATCAACTAATAAGATGAACTAGCTAGCTAGTTAAAAAACTAATCTTCATCAAGGAGTATGCCCAGCTGGCGAAGCTTCTTTCTAACACCTATCCTTCTCTTATGAAATGATCTATGTCCATCTTAAGGTCAATCCTCTTAGCCTCGAGGTGTCTCCACTCGTCCTTCAGTTTATCTCGATCCTTGACAAGCCTATCCCTCTCGTCCCTAAGCCGATTAGTCTCCCAGACGAGCCTAACAGTCTCCTTGCGTAGATCTTTGATCCCCCCTTTAGATCATCATTTGCCCCTTGCACGCTCTTGATGACATACTCATAAGTGTCTAAGAATTTTGCTACTTCTTGAGCTTGCATTGGTTTTTCCCTTGAAGAGGAAAGGGTGATGCAACAAAGTAGAGATAAGTATTTCCCTCAGTTAGAGAACGAAGGTATCAATCCAGTAGGAGAAAACACACAAATCACCAATACCTGTACAAACAATCAAATAACTTGCACCCAATGCGATAAAGGGGTTGTCAATCCCTTCACGGTTACTTGCAAAAGTGATATCTGATAGTGATAGATGAAACTAAACAAACCGTAAAGTAAATATTTTTGGTATTTTTTGTTTATAGATAGGAAAGTAAAAGATTGCAAAATAATAGATCAGAATCTAATATGATGGAAAACAGAAACTTATATGATGGAAAATAGACCTGGGGGCCATAGGTTTCACTAGAGGCTTCTCTCAAGATAGCAAATAATATGGTGGGTGGACAAATTACTGTCGAGCAATTGATAGAAAATCACAAAGTTATGACGATACATAAGGCAATTATTATGAAATATAGGCATCATGTCCGTGTCAAGTAGACCGAAACGATTTTGCATCTACTACTATTACTCCACACATCGACCGACTCCTGCCTGCATCTAGAGTATTAAGTTCATGAAGAACAGAGTAACACATTAAGTAAGATGACATGATGTAGAGGAATTTACTCAAGCAATATGATAAAAACCCCATCTTTTTATCCTCGATGGCAACAATACAATACGTGCCTTGCTGCCCCTACTGTCACTGGGAAAGGACACCGCAAGATTGAACCCAAAGCTAAGCACTTCTCCCACTACAAGAAAAACCAATCTAGTTGGCCAAACCAAACTGGTAGTTTGAAGAGAATAACATAGATATAAAATCATGAATAAAAGAATTCAGAGAAGATTCAAATAATATTCATAGATAAACTGATCATAAATCAACAATTCATCGGATCTCGACAAACACACCGCAAAAGAGTATTATATCGGATAGATCTCCAAGAACGTCGAGGAGAACATGGTATTGAGAATCAAAGAGAGAGAACAAGCCATCTAGCTACTAGATATGGACCCGTAGGTCTGTGGTAAACTACCCACGCTTCATCGGAAGGGCAATAGAGTTGATGTAGAAGCCCTTCGTGATCGAATACCCCTCCGGCAGGGTGCCGAAAAAGGTCCCTAGATGGGATCTCATGGGAACAAAAGGTTGCGGCGGTGGAAAAAGAGTTTTTTTTATGCCTCTGGTGATATGGGAATATATATGTGAATATATAGGCAAAAGAATTAGTCAAAGGGAGTCACGGGGGCCCATAAGACAGGGGGCGCGCCCTCCACCTTTGTGGTTGCCTCGTGGCTCCTCCGACTTCGCCTCCAAGTCTTCTGGGTGTCTTCTGGTCCAAGAAAAATAATCCTGAATGTTTTATTCCGTTTGGTATTACTTTTCCGCGAAACTCAAAAACAAGGAAAAAACAGAAACTGGCACTGGGCTCTAGGTTAAGAGGTTAGTCCAAAAATAATATAAAATAGCATATTAATGAATATAAAACATCCAAAATAGATAATATAATAGCACAGAACAATAAAAAATTATAGATATGTTGGAGATGTATCAAGTATCCCCAAGCTTAATTCCTGCTCGTCCTCGAGTAGGTAAATGATAAAAAAATTGATGTGGAATGCTACCTAACATATTTATTCATGTAATTCTGCTTTATCGTGGCATGAATGTTCAGATCCATACGATTCAAAACAAAAGTTTAATATTGACATAAAAACAATAATACTTCAAGTATACTAACAAGGAAATTATGTCTTCTCAAAATAACATGGCGAAAGAAAGCTTATCCCTACAAAATCATATAGTCTATCTATGCTCCATCTTCATCACACAAAATATTCAAATCATGCACAACCCCGATGACAAGCCAAGCAATTGTCTCATACTTTTGATGTTCTCAAACTTTTTCAACATTCACGCAATATATGAGCATGAGCCATGGACATAACACTATAGGTGGAATAGAAGACGGTGGTTGTGGAGAAGACAAAAAGAAGGAGATAGTCTCACATCAACTAGGCGTATAAACGGGCTATGGAGATGCCCATCAATAGATATCAATGTGAGTGAGTAGGGTTTGCCATGCAACTGATGCAGTAGAGTTATAAGTTTATGAAAGTTTAAAAAGAAACTAAGTGGGTGTGCATCCAACTTGCTTGCTCACTAACACCTATGGCAATTTGAGGGAGCCCATCATTGGAATATACAAGCCAAGTTCTATAATGAAAAATTCCCACTATTATATATAAGTGACAACATAGGAGACTCTCTATCATGAAGATCATGGTGCTACTTTGAAGCACAATTGTGGAAAAGGATAGTAACATTGCCCCTTCTCTCTTTTCTATATTTTTTTATTTGGGACTTCTCTCATTTTTTTGTCCTCTTTTTTTTCGTCCGGAGTCTCATCCCGACTAGTGGGGAGTCATAGTATCCATCATCCTTTCCTCACATGGGACAATGCTCTAATAATGAAGATCATCACACTTTTATTTACTTACAACTCAAGAATTACAACTCGATACTAGAACAAAATATGACTCTATATGAATGCCTCAGGCAGTGTATCTGGATGTGCAATGAATCAAGAGTGACATGTATGAAAGAAATATGAACGGTGGCTTTGCCACAAATACAATGTCAACTACATGATCATGCAGAGCAATATGACAATGATGGAACGTGTCATAATAAACAGAACGGTGGAAATTTGCATGGCAATATATCTCGGAATTGCTATGGAAATGCCATAATAGGTAGCTATGGTGGCTATTTTGAGGAAGGTTATATGGTGGGTGTATGGTACTGGCGAAAGTTGTGCGACACTAGAGAGGGTAGCAATGGTGGAAGGGTGAGAGTGCGTATAATCCATGGAGTCAACATTAGTCATAAACAACTCACATACTTATTGCAAAAATCTATTAGTTATCGAAACGAAGTACTACGCGCATGCTCCTAGGGTGATAGATTGGTAGGAATAGACCATCGCCCGTCCCCAACCGCCACTCATAAGGAAGACAATCAATAAATAAATCATGCTCTGAATTCATCACATAACGGTTCACCATACGTACATGCTACGAGAATCACAAACTTTAACACAAGTATTTCTACAATCCACAATTACTCACTAGCATGACTCTAATATCACCATCTTTATATCTCAACACAATCATAAGGAATCAAACTTCTCATAGTATTCAATATGCACATTATATGAAAGTTTTTATTATATCCCTCTTGGATGCTTATCATATTAGGAATACATTTATAACCAAAGCAAATTACCATGCTGTTTAGAGACTCAAAATAATATAAGTGAAGCATGAGATTTCAAAAATTTCTATGAAACAAAGCCACCGCCGTGCTCTAAAAAGATATAAGTGAAGCACTAGAGCAAAATTGCCTAGCTCAAAAGATATAAGTGAAGCACATAGAGTATTCTAATAAATCTCGATTCACGCGTGTCTCTCTCAAAGGGTGTGCACAACAAGTATGATTGTGGTAATCTAAAAAGCAAAGACACATATCATACAAGACTCTCCAAGCAAAACACATATCATGTGGTGAATACAAATATAGCCTCAAGTAAAGTTACCGATAGACGAAGATGAAAGAGGGGATGCCTTCCGAGGCATCCACAAGCTTAGGCTCTTGGTTGTCCTTGAATATTACCTTGGGGTGCCTTGGGCATCCCCAAGCTTAGGCTCTTGCCACTCCTGATTCCATAGTCCATCAAATCCTTACCCAAAACTTGAAACTTCACAACACAAAACTCAACAGAAAATCTTATAAGCTCCATTAGTATAAGAAAATAAATCACCACTTTTGGTACTATTGTGAACTCATTCTTTATTTATATTGCTGTAATATCTACTATATTCCAACTTTTCCATGGTTCATACCTCCTCCCCCCCTGATACAACCCATAGAATCACCAAAATAAGAAAATAACACATAGAAAACATAATCTGTCAAGAGCAGAACAGTCTGTAGTAATATAGATAGTTAGAATACTTATGTAACTCCAAAAATTCTGAAAAATTTGGACAACAGAGACAATTTGTATATCAATCTTGTGTAAAAATTCAGAATTTTATCATGCTTCTGTGATTTTTAAAATTCTGGGACTGAGCGCAAAAGTTTATATTCTTCAGCAAGATCAAATCAACTATCACCGTAAGCCATCCCAAAGGTCTTACTTGGCACAAAAACTAACTAAAACACAAAACCACATCTAACCAGAGGCTATATGAATTATTTTTTGAAAACAGAACCAAAAATCAAAGAACAAAAATAAAATTGGGTTGCCTCCCAACAAAGCGCTATTGTTTAATGCCCTTAGTTAGGCATTGATAATTTTAATGATGCTCGCATGAAAGACAAGAATTGGAGAACAAAGAGAGCATCATATAGCATGTGAAAAACACATCTAAGTCTAACATACTTCCTATGCATAGGCATCTTAGAGGAAAACAAATTATCAAGGTAAGCAAAAACTAGCATATGCGAAGAAGAAGAAAGAAACAATAGTAATCTCAACATAACAAGAGGTAATTTAGTAGCATGAAGATTTCCACAACCATATTTTCCTCTCTCATAATAATTACATGTAGGATCATGATAAAATTCAACAATATAGCTATCACATAAAATATTATCTTCATGATCAACATGCATGCAAAGTTGACACTCTTCCAAAATAGTGGGATTAACATACAATAAAGTCATGACCTCTCCGAACCCACTTTATCAAAAATTTCAAAAGACTTATCAATCTCGAAAGTAGTGGGATCATTATTTCCTAAAGTTTGCACTATTTCAAACCTACTTTCAATATTATAGCAAACATATTCATCATGAGGCTTAAATAAATTTTCAAGATCATAAGAAGCATTATCACCGCAATCATGATCATTGTAATAAGTAGCGGACATAGCAAAACTAGCATCCCCAAGCTTAGGGTTTTGCATATCATTAGCACAATTGACATTAATAGAATTTATAATAACATCATTGCAATCATGCTTTTGATTCAAGTAACTATCAAGTATGGGTGCAATAGCAACAATATCATGTTTAACATAAGGAACTATAGCAAATTCATCTCCATAAATATTGGCATCATGGCCATAAGAATAGCAAGCATCATGTTCGTCAAGGGATATTTCAATCAAATCATAGGAATCATAATTGTCTATACATTCATGCATATCATTATTTTCTTCCAAAGCAACGGCCATTCTCTCAATAGATTCTTTGGCATAGACATTATGAGCATAGTTTTCATAGCAATATTTAAGTATGTGGAAATTTTCAGATTTGTAGAGAGTAATATCATACTTTTCAATCAAAGAAGCAACTTCATAAGCACCATTAAAAGCAACAAATTCTTCAGTTTGTTCGATATCATAGTAACTATAAACACCCTTTTCATAAGAAGATAATATTTCATTATCATTAAACTCACATTGGTAAGGAAGGTGTTTTTTAGGGTTCTTAGAGCAACAAGTAAAATCAGAAAGTTCACAAAGATTCCAAGCATAACATAGAAAACAATTTATTTGATTCCATAAGAGCTTCCCCTTTTCAGACAAATGATGATGCACAAAATGAGCATGCTCATCTAAAGATTTTCCCTGAACTAAACTAGTTGGGGTTTCAGCATGAGCACATATGGATTGAAGATGATCCAGGTAGAGAACTTTGAGTGGATCCATATCAATAGAATTTTAGCAAGCAAAGATGCAAGCAAAATAGAAGGCACATGGAAACACAAGCAAACATAAGATCGAATGAAAGAAGGTCGAAAGAAAAGGGCAAATCTTTCCGAAAATCGTTTTAGAAGTGGGGAAGAGGAAAATGAGAGGCAAATGGCAAATAATGTAATGCAAGAGATGAGATTTCATGATGGGTACTTGGTATGTCTTGACTTGGCATAGATCTCCCCCGCAACGGAGCCAGAAATTCTTCCTGCTACTTCTTGAGCCTGCGTTGGTTTTTCCCTTGAAGAGGAAAGGGTGGTGCAGCAAAGTAGAGATAAGTATTTACCTCAGTTAGAGAACCAAGGTATCAATCCAATACGAGACAATGCACAAATAACCAATACCTGCACAAACAATCAAACAACTTGCATCCAACGCGATAAAGGGGTTGTCAATCCCTTCATGGTTACTTGCAAAAGTGAGATCTGATAGAGATAGATGAAACTAAACAAAACTATAAAGTAAATATTTTTGGTAATTTTGGTTTATAGATCGAAAAGTAAAAGATTGCAAAATAGTAGATCAGAAACTAATATGATGGAAAATAGAAACTTATATGATGGAAAATAGACCCGGTGGCCATAGGTTTCACTAGAGGCTTCTCTCAAGATAGAAAATAATATGGTGGGTGAATAAATTACTGCCGAGCAATTGATAGAAAAGTGCAAAGTTATGATGATATCTAAGGCAATGATTATGAAATATAGGCATCACGTCCATGTCAAGTAGACCAAAACGATTCTACATCTATGTTGTGGGAAACCACGGCCACCTATGGGTCAGAGGGCCCCTTGCTAGTTCGTCAAGGGGAGGTTGCGTAGCACAAAGAGCAGACGAGCGCTGTGTAGCACGGCAGAGATCACGCGGGCAATTTTACCTAGGTTCGGGCCGCCGTGAGGCGTAAAATCCTACTCCTGCTTTGGTGGATTGATGGTGGAAGCGTGGTGGTGGTGCATAATACACTTGCCCAGCAGGGGCGGTAGTGGCAACGCGCATATGGGCGTATGTGTTGTCCAACCTTCTAACCCCTTCTATGGTTGCCATGGGCCTAATTTTATAGATTAAGGGTTCACCACAATGGCAAAGTTGTCATTATGCACTGATAAGATAGCAAACACTGCTATCATACCTAGCTCTGCAGGCTGACAGGGTGCATTAATTGCACTGCTTAACGTCACGTTGTTGGTTGCCTGACAAGCCTTGCTGGGCTTGTATTGCCAGCTCCACACCTTCTCGCTTGACACATAGCAGTACGGGTGTCATTCCTAGGTGTTTCCTGTAGAGAAAGGCCGCCATGTGGCGAATGGCTGCCACTTAGTCACTTTGCGGCTTGACACTGCACTGATCGATGACGTGGGTCGTGGCGAGGTAGTTGGTGAGGTGTTTTTGCCTTCGTGAGTCCCGAGAGGCCCTGCCAGGACACCTCAGAGGCTCTCTGCTGGGGGTGAGCCCGCCCTCGCCGAGCTTACCTGCCCGGCAAGGGAGGCTTTTCTCCTGGTGGCATCTCGCTTCTTTGGCTTGACCTTGGTCCTTCTAAGATCTTGGTTTCTTGCACTCTGACTTGGGTTGGTGTCTCAATCATTTTCCCGTGCATGTGCACAGTCTGGGCAACAAACCTAGGGTTTGTTGCACTGACACAAGCCCTTGGCCTGCCCCGAACGCACTGCCGAGCGTCGTCAGGGTAGGGCCTAATAAGTGCACATGCGGTGGTGCTGAAGAGGCTGGCCTCTTAAGGTCTTCTTTTCTTGTTCATTAATCTTGAGTTTGGGTAAGTTTCTGGTTTTCCCGTACATCACACGCAACACTGTGGAAAAACCTTGGTCGTGGCTCGCGGATTGCCCACGCCCCACGATCACGGGGCAGAAACTGCCATCCCACTTGCCTCCCGTTCTGCATGCATCTGCCATGTGTTGCGCATGCATTGGGTGTGGTAGGTGGTGGACGTGGAGGGCACGGGGAAGAGTGCCATGGTCGAAAGTTGTGCACAGATGGTTGGAGCAGAGGGTCAGCCTTGATTCTTAGGGCCACAAAAGGTGTAGAGAGGGCTATATTGGAGGAGCGGGGCGACCATTTCCTGTGTGAGAGGCCAGCCTCCTACCTCATCCTTCTATAAGAAAGGGGGCAGGGGCGGTGATCCTCCACACACACTTCCTCTTCTTCTCCCTGTAACCCTTCCCTAGGAGTCATGGAGAGAGGGCGTGGGCGCGGCGGTGTCCCGGCGGCGGCGACGAGGGCTTCTTCTCGACACCACATCCCTCCTCCTCCTGATCCTGTGGTGGCAGAGCCCGCCATGAGAGGAGGAGGGAGGGGCGAGGTCGAGGTTGTCAGGGTGTTCGAGGAAGAAGAGGGCGGGGCGGCTCCCTTGCTACGCCCCCACCGGTGGCTCTTCCTCCAATGGAAGGCCATGTTGGGGACCAACCTCGTGAATTCATCATCAGGCTATACAAGCCTCTGTGTGGTCATCTTCGCCTCCCAACTCCCTTTGCCCGGGAGATGGAGTTCGGACAACCACGTGCTCTGAGGTTGCATATGAGGGGCTGCGAGAATGGCGGCATGTGGGTTGATGTCGACTTCCCTGCCCCTCACGTGATGTACGTCTGTCGTGGTTGAAAGACTTTTGCTCGAGCCCACAGCTTCTCGGAGGGGCACGTTCTCCAGTTTAAATTAATTAATGGAGAGCGGCCTATTCTCCGTCAAGATCTTCGGGCGCTCAGGTGGTCGCTTAGGGTGCTGCGCGGAGAGCTCGTCCGACGACGACAACTCCTCCTCGAGAGAAAGTGACTAGGAGGACAGTGATGGCGATGACGACAGTAGCGGGTAGGAGGGCGACGACTCTGACTCCGGCTGAGTGTTGCCCGCACCATCTTCATTAGGCAATAGCACTGTCATCTGCATCTAGGAAGTTGGATGTAGAGGTGGGGTTGGTGCTCTTCAGCTCCTCCAGCAGTCCTCCAGCTGTGCCCCGGCAGGCTTCCTCTCGGGCTGCAGCTCTGTTAGCCCGACCGTGTTCTACTGGCCTTTGTGGCGGTGTTCGACGGGACGCCTCCGCCGTGCTCTCCATCGATGCGTTCCCCAGTTCTCTCCCACTCTCGTTAGGCTACCTCTCCTGGAGCCCGATGGGAACGGGCTAGGCTCCTGCCCAGACGCTCCTTTTGCTCCCCTTGCCTTCGACGGCCATGCCTAAGAGGAGAGGGACAAGAAAGGGCATTATGGGGCACTTATCTTTTTTCAACCTTAAACTTGTAGGCATTTGCCAAATTTTAATTCAAATAATGTAATCTCTCAAGTCCATGTTTGTGTTCTGTAGTGCTTGTACTTGTATCATCAGCATATTAATGGAAAATATGAACCTTGCCGGGAAATCATGCATGTATATGTCCATGCAAAGGTGGGACGCCTCTTTAGTTTTAGTAAACGAGTCTTCCCCGGCAGGCTATCCTGTCGGTACCCTTTCGTTTGCCGGAGAACTATGTCTACCAGGCAAAAAAATAAAGGGACCGGCTCCCCGCCAACTTCCTTTTATCAAAGGCCACTGCGACCATCCTAACTGAAGCAACGTTCGAGTCAAGGATGGGAGCACCTAAGTCACAAAGAGTGGCGTGGTTTTCTCATGCACACGTTGTAGCTTACAGAACATTTACGGAGAAGAGGTAGAACTTACCTGTTTGGCTAGCCGTAGATCACAATGCTGGTCCAACTTCCCAACTCCCTGTAAAGGCCAAGTTCACGGCATGACCCTGCAACTTCATGCAGATGGGAATGATGCCAGATGTGATCCTATCTATATGCATATGCAAATGCTCATGAAATGCTCAAGCAATGCTCTTAGAATGCTCATGCATGCATGCAACTTGGTTGCCCCCCCCAGCGCTTCATTTATTTCTCTGTTGCTCAGGGTCATTGCCTGGCTTTGTACAAGGGGTTACATGCAACTGAGGCAAGGCCTGTACAAAAGGGTGGTTGCCGGGTAGGGCCCGACAGCCGCGCCTTACGGGTAGAACTTGCGGAGATGCTCAATATTCCATGAGTTTTGCCATTGAATGCCATCTATAGTCTCCAGATGGACTACACGAAGTCTGGTGACTCGTACTACCCGGTAAGGGCCTTCGCACCTTGGCGTAAACTTGTTTGTACCCTTGGCGGTCTGAACACATCTAAGGACAAGGTCTCCTTCCTCAAAACACCGGGCACGAACCCTGCGGCTATGATAGCGATGCGGGGCCTGCTGATAGAGTGCAGCACGCGTAGCAGGCCGGAGACGGTTCTCCTCAAGTAGCACAACATCGTCACTCCGGTGCTAATCTTGCGCTACTTCATCGTAGGCAAGCACTCGAGGTGACCCGTAAATGAGTTCTGTGGGGATAACTGCTTATGCCCCATAGACTAGGGAGAAAGGAGTCTGTCCGGTAGCTCGATTTGGTGTCGTTCTGAGGGACCAGAGAACAACCGGCAGCTCATCGATCCACCGCCTGTTGTGCTTCTGCAGCGTATCAAAGGTTCTTGTCTTGAGTCCTCATAGCACTTCAGCGTTTTCCCTCTCAGCTTGCCCATTGCTCCTGGGATGTGCAACGGAGGCAAATGAGATCTTGCATCCGAGGGCATGAACATATTGCATGAAGGCGCGGCTTGTGAACTGGGTGCCGTTGTCAGTAATGATCCTTGCCGGGATTGCAAAATGACACACCAATTCTTTCAAGAACTTGATAGCTGACTGAGCAGTCACCTTTCTCATGGCAGTCACTTCCGGCCACTTTGTAAACTTGTCGATGGCAATGAACAAGAATTCAAAGCCCCTGATTGCTTGGGGGAAAGGGCCGAGGATATCGATTCCCCAGACCGAAAATGGCCATTATAAAGGGATTGTCTGAAGAGCTTGGGCATGCAGGTGTATGTTCTTGGACTGGAACTAGCAAGCTTCACACTTGGTCACTAGCTCGCCCGCATCTTGGAGGGCTGTGGGCCAATAGAATCCTTGCCGGAATGCTTTCCCAACCAGTGCCCTTGATCCAATGTGGGAGCCGCACATGGCTTTTTGTATCTCAACCAACAGTTCCTTTCCTTCTTCCCAACAGATGCACTTCAATTTCACACTGGTATGCCTCCTTCTGTATAGAGTGTCATCGACAAACTGATACATACTGGCCCTCCGGGCTACTCTTTCAGCTTCATCTTGGTCGCCGGGAAGCTCTCTAGTTTGGAGGAAGTGGACTATGTGCCTTGCCCAAGTTGGATCCTGGGATTCGGCAACGAGGACTAGCGGCACCTCCTCAACTGCGAGGCACATTGCTCATTCACGAGGGCCATGGGCCCGGCTGGAGGGTGCAGTCCGGCAAGTGGCGAGGATATGTTTTCGGCAGGGACTCTGCCAGGAGTGGACGACTCTACCGGGAGAGGCTTGCCAGAGTCCAACTTTCTCCTTTTCTAGGCCATTGTTGCTGGGGGTACGAAGGGCTGAGTAAGATGGAGAACAAAAGTTCCTGGTTCCGTAGGAAGCTTCTGCGAAACACACTTTGACAGATGATTAGCTATGTTGTTTTCCGCACGGGGTACATGCTCTGTTTATAATCCATCAAAGTGTTCCTCCATCCTTCTCACTTCCTCAACATATGCCTCCATCAATGGGCTTTGGTAATCCTTGTTGACTTGTCTCACCACAAGGTGTGAATCTCCTCGAATGATCGGCTTCTTAATTCCCAATTCCGAGGCAATCCTTCATACTCTGTTGTATTGTTGGTTGCCTCTTCCTGGGCAAAAATGCATCTGGACGACGTACTTCAAGTGCTCCCTGGAGGGGGCGACAAGAAGCACGCCAGGGCCTGCACCTTGTAGGGAAAAGGCACCATCGAAATACATAATCCATTCTTCGGGAGATTCCTTGCCGGGGATAACTGTCTTTATCACTTCCTCATCAGGGGTTGGTGTCCATTCTGCTATAAACCCTGCCAATGCCCTACTTTGGATAGTTGTCATGCTCTCAAACTTCAAACCAAAACTGGATAACTCCAAAGCCCACTTCACTATTCTGCTGGTAGCATCAGGGTTTCGGAGTATCCTTTGCAATGGAGAATGAGTGACAACCGTAATCTCGTAGGCTTGGAAGTAGTGGCGCAGTTTCCTTGAGGCCATGATGAGACCAAAGATCAACTTTTGCACGCCAGAGTACCTCGATCTAGCACCCTGTAGTAAGGAGCTGACGATGTACACTGGGCGCTGCACCACTTTCTTCCTTGCTGTGTCCTTGGGGTTGCTTCAGTTGTCGTGTTCATCACTGTCTTGATCCTTCTCTAGCTCTGCCAGTCCTTGCTCACCCCCTGCTTCGGCCACTTCCCGCTGCGCCACCAAGGCTGCGCTAACCACTTGGTTGGTTGCTGCTAAGTATAGCAGCAGTGGATCTTGCAGTTTGGGGGCAACCAAGGCGGGCACAGAGGACAAGTACGTCTTCAATTCTTGCAAAGCTGCATCTGCCTCTGGAGTCCACTTCATGGGCCCTGCCTTCTTCAAAATTTTGAAGAACAACAGGGCGCACTCGCAGACATGGAAATGAATCTGCTTAGCGGGGCAACGCACTCTGTCAGATGCCTCACATCCTAGACCATCCTAGGTGCTTGGATCTGCTCCATAGCTTTAATCTTGTCAGGGTTGGCTTCGATCGCCCGATGGGACACAAAGAACCCAAGTAGCTTGCCGGATGGAACGCCAAACACACACTTCTCCGGGTTGAGCTTGTCTTCCTTGGACATGAAGATTTGGTGGTAACTAGAATTTGCATCCATAAAGGAGAGAAAATCGCATCCTGAAGTGGAATCCACAATCTGATCGATACGCGGTAAGGGAAACGGGTCCTTAGGGCAAGCTTTGTTGAGATCTGAGAAATCAATGCAAAGCCTCCACTTCCTGTTAGCCTTCTGGACCACCACTGGATTTGCTAACCATGTGGGATGTAGCACTCCTCTGACCAGACCAGCTGCTTCAAGTTTCTTGATCTCTTCCACAATAAACTGATGCCTCTCCAAGGCCTTCTTCCGGACTTTCTACTTGACAGGTTAGGCGTGTGGGCAGACAACAAGGTGGTGCTCGATTACCTCCCTGGGAACACCGGGGATATCAGATGGTTGCCAGGCAAACACATCGATATTCGCCCAAAGGAAGGCGACGAGCGCGCTTTTCTATTTGTCATCGAGGGTAGCGCTGATAGTGAAAGTACCATCAACGCCATCCAGCCCTGCCAGGACCTTCTTCACTTGGGGTGCAATGACCTTGGATCTCTTGCTGTTGGAACTCTCTGGCAAGTCATCAACAGGTGCAGCATACTCCGAAGAGGGACGCTTCCCGGACTCCTTGCCAGTGTCCCTGCTACCGTTCTTCTTTCCACTGTCCTCCTTGGTGGGAACTGCTGCAGCCACTGCCGCGACTGCGTCCTGGTACATCTTGTCCAGACAAATGATAGCATCCTTATCGTCTGCTGGGATGGTAATGATTCCCATAGGCCCAGGCATCTTCAAGGTGTTGTATGCATACTCGGATGCAACCATGAATTTAGCAAGGGCGGGGCGCCCAAGGATCCCATTGTACGACAGGGGGAGGTCGGCCACATCAAACACAATCTTCTCAGTCTGGTAGTTCAGCTCTCCCCCCAAACGTCACCGGCAGCGTGATCTTTCCCTTAGGATGACTCCTGCCAGGATTAACTCATTGAAATGTGCCGGTAATCTCTAACTCTCCCTCTGCTATAAGAAGTTTGCTGATGACAGCCGGGGAGATCAGATTCAACCCGGCCTCACCGTCCACCAACATCTTTCTGACCTTGAGGTTGCGAATTGTTGGAGAGACCAACAGTGGCAAACATCCTACCACAGTGGTACGGTCAGTGTCGGGGATATACCCCGCGGTATGACCCGGCTGGAAATATGACCCGGCCGGAGTTGGCGGTTTACTTGAGACCCGACTAACACTTGGCGATTCACTAGCGACCCACCCTAACCTGACGGTTTACAAGGAACCCGCCGGAACATTACGAATCACTGGTGACCCGGCGGGCGGGTCAGACGGATGACAAGGCCCAAGGCCCAGAAGGCCGGTTCATGTTAATGGTGGGCTGGCTTAAGAGGAAAGGCATAAGGAATATTCCCCTACAAAGGAAGCAAGACTAGGACTCCACTTGTAATAGAGTAATCCTAATCCTACTAGGACTAGTCATGTAACCCGCCCCTTCAACATATATAAGGAGGGGCAGGGCACCCCAAAAGGGAGAAGGTACAAGAAACAATCTCTAGGTCTAGACACAAAGGGGGAGCCGGCTTATGCGACGACTCTCTTAGGAGCATAATGAGACCTAGCCACAAACAACATGTAGGGCTATTACCGGATGATGTTTCCCGGGGCCTGAAACCGTCTAAATCTTTGTCTTGTGCGTTGATCCGCCCTGCGTCTCAAATCCTGATCAACCCCTCTCAAGCTATCACAAAGATGTGTTGTCCTCATGACTATGTCCTCACACTAGGATATCTGTCGTGACAATTCCACAACAGTTGGCGCCCACCATGGGGCTTGCGCACGGTGGTGTTGAGTTCTTGGAGGGATCTTCTCTAGGGTTCGAGAAGTTCACAATTTTCCGGCTCAAACAGGTGTGGAAAATTAACATCAGATATATGTTCATCAGTCAAGATTGACGAAGGATTCTCCGGCGACGGGTGTGAGATTAAGATTGTTTTTGGGTTTGGAGTTCGGCTGTGCGCCACCGATGCGACATGATCCACCGAATCCGAAGATAAGATCAATTTTGCCGCAGTCGCTTGTCGCCGAAGCCGACAGGAATTATGTTACAGCCGCTGTGCGTTGCGTCAGATCAATCCGTATCAGCACGCGCGTGAGGAAGCAGGAAGCAAGAAGGGTCAAGTCCCGAGGCATTTTCATAATGTGATCCGCTAAAAACTGTTGCTATGGTTCGGAGTAGTACTACTTCTAATAAACGGTTATGCCATTATTCACTTGAAGGCAATACTACTCTATTACTGTTATTCACATAAGAAGACCCATCAAGTACTTGAATACTATTCATGTTGAAGGCAATACTACTCTAAACCGCTGTCGAGCACACGTCTCCGGGGCCACGTTGAGCCGGCCCTCCTATATTGAGCCGCCGAGCCTGTGAAGCCACCGGCCTTGTTTTTCATCTCGTAGAGTGGTCCTGTCTTCAAATCGCCTAGAAGCCACCCCCGCAGCTTGGCCACCATGGCTTGACAAGCGTGCCAAGTCGCCGCCACTGTGTCACACCCTAGCTAGTCATGCATTAGAGTGTTGCATCATGTTTATTCTCTCATCAGAAACCTGAAATGGAGATGACAGAACCCCCAGCCCCCTCTGAAACCAACTAGGGTTTACTAAAAACTTTTTCAATGAACCTGAAATGCCCTTCTAAAATGCCCATCATTTTTGTCCTGGTTCAGAACCCCTGACAAAAGTGATGCACATTTTCCTAGGTCATCCTAGGGTCTTTGATTTAAATCATAGATATTTGAATTTGGGCATTTAAAATTATATAAAATATTCAGATGCCCAAATATCTCCAAACTAAAATGTTTCATGTTGGAAATAATCCAACTATGGACCAGGAGTAGTTTGGTGATTTTAGGAGTTGCCTAAGTATTTTAATAAATCAACAAAGTTGCAGAAGTATTTAAAAAAACAGAAAACAGGAAAAAATAGAAAAACTTACCTGGCACCCAGCACCCGGCCCACCTGCCGGCCCAGCCCAGCGCCGCTCCAGCGAGCTGCTTGCCGGCCAAGCAGGCAGGCAGGTGCCCGACGGCGACCGCAGCGCGCGCCACGCACCTGCTCGCCGCCTCGCCGCTCCCCTCGCCCGGTGACGTCGTGGACCGCTCCCCCTCTCTTCCCCGAACCCCCCAGACACCCCCTCTCCTCTCCAGCTCCTCCCCCTCGCGCCCCCCAGCCATGGCCGACGCTACCGCCGCCGTGCCTACGTCGTAGCCGCGCTCCCCGCCGCCCGTGCGTCCTCTCGTCGTGTCCAGGAGCTCCGCCGCTGTCCACTTCATCGAGCAAGCCGAGCCCCGAGCGCTCGCAACGCCCGAGTCCACCGCAACGACCTCGCCCGAACCACCGTCGCCGGAGATCCCCTTCAACACCGTCGCCGCCTCAGCTCGTCCCCGACCCCGCCGGTGGCCTCTACGGGTGCGCTGTGAGCCTAGCTACCCCTCCTACCCTCCCTCTCTCGTTCCCGAGCCGTGTAGCGACCTCCCGGAGCTCAACCGCACCCACCACCGTGGAGCTCGTCGCTGACGTGCTCCCGGTCACCCTCCGACCACTCCACGGTGTCCATCATGCTCACCGCGTCACGTAGCACCTAACTAGCTACTCCCCGCACATCACCGACCCCCCTAGCGACAAGTTCGACTTCGGCCGAACTCCGGTGGCCGCCAAAGTCGTCGCCGGCGCCAACTCCGGCCACCCCGACCCCAACGGACTCCACCAAGAGCTGCGGCTCGACCTCAGCTCCTCTCCGGTGGCCTCCGCGGCTCGTTTGGTTGCCGGAACGGCAAAAATCACTTCCGCCGCCGCGTCGGGCTCGCCGGCGGCTAAACGCCGATGCAGCCGACCCGGGTTTGACCACGGGTGGGCCCTGGTTGACTCTCCTGAGTCAATGACAGGTGGGGCCCAGCCCAGTTAATTAAACAGGTTTAGTTTTAATTAAACTTTAACTAATCTAATCACACTAACACGCGGGACCCACTATCAGGTTTGACCGGACCGTGTCCTGTTGACCTGCTGGCATCACACTGACGTCAGGCTGACGCAATAAATTAATTTCTGGATTTAATCTAATATAGGAAATTCTAGAATATAGTTTAAACTTCAAAAATTCATAACTTTTAATCTGTAACTCCAAATCAGACAAGTTATATATGAAAAATGATCAGAAAAATCCAATCTATCCATCTGTACTATTTTCATGCATGATTAAACAAGTTAACTTGATGTTTAATGCAGAACAAGGTAAAACACTTTAAAGGGCCATGTATGAGTTTGAAATTTGAATCTTTGGTTCAAATTGGTTCAAACCCTTCTGGTCTTAGTTGCATTAGCCCAACACACTCATATTGCCATGTTTCATGCATGCATCATATTGTTGCACATTGTTTGGTGATGGTTGTGTATCGGTGTTCTTTGCGGCAGGTTCTGCCTCCGAGGAGTACCGTGATTACCCTAACGAAGAACCGTATCAGTGCATCGAACCATCAGGCAAGCAACCAACCATTTGATCATATCGATACAATCCCATGTTCTCGCTCCTGCTCTCTTTTACTACATTAAGACAACGCGTTTCAAACTACTGTGGGCTACGGTAGTTGAACCCATTTCCTCTGCATGACCTGTCATTGCCACAGTAACTAGATGAAACCCACTAGCATGTGTAGGAGTTGATTGAGCCATATGTATGTGTTGTTCCTACCTTGCTATGCCTGCTATGCTTAGAGTCGTGTCAGGTCTGGTTCATCTGGGTGATGGACTAGAGTGAAATGTTTATGTCGGTAATGAGAGTGGTGTGGTGAACACGATTTGGTAAAGGTATCGATGAAAGGCCATGTAGGAGTACATGGTGGGTTGTTTCATTGAAGCCAACCTTAAGCACTGAGATCTGTATGTGTGATTTAAGATACAGCTACTACCATGCATTGGGCCCTGAAATATGACCCCGCTCGACTTCTTATTCACCCTAGTCCTCTGTCCAGGAGTTGCAAGTAGTTTCTGGTGTTTGTAGCCTACTGGAGGCCGTGGACAGCGCTGACCTTAGGGGTGGGCTGTGATGCGGTAGGTACGTGGCCGGGTAAACCGGGCACCCGTTTGGTGTCACGGAACCCTGTTCACATCGTTTGGGGCTGTGAGCGAAACTCCGGCCGGATCTCCTCATGGATGGAACCCGAATAGGCGATAAACCTGGACTAGAGACTTAGGTGTTTAGGTAGGTCGTGGTCTACACCCACGTCGGCTTTCGCTTGAAGTCTGCCGAGCACATGTCGTGTGCAGACGCTAAGTGGTGGAAACATGTATGAAGAAGTACACCCCTGCAGGGTTATCATGATCTATTCGAATAGCCGCGTCCGCGGTAAAGGACTACTTGGTTGCCTATACAGTTCATAGACAAGTAAATGGAAACTACTAAAAGCTTCAAGATAAGTGTGAGTGCCGAGGATGGCTCTTCCGTAGGAAGACGGAGGTGGATCCTCGGTAGTGTATTGAAGTGGTGAGTAGTGAACTCGTGTACGCAAAACCATTTCAAGTTGGAGTCCCGTAGGATAGCCTAGCCAAGAGTCAAAGCTGGCCTGCTGCAATAACTCCACCAACCCTTCTTGATAATGTGCATGTATGTAGGATCTGATGTAAGTCTTGCTGAGTACCTTTGTACTCATGTTGCTATAATTTACATTTTTTTACAGAAGACGCTGCAACCCCTTCTGATGGGTTCTTCGTAGACGTTGACATCAATGAGTAGGCTAAGGCCCAGGTGGTGATCCTGAGCTTGTGAAGGACCACGTAGTATAGCTAGGCTTTCCAAGCCTCTTTTATTTTACTAGTTGTCTGTACCCAGACAAGCTACTTCCGCTGCTAGTTTGTATGACTGTATGACTTGAATGCTGGGTCGTGTGACCCGTACCTATGTGTATGTTATGTATGGCTCTCTGAGCCTTAAATAAAGTACTTGTGTCGTAGAGTCATGTTGTGATGCCATGTTGTATTTGCACATATCGAGCATATTGTGTGTATGTTATTGAAATGCTTGGTATGTGTGGGATCTGACTATCTAGTTGTTTATCTTTAGTAGCCTCTCTTACCGGGAAATGTCTCCTAGTATTACCGCTGAGCCATGGTAGCTTGCTACTGCTCTGGAACACTTAGGTTGGCCGGCATGTGTCCTTCTTCATTCCTGTGTCTGTCCCTTCGGGGAAATGTCACGCATTGAGTACCGGAGTCCTGTTAGCCCGCTACAGCCCGGTTTACCAGAGTCCTGCTAGCCCAGTGCTACAGCCCGGACCCACTTGCTGATGACCGACACGTTCGAAGCTGGGTCATGGATGCCTATCCCTGTAAGTCTGTGCCACTTTGGGTTTACAACTAGTCATGTCAGCCCGGGCTCCTTATCATATGGATGCTAGCGACACTATCATATACGTGAGCCAAAAGGCGCAAACGGTCCCGGGAAAAGGTAAGGCGACACCCGTGGGGATACCGTGCGTGAGGCCGCAAAGTGATATGAGGTGTTACAAGCTAGATCGATGTGACATCGAGTCGGGGTCCTGATAGCGTTGGTATCAGAGCCGGACTGCCTGTAGGTTCTCCAAGCCAAACTGGTCGATGTTGAGTCTAGAAATTCCTTAGTTATATGTAGGGGAATTGTTTGTGGGTTGGAACGTAAGGTTCTTTTTACTCCTTATCTTATGACATTCTGATCTGAGTCACTCTATTCTTCCACCGGGGTTAAGGAATTAGGATCTTTTCTCTCTATCAGGATCACGTGTTACTAATCAGTAGTACCTTATAGGTTTGATGGATACAAGCCTAGTACAGTTCTACTACCACATCATGTTGTTAGGATGGACTCAGAACTTTGATATGATGATGTTGAGTGTGTATGAAATCCTTTGTCAAATGTCTCAAAATCCTTCTTGAGCATTTACAGCTGTTATGCTGCCGAAATTTTGCTAGAAATTCTAATGCCTTTGCATTATGGCTGTGCTTTCAGATGGCCACTCGCGACCTTAATCAAGTGGTTCGCCTGACTCGATGCCTAGATGTACCCGGACATACCGCCATGTTGGTCAGGGTAATGACTGAGGCTGGATACCATTGGTATCCTGAGTACATGGTCGAAGAGCAATTCCGAGACTTTAATCAAAGCCAGTATCTCTGCACTGTCAGGATATTTCCATCTTATCCTAGATCCACCGAGCCCCTTCACTGCTCCTATGGACTCGGGGTTACTATTGAGATGGTTGTGCAGGACGCCGCCTACTCTATGATGACCATCATGCGAGTCAGGTCTGGCCTATTTCGGGACTCTGATTTCCGGTATATGCCAGGATCACTTCCGGGAGCACAAGGGTATCTCCAGGCTATCTATGCTGACCCCACTCAGGAGGATTCACGGACTCGCACCACTGCTGAGATGCTCGAGGATAAGGACCGTGAAAACTGGGCCTTGAGGCTAGTGCTTTTCAATACCCGTGCTGACCATTGGGCCACATTGACTCGGTTTGCACCGGCAGTGCAAGCTGGATATTCAGATATGCGTGATCTCTATCCTGTGAGATCTACTTTGCCAGATGTGATGGGTTGGCGTGATGTAGGAGGCATCACCCCACCTCGCGGTCCCCGCAGGCCACCGTCTGTTGGTCCAAGACCTCATCCTAGCCCCTATGGTCCACAAGCTCCGTGAGATCGTCTGTTTCCGGATGATCATGTTGAGCTTCCAGGCTATGGAGGTGACTTCTATGAGGACTACTATGGATCGGTCTGAGTTAGTGGTAGTATCACTAGTTCGTACTAGCTGTGTCGTCTATCGTCCTGCGTGACTCGTGGGATATGACCTAGTTTGTACCGCCTTCCGGAGGTGTAGAAAAATAATGTATAGGAGCTTGGGATGCCTCCGATGAGATGTAATCCTCTTTTCACCGTAATAGTACCTTGTTTGGTCTTGTACTAAACCTTGTATGGTGTGTATGACGATGGAATAAAGAAGCAGTTTCTGTATCTACCATGTCATACGGATGATCATCTTGCATTCCGAGTTACTCCTTACATTCTGTATTCTATGTCGGAATCTTATCATTCTGACTAAATCATTGTCTTGTTTACCTAGGATGGTCAACACGCGCAATAACCCTGCTCCTCAAGAGCAGGCCGAAGGCAGTGAAGTCAGGAATGCAAATCTGCCTCATCCTCCTTCCCTAGCCGAGGTTATGATGGAAGCCGAAAGAAACAAGCGGGAGACCAACCGTTTGTTGGAGCGTATTGAACAGAACACAGCACACCATCAGAGGACTAACGTGGTGTCACTCAGTGATTTCATCAAGTTACATCCACCCATGTTCCACCACTCCGTCGAGCCTCTCGACGCTGATGACTGGCTTCGCAGTATTTCTCACAAACTGCGCTCCGCGCTAGTAGCCGAGGCTGACAAGGTCACCTTTGCTGCATATCATCTTGAAGGCCCCGCCAGTCTCTGGTGGGAGAATTATGGAGCTATGCGCCCAGCGGGCCATGTCACTACTTGGGCTGAATTCAGCGAGGCTTTCCGTGAACATCACATTCCGGAGGGTCTCATGGACCGTAAACGTGAGGAATTTTGCAGTTTCACTCAGGGCCGACTCTCTGTGGATGCTTACAACAGGGAGTTCGGTAACCTCGCACGATATGCCACTGAGGAAGTTTCTACCGATGCCAAGAAGCAAGCAAGGTTCCGTAAGGCGCTTAGTCCTGAGCTTCGCCGCGACCTCCGTCTGCATGAGTGCACATCTTTTCAGAAGCTTGTTAACAAGGCCATCAGTGCTGAGACTGGTCAGACTGATTATGACGCAACACGCAAGCATGGCCATGACGTGGGTTCCTCATCCGGTGCTGGTCCTCAGAAGCACCGCGTGTGGGTGCCCAACACTGCCCTGCCACCCAGGTTCACACCGAGGCCATCCTTCCAGGCGCCTCGCCCCGTTCAACAGTCTGCACCAGCCAAGCCCTATGGTGGTCCAACCAACAGTGCTCCTCCACGTACCAGTGCCGTGACTTGTTTTAAGTGTGGGGAATCTGGCCACTATATGTGTGAGTGTCCCCAAACCAACCCCAACCAATCTGCTAAAGCTATTGGCCGTGGCAAGCCGACAGGTAAAGTGTTCCACGCCAAGCCGGCCACCGCTACACGTGGCCATGTCAACTGTATCTCTGCCGAAGAAGCTCAAGAGGATCCCAATGTCGTTCTCGGTACGCTCCTTGTTAATTGCCACCCGGCATCTGTTCTTTTCGATACAGGAGCATCTCATTCATTTATATCCGAGAACTATGCTCGTTTGCATAACACCGCATTCTGTGACATGCCATCCACTATGGAAATTTCTACTCCCGGTTCTAGATGGCAAACCTCCAGGGTAAGTTATGGAAATAAAATCCAAGTCGACAGACTTGTTTTCCTTGCATCTTTGATAGCTCTCAAATCTTCAGATATTAATATCATCTTGGGTATGGACTGGATGTCAGCTCATCATGCCAAAATTGATTGCTTCTCTAGGACTGTTCAACTCACCCATCCTTCGGGGAAGATAGTCAATGTCTTGACCCGATTAGCCAAGCGACAATTATATTCTCTTAATGCCAGCCCTTTGCCAGACCTTGAGGACGTTCCGGTAGTCCGTGACTTCCCGGATGTCTTCCCAGAGGAATTGCCAGGTGTTCCACCTGACAGGGATGTGGAGTTCGTAATAGACCTCATTCCAGGAACCGTCCCGATTGCTAGAAGACCCTATAAGATGGCACCACTAGAACTAGCCGAGCTTAAGAAACAACTCGATGAGTCCTTGAAAAAGGGTTTCATCCGACCTAGTTCATCTCCGTGGGCTTGCCCCGTCCTCTTCGTCAAGAAGAAGGATGGTACGGACCGGATGGTTGTAGATTATCGACCTGTCAATTTGGTCACAATCAAGAACAAATATCCGCTCCCCAGGATCAACGACCTGTATGATCAGCTCGCTGGATCCTCAGTCTTCTCCAAAATGGATTTGAGGTTGGGCTACCATCAAATCAAAATCAGAAATGGGGACATTCCTAAAACGGCCTTTGTTACTCATTATGGCCAATACGAGTACACCGTCATGTCCTTCGGTTTAACCAACGCTCCAGCCACCTTTTCTCGGTTAATGAACTCAATCTTCATGGAGTATTTGGATAAATTCGTCGTGGTTTACCTCGATGATATACTCATCTACTCCAAGAACGAGAAAGAACATGCCGAACATCTAAGGCTAGTGTTGAAGAAACTTCGAGAGCATCGCCTTTATGCCAAATTTTCTAAATGTGAATTCTGGTTGTCAGAAGTGACCTATCTGGGTCATGTAATATCTGGTAAAGGTATTGTTGTTAACCCCGAGCGAGTTCAAGCCGTCCTTAATTGGGCTCCACCTGAATCGGTCAAGCAAGTTCGGAGTTTTCTGGGCTTAGCGAGCTATTGCCGTCGCTTTGTCGAAAATTTCTCCAAAGTTGCTAAACCTCTAACCGAACTCCTCAAGAAAGATAAAAAGTTCGAGTGGACTCCACAATGTGAGCACAGCTTTCAGGAACTGAAAAGACGCCTGACATCTGCTCCCGTATTGGTACCGCCAGATTTCTCCAAGGACTTTGTTATCTACTGCGACGCCTCGCGACAAGGACTAGGTTGCATTCTCATGCAAGATCGACACGTAATTGCTTACGCTTCACGGCAATTGCACCCACATGAGGAGAATTATCCTACTCATGATCTAGAGCTTGCAGCCGTAGTCTATGCACTTAAAACCTGGCGACATTACCTTCTTGGTAATCGTTGCGAAATATTCACTGATCACCAAAGTCTGAAGTACATCTTCACCCAACCGGATTTGAATCTCAGGCAAAGACGTTGGGTTGAGTTGATCACAGATTTCGACTTAGGAATAACTTACACCCCAGGGAAAGCCAACGTCATGGCTGATGCGCTAAGTCGTAAATCTTATTGTAACAACCTGATGTTACAACAAAGTCAACCGCTTCTCCATGAGGAATTTCGGAAGCTTAACCTTCACATTGTTCCTCAAGGATTTCTTTCCACCTTGGTGGCGAAACCTACTCTTACGGATCAAATCATCGCTTCCCAAAAGCGAGATAAGGGAATATCTAAAATCAAGGAGAACATTGCTAGCGGAGGTGCTAGTTGTTTTTCCACAAATGATCATGGTGTTGTGTACTTTGAGAACCGTTTAGTGGTTCCCAAGAACCAGCATCTACGGCAGTTGATCCTTAAGGAGGCTCATGAATCTCCTCTCACCATTCATCCCGGTAGTACCAAGATGTATCAGGACCTACGCCAGAGGTTCTGGTGGACTAGGATGAAGAGAGAAATTGCTCAGTACATTGCTAATTGCGACGTCTGCCGTCGTGTAAAAGCAGAGCATCAACGGCCTGCTGGCACCCTTCAACCCTTAGCTATTCCTGAATGGAAATGGGATAAAATTGGTATGGATTTCATTACCGGTTTTCCCAGGACCAAGAGAGGGAATAATGCTATCTTCGTCGTTGTCGATCGTCTTTCCAAAGTAGCCCATTTCTTACCTGTTCGTGAGAGTATAACCGCTAGTCAATTGGCAGACTTATACATCTCCCGAATAGTGTCTCTCCATGGTGTTCCTTTGGAAATTAACTCGGATCGAGGAAGTCTTTTCACCTCTCGATTTTGGGAAAGTTTCCAAAATGCTATGGGAACCCGTCTCTCTTTTAGCACCGCCTTCCACCCTCAATCAAGTGGTCAAGTGGAATGCATCAACCAGATCCTAGAAGACATGCTTCGAGCCTCTGTTATCTCATTCGGAATGGAGTGGGAGAAATGCCTTCCATTTGCCGAATTTGCTTATAACAACAGCTATCAATCTAGCTTGGGTAAAGCCCCTTTTGAAGTGCTCTATGGACGACGTTGTCGAACACCCCTTAACTGGTCAGAAACCGGGGAAAGACAATTCTTTGGCCCGGATATGATTCAGGAAGCAGAAGAGCAAGTTCGCATCGTTCGTGAAAAGTTGAAAACAGCCCAATCTCGTCAAAAGAGTCAATATGACCGAAAACATAAGGCTATGACTTTCGAGGTTGACGAGAAGGCTTACCTTCGGGTTACTCCTTTGAAGGGAACCCATCGTTTCGGTATCAAAGGCAAATTGGCTCCTCGTTACATTGGACCTTTTCGTATTCTCGCTAAACGAGGAGAAGTTGCCTACCAGTTGGAACTACCTCCGCATCTCTCCAGAGTCCATGATGTCTTCCACGTTTCTCAACTCAGGCGTTGCTTCTCGGATCCTATCCGTGGAGTGGACCACGAAACGCTTGATCTCCAAGATAATCTCACGTATCGAGAGTACCCCATTCGTATCCTCGATCAGGCCGAGCGTACCACTCAACGTCATAATATCAAGTTTCTCAAAGTTCAATGGTCGCACCATTCTGAGGATGAAGCAACTTGGGAAAGGGAGGATCGTCTTCGACTTGAGTATCCTGCCTTCTTCCCGGAGGAACCCAAATCTCGGGACGAGATTCTTTTGAGTGGGGGTGAGTTGTCACACCCTAGCTAGTCATGCATTAGAGTGTTGCATCATGTTTATTCTTTCATCAGAAACATGAAATGGGGATGACAGAACCCCCAGCCCCCTCTGAAACCAAATAGGGTTTACTAAAACTTTTTCAATGAACCTGAAATGCCCTTCTAAAATGCCCATCATTTTTGTCCTGGTTCAGAACCCCTGACAAAAGTGATGCACATTTTCCTAGGTCATCCTAGGGTCTTTGATTTAAATCATAGATATTTGAATTTGGGCATTTAAAATTATATAAAATATTCAGATGCCCAAATTTCTCCAAACTAAAATGTTTCATGTTGGAAATAATCCAACTATGGACCAGGAGTAGTTTGGTGATTTTAGGAGTTGCCTAAGTATTTTAATAAATCAACAAAGTTGCAGAAGTATTTAAAAAAACAGAAAATAGGAAAAAATAGAAAAACTTACGTGGCGCCCAGCACCCGGCCCACCTGCCGGCCCAGCCCAGCGCCGCTCCAGCGAGCTGCTTGCCGGCCAGGCAGGCAGGCAGGTGCCTGACGGCGACCGCAGCGCGCGCCACGCACCTGCTCGCCGCCTCGCCGCTCCCCTCTCCCGGTGACGTCGTGGATCGCTCCCCCTCTCTTCCCCGAACCCCCCAGACACCCCCTCTCCTCTCCAGCTCCTCCCCCTCGCGCCCCTAGCCATGGCCGACGCTACCGCCGCCGTGCCTACGTCGTAGCCGCGCTCCCCGCCGCCCGTGCGTCCTCTCAACGTGTCCAGGAGCTCCGCCGCTGTCCACTTCATCGAGCAAGCCGAGCCCCGAGCGCTCGCAACGCCCGAGTCCACCGCAACGACCTCGCCCGAACCGCCGTCGCCGGAGATCCCCTTCAACACCGTCGCCGCCTCAGCTCGTCCCCGACCCCGCCGGTGGCCTCTACGGGTGCGCTGTGAGCCTAGCTACCCCTCCTACCCTCCCTCTCTCGTTCCCGAGCCGTGTAGCGACCTCCCGGAGCTCAACCGCACCCACCACCGTGGAGCTCGTCGCCGACGTGCTCCCGGTCACCCTCCGACCACTCCACGGTGTCCATCATGCTCACCGCGTCACGTAGCACCTAACTAGCTACTCCCCGCACCGCACCGACACCCCTAGCGACAAGTTCGACTTCGGCCGAACTCCGGTGGCCACCAAAGTCGTCGCCGGCGCCAACTCCGGCCACCCCGACCCCAACGGATTCCACCAAGAGCTGCGGCTCGACCTCAGCTCCTCTACGGTGGCCTCCGCGGCTCGTTTGGTTGCCGGAACGGCAAAAATCACTTCCGCCGCCGCGTCGGGCTCGCCGGCGGCTAAACGCCGATGCAGCCGACCCGGGTTTGACCACGGGTGGGCCCTGGTTGACTCTCCTGAGTCAATGACAGGTGGGGCCCACCCCTGTTAATTAAACAGGTTTAGTTTTAATTAAACTTTAAATAATCTAATCACACTAACACGCGGGACCCACTATCAGGTTTGACCGGACCGTGTCCTGTTGACCTGCTGACATCACACTGACGTCAAGCTGACGCAATAAATTAATTTCTGGATTTAATCTAATATAGGAAATTCCAGAATATAGTTTAAACTTCAAAAATTCATAACTTTTAATCTGTAACTCCAAATCAGACAAGTTATATATGAAAAATGATCAGAAAAATCCAATCTATCCATCTGTACTATTTTCATGCATGATTAAACAAGTTAACTTGATGTTTAATGCAGAACAAGGTAAAACACTTTAAAGGGCCATGTATGAGTTTGAAATTTGAATCTTTGGTTCAAATTGGTTCAAACCCTTCTGGTCTTAGTTGCATTAGCCCAACACACTCATATTGCCATGTTTCATGCATGCATCATATTGTTGCACATTGTTTGGTGATGGTTGTGTATCGGTGTTCTTTGCGGCAGGTTCTGCCTCCGAGGAGTACCGTGATTACCCTAACGAAGAACCGTATCAGTGCATCAAACCATCAGGCAAGCAACCAACCATTTGATCATATCGATACAATCCCATGTTCTCGCTCCTGCTCTCTTTTACTGCATTAAGACAACGCGTTTCAAACTGCTGTGTGCTACGGTAGTTGAACCCATTTCCTCTGCATGACCTGTCATTGCCACAGTAACTAGATGAAACCCACTAGCATGTGTAGGAGTTGATTGAGCCATATGTATGTGTTGTTCCTACCTTGCTATGCCTGCTATGCTTAGAGTCGTGTCAGGTCTGGTTCATCTGGGTGATGGGCTAGAGTGAAATGTTTATGTCGGTAATGAGAGTGGTGTGGTGAACACGATTTGGTAAAGGTATCGATGAAAGGCCATGTAGGAGTACATGGTGGGTTGTTTCATTGAAGCCAACCTTAAGCACTGAGATCTGTATGTGTGATTTAAGATTCAGCTACTACCATGCATTGGGCCCGAAAACAATGGACCCTCTCGACTTCTTATTCACCCTAGTTCTCTGTCCAGGAGTTGCAAGTAGTTTCTGGTGTTTGTAGCCTACTGGAGGCCGTGGACAGCGCTGACCGTAGGGGTGGGCTGTGATGCGGTAGGTACGTGGCACGGTGTACCGAATACCCGTTAGGTATCTCGGAACCCTGTTCACATCGTCTGGGGCTGTGAGCGAAACCTCGGCCGGATCTCCTCATGGATGGAACCCGAATAGGCGATAAACCTGGACTAGAGGCTTAGGTGATTAGGTAGGTCGTGGCCGACACCCACGTTGGGCTTCCGCTTGAAGGTTGCCGAGTACATGTCGTGTAAAGACGTAAGTGGTGAGAGCGTGTATGAAGAAGTACACCCCTGCAGGGTTATCATGATCTATTCGAATAGCCGCGTCCGCGGTAAAGGACTACTTGGTTGCCTATACAGTTCATAGACAAGTAAATGGAAACTACTAAAAGCCTCAAGATAAGTGTGAGTGCCGAGGATGGCTCTTCCGTAGGAAGACGGAGGTGGATCCTCGGTAGTGTATTGAAGTGGTGAGTAGTGGACTCGTGTACGCAAAACCATTTCAAGTTGGAGTCTCGTAGGATAGCCTAGCCAAGAGTCAAAGCTGGCTTGCTGCAATAACTCCACCAACCCTTCTTGATAATGTGCATGTATGTAGGATCTGATGTAAGTCTTGCTGAGTACCTTTGTACTCATGTTGCTATAATTTACATTTTTTACAGAAGACGCTGCAACCCCTTCTGATGGGTTCTTCGTAGACGTTGACATCAATGAGTAGGCTAAGGCCCAGGTGGTGATCCTGAGCTTGTGAAGGACCACGTAGTATAGCTAGGCTTTCCAAGCCTCTTTTATTTTACTAGTTGTCTGTACCCAGACAAGCTACTTCCGCTGCTGGTTTGTATGACTGTATGACTTGAATGCTGGGTCGTGTGACCCGTACCTATGTGTATGTTATGTATGGCTCTCTGAGCCTTAAATAAAGTACTTGTGTCGTAGAGTCATGTTGTGATGCCATGTTGTATTTGCACATATCGAGCATATTGTGTGTATGTTATTGAAATGCTTGGTATGTGTGGGATCTGACTATCTAGTTGTTTATCTTTAGTAGCCTCTCTTACCGGGAAATGTCTCCTAGTGTTACCGCTGAGCCATGGTAGCTTGCTACTGCTCTGGAACACTTAGGCTGGCCGGCATGTGTCCTTCTTCGTTCCTGTGTCTGTCCCTTCGGGGAAATGTCACGCATTGAGTACCGGAGTCCTGTTAGCCCGCTACAGCCCGGTTTACCGGAGTCCTGCTAGCCCAGTGCTACAGCCCGGACCCACTTGCTGATGTCCGACACGTTCGAAGCTGGGTCATGGATGCCTGTCCCTGTAAGTCTGTGCCACTTTGGGTTTACAACTAGTCATGTCAGCCCGGGCTCCTTATCATATGGATGCTAGCGACACTATCATATACGTGAGCCAAAAGGCGCAAACGGTCCCGGGAAAAGGTAAGGCGACACCCGTGGGGATACCGTGCGTGAGGCCGCAAAGTGATATTAGGTGTTACAAGCTAGATCGATGTGACATCGAGTCGGGGTCCTGACACACTGTCTCGGCTTCGCACCGTCATGAAGTCACCTCACCAACCGCCGTCCTGGTCGAGCCCCTGCCGGGCATAGTTTCGCCGTCTTCGCAGGGTCACCTATGAGTCGCTGGTTTCCTTCTCCGCCACTTCAGTACTGTGACCCGCTGTTTGGCCTTGAACCGCCAAGGCTCCTGCCGGAGTAGGCCTCGGGCCGCCCCCACGTTTGAGTTGCTGCGTCCACCGGCGTCGCCCTTGCAGCTACACCGGGCTGCCGCAACGACCCGCCGCGCCTTGAGCCGCTCCGCTGCTGTGGACTTGGGCCTACTGCCGCGCCTTAAAGTCACTGCTATACCTCGCCGGTGTCCCTCTACTTCAACTCGCACATGCCAATCGGCTCCACTCCACCGCCATGACAGGTCATTGCCTTCCACAGCTACTACCACTCGTCGGCTGTGAGCCGCCTCTGAGCTATAGTTTCTGCGAAGACCTAAGACAATGCAAAATACTCCTACTCTGTAGGCAGGTACCAAATGATGGACGGGGCAAACATGCATATAATGTTGCACCTCAGGGCGTTTGCACCCGGAGCAGATACCAAGAAAAGCTTTGTACACTCGCCGAACAAAAAACAATCAGGTGATATTCGTCTAGGTATATTTTCTTGACACCTATTGTTTTTGTCAAAGAACAATTACTTTGGTATGTACATTTTTTATGTGCAGGACAAGGATTCATTAGAAAGGTGGTGCCATGCTATGCCTATGGAGTATATGTAAGCATCATCATGCACCAGCATCCGCGCCTGCTTACTGTTGAACGGGTGTGCGCAAGCCGCCGCCCTTGCAGCTTGATCTACATCAACTCGCCGGGATCGCACCCGCTATTGACTCACCGTCCGTGCAGCTTACCGCGCCTTGATTGACTCGCCCGCTTGCACCGGCTTACAACACCGTGACCGCTCATCTTTCTGCTCCTACAGTCGATTCACCCGTGATGGATTTCAGTGATCATCAACTCAACGGTGAATAGTTTTGGGCCTAACATATGAGGTGAAATCCATCCAGCATATTGTTTTCTTTAAAAAGAGCAATTATTTTGGCTTGTAAGTTCTCCAATGCAGGACAAGGTTATTATACCATTGTGTTGTTGAAGGACTCATACCGGTTTATATCACGGTCAAATATGGAGAGTCTCAAGCCAACTCCTCGAGTAATCATAAGACTCGGGGGCTACAATGACATGACTCGGGAACTCCAGGTCATTCGAGGGAATGATAACCCGGTTCCGGAGGACACCGCCATATTGATGAAAATTTAAAGGCCGTCAGAAAATTGTCGGTTCAAAATAAAGATTCCGGGTTAAAATCTGGTTCAAAAGACATCTCTCTCCAACAAAGCTTTGAAGCTCTCAAATCCGGTTCAAACATCCGGCTCAAGGTAAATTTGTCTCTTACAAAGATTTTAAGCTCTCAAATCCGGTTCAAACATCCGGCTCAAGGACAATCTGTCTCCCACAAAGTTTTGAAGCTTTCAAATCTGGTTTAAAGTTCCAGTTCAAAAAGAATTAATCTCTCGCAAGATTCAAGTTCTAAGAAAAATTAAAGGTTGCCAAAGAGAACTTGCCGCCATGATGCGCAGTTCAAACATGGGTATCCTGCCTTACGACTTATCTTATTATGGTCACTTGGGGGCTTCCTGCTCATTGAGCATAGCTGTCGGTACCCTCTTGATTAGTGCGATGCCAAAATTTAAATGGTCACCTGGGGGCTTCCTGTTCAAACATAGGTCGTATTCGAACCAAAGAGAACATAGCTGTCGGTACCCTCTTGATCGGCACACTGCCAAACTCACTAGGGAGCTTCTTGATCGTATTCGAATCATAGCTTAACCCCTTTTGGGTCAGACTTCGATCGTATTCGAATCAGGGTCGTTAAAAACCTCTCAAGGTCATTTGGGGGCTTCCTGTTCAAACATAGGTCGTATTCGAACCAAAGAGAACATAGCTGTCGGTACCCTCTTGATCGGCACACTACCAAAGCCACTAGGGGCTACATGATGTATTTGAATCCTAGCTTAACCTCTTTGGAACGGTTTACTGATCGTATTCGAATTAGAAACCTCGATTTTTATTTTGTTTATGTTTTTGCAAACAATCTTTGGTTTTGTCTTGAGACTTTTTTTTGTTCAGATGTAAGTATAAGTGTGGTTTCGTTTAAACCCGGCTCAACTTTCGACGACAAGTCGCCAGCATAAGACAATATTAATACTTGGAAGGTTTGTCTTCTAAGTTCTGGGTTATCACCCTTACTGCACAGGTATCATAAGCCGGCAGTACGATTCAATATCACAGGTATGATATTGTTTATACATGATTATGTTTAAACTGGCCCTGGCTATGGATTTTAAGCCGCCGGTATATTTTGAATTTCGCCGTTGGAATCATGAGCATATCAATCATTGGATTATTTCCCTTATTGGATACAGAGATATAAGTCGGCGGTATGAACCAATTCCACAGGTATGTTTTCCTGATTATATAAATATGTGAGGTTTGATAACCCGCCCTGATTTTTGACATTAAATCGCTAGTATGTTTAGGCTTGAATGGCCTTAATTCTAGTCTTTTCCATACTTGCGTAAAGGCTATATTATGTTTGGATTGTTACCCGCCCTGGCTTTTGACGTTATGTCGCTAGGATGTATGTTATTTAAACTCTATGCAGGTTTGCAGAACTATGACTTATATAAATGCTTAAGTCCAAGCTCTTCATTAAAATTGATGCTTCAAAATGATTATCCATTCTGGATTTTCTCAAAGGCTATAAGCCGCATGGTTATAAAAATTCCGGCTTACAATGGAGGCATATTAAATCGCCATCGGCCAAGAGCCGCTGGTTATTTAAACTCCGGATTTACTTGTCAACAGATAAGGTTTTCAAGGTCACTTTAGCACAATGGCTATTATATTATCAACGAATATAATTTATTCTACAAATGTAAGGAATAGTCCCAAGTCGCTGCAGGCTTACGACCCGGCACTTGGAGGCTACATTATTCAAATTGAGATTACATCATATATGCAAGTCTCATGTCGCTGCAAGCATGCACCATGACACTTGGGGGCTAATGCAAAGTCATTTTTGCTCACCTTATTGAAGACCCATCTCATCACATTGTAATGAGCCGACCCTTGGGGGCTACCAATTGCTCCTGTCAAAATTTCAAGGTACACAAGCATTAATCCATTATATTGAACGGTCCACTATTCAGTTGGTAGAGTACAAAGCTCTTAACCTTGTGGACGTGGGTTCAAGCCCCATGGTGGAGATTATATTATATGATGTTATTATCAATAAATCATATACAAAGTCCCAGCTCAGTATTATCTTACTAAGTCGGCCCTTGGGGGCTACACGTTGTTGTTCAAGTTTACATGGTTATATCTACAAAGTCCCTGCTCATTATTGCATAATGACCCGACCCTTGGGGGCTACACTGGTTGAAGTTTTCATGAGCATAAAGCAATTACAAGTCCTAGGTTGCTGCAAGCATGACAACCCGGCACTTGGGGGCTACAGGTGATATGCATATAAGGGAGAAAAAATCTTCAAATTCGCAATTTGGAGTACACCAGATGAACCCGGTATCTGCAACAATCATGACCCGGCATCATTTATTTATAACCTGACAATTTTGATAATAATAAACCAACAAGTTTTACATCTTCAAGATGGCTGAAAGTCAGATGAGTATTTCAAGACCAATATTTATTAATCCGGTGCTTTGTAAGCTGGTTCAAGTGGATTATTTCTTACAATATTTCTCTACAAGATATCAATGTAAGCAAATTGACTCTGAAGTTGGCTTATTGACCCGTATTTCTCAAGAAAAGCATCTGGATTTTTTGCATTCACAAAGTTTGAACGTATCTACTAAAGGAGATTTACTATGAGTTCATGGGCATGTATCAAGAAGGAAATGACAAGGACTTAAAGATGATTAGGTGCCGGTTTACAAGAATTTTTAACACGGAGTAGGACTTGTCAAGGTTGTTCTTGTGTTTATGTTGCAGATTAGTTTAACATGGATAAATCCAAATTAAACCGGGGGCCAATGTCGGGTATATACCCCGCGGTATGACCCAGCCGGACTTGGCGGTTTACTTGAGACCCGACTAACACTTGGCGATTCACTAGCGACCCGCCTGACCTGGTGGTTTACAAGCAACCAGCCGGAACATTATGAATCACTGGTGACCCGGCGGACGGGTCAGACGGATGACAAGGCCCAAGGCCCAGAAGGCCGGTTCATGTTAATGGTGGGTCGGCTTAAGAGGAAAGGCATAAGGAATATTCCCCTACAAAGGAAGCAAGACTAGGACTCCACTTGTAATAGAGTAATCCGAATCCTACTAGGACTAGTCATGTAACCCGCCCCTTCAACATATATAAGGAGGGAAGGGGCACCCCAAAAGGGAGAAGGAACAAGAAACAATCTCTAGGGCTAGACACAAAGGGGGAGCCGGCTTATGCGGCAACTCTCTCATGAGCATAATGAGATCTAGCCACAAACAACACATAGGACTATTACCAGATGATGTTTCCCGGGGCCCGAAGCTGTCTAAATCTTTGTCTTGTGCGTTGATCCGCCCTGCGTCTCTCATCTCGATCAACCCCTCTCAAGCAATCACAAAGATGCGCTGGCCTCATGACTAAGTCCTCACACTAGGACATCTGCCGTGACAATTCCACGACAGTCAGGATGATCCTCTTCGTCAAAGATGATGGGCAAACATGACCATTTGAGTGGTTTCTGGGCCTCTGACGCTGATTGACTTCTCGTGCCCACCGCTTGAGCTGGAAGTGAGAGGTGTGCAAAGATGCACCCTCGTCAATGCACAGGGCGTCAGTGGCCTTTTTAAACTCCTGCTCACTGGTTTCCTCTTCGCCCACCATCACTCTCACCATCACAGGCTTCCCTCTCTCGACCTCTAGCGGGTTTTCCTTTGTTCCGGAAGGGTTTGCCGGGGCGATTTACTTCACCGCCTCGGCCCTTACTGCCAGCAATATTCTGACCCTTTTCCTTATCACACTTCTCATGCTCTGCTCTCTGTCTCTTGATGAGCTGCTCAACCTGATAGCACTCTTGAAGGTCGTGGCCTTTGGTCCAATGAGTATTGCAATATGGCCCATCACCTTTCCCAGCCTTCTTGGCAGTCGCGGCCTCCCGGCAGTCAGCGCACATGGCAGCCTCCTTGCCGGGGACCTCAGCCTTGGCCTTCTTGCTGGTACTTAGTGTACCCGATCCTTCAACATTCATCACTCCCTTATCCTTCCGCTTCTTACTATGCTTCTTGCTCTTCTTCTGACTGGTAAATTCATCATTGTCCTCTGAATCAACATCGGTGCAATCTTCCTCTCCGGGAAGCTTCCTTCCCTCCTCCATTCGAGCACACTTATCCACCAAGGTGTAAAGCTCCTTCCTTGTCTTTGGCTACCATACATTCATCTTGGAACAGATCCGGCGGTTGTGCACATTGAGCTGGAAGGCAGCTATCACAGCTACCGGATGGATATTTGGGATGTTCCTATGGACCTTGTTGAATCTCTGTAGATACTTACGTAGGGTCTCTCCATTCCTTCTGTTGGACAAGTTGCAAGTCGCTGGGTTGGCCTGGCTCTTGATGGCCACCGGTGAAGGCGCCAATAAACTCGTGGCACAGGTCAGCCCACGATGAAATGGAGTTCTCCAGCAAGTGCATTATCCAAGACTTCACATTGGACTTGAGAGCCAAAGGGAATTGGCAAACACCTTCTCATCTCTTCCCCCGGCAGCTTGAACAATGATAGTGTTGATGCTCAGAAACTCTGCCGGGTTCAGCCTCCCATCACACTTCTCAAGTATCTCTGACTTGAACGTGCGAACGGACAGCCAACGGACTTGCGGCAGCTCTCGAGTAAAGGCAGGGCACCCAACCTCGAAAGGCAGGCACCCGCCAACATCGAGCGCAGGCTCGACGACGCCAAGGCCATCGCACGCATCGGCCTGACGGTGGTCCTCGCGGCGTCACATAACGACGGCGCGCGCGCCTCCCCGCTGCCTATCCTCTGGGGCTTGCAGTCGGCCTTGATGTGCTCGGGAGTTAGATGTGACTTAATTTCTTATTTCCAGAGTTTGTTTGTCATATCACATTCTCGGGTTCTAGTTGTTCATCTTCCTTTTCTAGAGTTTAAAGTCTTCTCATTATAGCATCCAAAGGCCATCATTTCAGAATATTATTCGTTCTCAACTTTCTGCTCTTGTTTCCCCGATCTTACCGGTGCATCGTTCAAGTATTATCTAGCCAGCTCATGATCTCTTTGTTCTCTTGTATCTAATTCCCTCAATTATCTGTGTTCATATCTAATTATTACTAGCGATTCGTTCTCTTTCTTCATCGTTTTCAATTCTTACGGCAGTGCATTCAAGATTCATCTTCCTTTGTTATCGTACCAATTCATTTGTTCTTCCCAAAAATCCTACCGGCGGTTTGTTCAAGACCTTCCCAAGTTTGTTCTATCTCTCTTTAATCATTTTCAATGAGAATAAGTGGCATGCCAAATCCGTTGCTTGTCATCAATTAAAGTTGATGAATGGTAAGCACGACATAATTCGTATTCTTATTTCATCAAGGTGATTTAATTCTTTATCCCATAGGCTTGTCAAAATTCACAGATCAAGTGTTTCATCCTTTTCTTTCGAGAGTCTCAAGCTCTCAATTATATCATGATGATGATCCATCTAAATCAGTGAAAGGCTTCACCTTGTGTTGTCAACTTCTCTTTATTTTTATCATCCTTATATTATCGGAGTTCTTCAAGGAGGCTCTACATGGTGGTTCGTCAAGGTTTCCTTTCATTCTTCAATTGTTCTTCAAGATTTCTCTAGAAGTTAAGATCTGCCAAGCTATACTCTAAAATAAACATCATGTTCAACACATTTTTTGTTTTGAGAAATTCAAGCATTCTTCATCTTGCATCTGAAGTGCAATTCTTCCTACCTTATCTTTTGTGGTGGTGTTATGTCATTCTTGATATTTTCCCTTCGTATTTCATGATTCACAAGCTTTCAAGAGTGACATATTTAAATCCATCATTTTATCTTCGTTCAAGAGATCTTTTCAACCAATCAATCTATTTGTTGGAGTTTATATTTCACCTATAGCCTTCCCTAAGGAATGTAGCTATTTGTGGTGTTTATCAATGATCCGATTTTCTCCTTCTCATCTTGGTGAAGAAGTTTTCATCTCCTTGTTGATCTCAATCCAATCAACTGTTTCCGTTAGTGGCCGGTTGTCACCTCATTATTTTGAGATGTTTTCCATAATCCCACAACAAGCTTGTTCTTTTCATTGTTGATTTTCCAACAACTCCATTCAACCCTTCTTCGTAAGGACGCTCTTTCAATTTTAATTGGGAGAGTTTTCATGTTCCTCTCCGTTCATTTCATTCCATTCTTTCATTTCTTCCAGAGGCGTTGTGTTGATCCTTTTGTCAAGGATTGCCCAATCTTGCAAATTCATGCTGATTCCTTTCATTTAACCAGAGTGTTGTGTTCTCATTCAAGTTATTTCATCTTATCAAGTCTTGCATCTCTTTTCGACCGAAGTGCTGCCCGAATTCTTTATTCATATTCCTTGTCCAGCTAATTTTAACCGGAGTGGCTTCAAAATCTATCTTGTCCCCTAAGCTCCCGGTTCACATCATATTCCTTGTTCCTCTTGTCCAACGGACTGTTGGCAATCTTGTTCGTCTCTGTTATATTCTTTCTTTCAAGTTGTTCAACCTCTCAGGGTTCGTGGTTTCACTCGGTTGTCAAAGAAGCAACTTTGTTTTACATATTCATCTTCCGCTTTTCTCCGGTGCCATCCCTAGATCTCGGGACGAGATCTCTTGTAAGTGCGGGAGTGTTGTGACGACCCGAGACCGATGCTCTAGACGCCTTTCCATGTTTTGCGTGACCGTCGAGTGTTTTATCGTTGTTGTTGTTGTTGTTGTTATTGTTGCATTTCATCATGTCATCATGCATATTGGATCCGCATTTTTTCAAAAAACTCGTAGTCGTTCGTAGTTGCCGCTTCTCCTTTTCTCTGTGGAATGTCGTCAGACCGTTTGTCTTCCTTGACCATTCTCAGTCCAACCACACACTTGACCTCGTCCGCCTAACCCTCTTTGCACAGTGCATCGACCCCTCGCCTATGTCCGAAACTTCCCCGAACCTGAACTGGACTATCATTACCGTGGGGTCCGGATCTTCCCCGAACATCCTATAAAACATCTCCATTTTCTTAATTGGACTTCCTAAGCTATATTTTATCAGCCGTCCGATTATGATCGTAGGGACATGATATCCCCTAACCTAAATTCATCTGATATAAATATCAGTCTAACCCTAAATCCTATGGGCTTGTCCCATCCCCGCCGCCACACCTCACCTGGTTGCCTCCCTCCTCAGGATCCCTCTCGATCCAGTTCCATCTGGATACCAATCGCAGCCTACAGCTTCTCCTTGTTTTCCTCTCCCGACCAACCACCGCCGGCACCCAAATCCTACAGGAGCCCGAGCTCCTCTGCCCGTGCTCCCACCTCTCCTGCAACATCGTGAGCTCCCTACTCTCTCCTTCTAGCGCGCCTTCCTCCTGCTTCGAGGAGCCGCTCATGCTCGATCTTCACTTCAGACGGTGGTCAAGCCCTAGGCCGCTCCCGCACCCCACCTCCTTCCTTTTCCTTCCCTGTCTTTCTCCCTTATCTCACATCTCTCCCTCTCTGATTGCTCGAACAGGAGAGAGCGTCGCCGCCCATGGACGCCAAGTCCTCAAGCTCCGTCGTCGCCGGGAACAAGTCCTTATGCCCCATGGAGCTACACCGCAGGCCCTCCTCCTCGCCTAGCCACTCCGGTGACCTGCAAGCCGGCCATGTGCCATCGCCCCTTCTTCGGCCATCCCCGTTGGCTGGCGGCCTCTCCTGCTCGTTGATTGAGAGCTCGCGCTTGAGCTTTGCCTCTGCGGGCGTCGTCTGCATCGCCCCTCGCCTTCCCCGCTCGCCCGACCGCATGCATTGACCACGCCCTGCATCCAGCTGCTCGATCCTCCAGCGCCTCGCCTCGATCTGGAGTCGGCCCAACGCCGCCCCGTTCCGGCCTCCCTCTCCACTGGCCTGGGCTTGACCCATGGTGAGGCCACCACCGGTGCCTCCCATTTTTTCTGTTCTATTGGACCTCTGCATAGATTCGGCCCAGTGTGTGTTTTTTCCAGTTCTGCGATTTTAGCATTATCCAGTGATTTACTATTTTAGAGAAAAAACCCTCATACTTCATGCATATAGTAACTCACAAACCGTGCATCGGATTAAAATGTTTTATATATGTAAAATGCTTAGAATTTCATCTAGTTTCATAGTATGCTGCTTTCATCCATGATTAAAATGTATAAAATGATGTTTGCATTTAATTTGCATTAATAACATGTTAAAATGATTTATTTAATAACTAAACAACCATAGCTCCGTTTTAAATAAACTTTATATGTAAATGGTGTAGAAAAATGCATAGATTAACATGGTGTACTGACTTTGCATGTTTAACAACTCTAAAATATGGTTTAGGGCAGAACAGCGGCAAATTCAAATATGCACATGGGGATATTTCCAGAATTGTTGCTTGTTGTTTCGGCCTCCTTTAAACTTGACTAAATAGTTAGTTTACTTATGGTTCACCTCTTGCCATGTTTAACAACATTTAATATTGTTGGGTGCCTAAACGTGAGTGAACTAAATATTTGAATGTGGTGTTTCGTCAATATGCAACTTGTTGCATATTGAGCTCCACTTAACTTGTAGTGTTGTTTGTGCACTTTGCCATGCCATGCTCATTAAATCAGACATGCATCATGCCATGTTTATGTGATGGTTGTTTACTATGTCGTTTGCTTCTTTCCGGTTGTGCTTCTTCTCAATAGTTCCGGTAACGCTGCGATTGTGAGGATTCGTTCGACTATGTTGGGTCATCTTCTTCATGTATCCGGCCTTCTTCCTAGCGGGATTTTAGGCAAGATGACCGCCACCTTGGATCTCATTACTATCTTTGCCATGCTAGTTGTCTCGATGCTATCGCTATGTCGCGCTGCCTACCACTTGTTTATCAAGCCTCCCAAATTGCCATGATAGCCTCTACCCTTTTCCACCATCCTAGCAAACCGTTGTTTGGCTATGTTACCCCTTTGCTCAGCCCCTCTTATAGCGTTGCTAGTTGCAGGTGCAGTTGCAGTTTGTTCCATGTTGGGACATGGATATCATGGATATCATGGTTATCACAATATCTCTTATTTTATTAATGCATCTATATATTTGGTAAAGGGTGGAAGGCTCGATCTTTTGCCTGGTGTTTCGTTCCACTCTTGCCGCCCTAGTTTCCGTCATACCGGTGTTATGTTCCTTGATTTTGCGCCCCTAACACGGTGAGGGTTTATGGGCCCCTCTTGATAGTTCTCTTTGAATAAAACTCTTCCAGCAAGGCCCCACATTGGTTTTACCATTTGCCTAATAACAACTAAAAACTTGAATAGGGACCGGCTAGCACCCGAGGACTCTTAATCAACCCCTGGGCCAATGCTCCTCATGAGTGTTGGTCCAAAACGGGCGATGTCTGGCGCCCCCTGGGCAACCTGGGTCTCAGCCAACCCGGCATCTTGCCCATCTGGTGTACCCTGAGAACGAGATACGTGCAACTCCTATGAGGATAGGTCGGTGCATCGGGAGGTCTTGCTGGATTTGTTTTACCACTGTCAAAATGTCTCGTGCACTGGGAATCCAAGTTTGATCGGAGGGTCCCGCGATGGAGGATTGTCTCCGCGGATCGTGAGCTTGTTACGGGCTAAGTTGGGACACCCCAGCATGGTTTAAACTTTCGAGAGCCATGCTCGCGGTTATATGGTAGATGGGAATCTGTTAATATCTGGTTGTAGTAGACTTGAACTAAACTCAATTAAAATACACCAGCAGCGTGTATAACAGTGACTGTCTCTTTTCGGGTGCATTCGAGAAAAGAACACGGTTGGGTTATGTTTGAACGTAAGTAGTTCAGGATCACTTATTGATCATTACTAGTTTGCGACCGTTTGCATAGTTTCTCACCTTATTCTGTACTCGTAAGTTAGCCACCATACAATCCTTAGCCGCTTGCTGCAACCTCACCACTTATCCTTTCAATACCCATTAAGCTTTGCTAGTCTTGATACCCATGGTAATGGGATTGCTGAGTCCTCGTGCCTCACAGATTACTACAACAACAGTTGCAGGTACAGGTAATGCGATGGTCTGACGCGAGTGCGATCCTTGCTTGTATGGAGTTCTCCTTCTTCGATCAAGGGATAGGTTCCGGGTCGGGGAGCCTGGGATTAGTAGGCTGGATGTCGTTCTCCTATTTTGTTTGATTTCATCTGTAGTTGTATCCTGCTCTTCTGTATGATGGTTGCTATGTATTGATGTATTGTTATATGAATGTTGTAACTTGTGGCGAGTGTAAGCCTTTATCTTGTATTCTCATCTATTCAGTACATGGTATGTTGTGATGATATCCACCTTGCTATGCTCTCGAAATGCGATTGTGCCCCGATCATGAATTCATCACGTGATTGTGATAGAATCGCATCATGGGCGCTACATCACAAGAGGCCATCGAGATGTCGTCATTTTTTTATTATGTTGCGCTCGCACTGGCTGCCGTGGTGGGGACTGCACCGTGGGGGTGGCCCCTTCTGTACAGCCGGCAGCACGTGCCGTTGTCTTCTCTTGGGGAGGACATGGCGGGCCAGCTCACTACGAGCCCCAGCCTCGGCGAAATCGAGAAGACTTTGGATGGTGGTACGCCATTCGTCCATCTGCTCGGCCGCTTGTGGAAACCTCAGCAACAACTGAGCCCGCACCATGGCCTCCGTGGCTGTACTTGGCATGGGTGATTATGAAGTAGATCGCACCGTCTCTCGGCTCCTGATGGTGCCAGCGACGGCGGCTCCACGTCCTCGTTGTTGCAGGGCAGCCACCTGGATGGCAGGATGGTGCGGCGAAGGTGCTCGAGGGCCAGCGGCTTTGTCGGGCACAATGACTTGGTCGACGTGTCCTGGGGGAGGTGCACGCGTTGCGGCCTCTCCCGTGGTGGGGGCGGTCGGAGGGCGGTGATTCACCCGAGATCAAGCGCCGTTGCTGCGGTTGTGCCGGTCGGCGGGAGGAGGGGGCACAGACGAGATAATGCCCTCACCCATACCTTGTGGAGCGTGGCCGTCGGGGTGTGGCTGACGTTGTTCTCCTTCGATGTCTCCTATTCCTGTGTCATCCACGGGGCAAGTGGTGACGGTGCTACCTGCTCCGACCATGTCCCCAGTAGCGCCCACGTCCTCGCGCGCCTCCGCATCCCCCGCAGCATTAGAGGCCATGGGAAGTGGAGCCTTCAAGGTGGATGGGTGAGCCGAAGCACCGGATTTCTTCTTGGGCTCCATGGTCGATCGCGCCATCGAAGGTGAAGACGGTGATGAAGATAACGCGTTGCACACGCTTTCAGTTCGCACAAGCGATCCCCCTACCTGGCGCGTCAAAGATGTTGTGGGAAACCACGACCACCTGTGGGACCAGAGGGCCCCTTGCTAGTTTGGCTTGGGGAGGTCATGTTGCACAAAGAGTAGACGAGCGCGGGGCAGCACGACAGAGATCACCCGGGCCATTTTACCCAGGTTTGGGCTGCCGTGAGGCGAAAAACCCTACTCTTGCTTTGGTTGATTGATGGTGGAAGGGCGGTGGTGGTGCGTAATAAACTTGCCCGGCAGGGGCGATAGTGGCTATGCGCATATGGGTGTATGTGTTGTCCAGCCTTCTAACCCCTTCTACGGTTGCCTTGGGACTCCTTTTATAGATTAAGGGGTCACCACAATGGCAAAGTGGTCATTATGCACTGGTAAGATAGCAAACAGTGCTATCATACCTAACTCTGTAGGCTGACAGGGTGCATTAAATGCACCACTTAACGTCACGTTGTTGGTTTCCCGACAAGCCTTGCCGGGCTTGTATTGCCACCTCCACATCTGCTCGCTTGACACGTAGCAAGATGGGTGTCCTGCCACATAGTCACTTTCCGGCTTGACACCTGATGTCGCTTGAAGCTACGTCGGTATTTCCCCAAAGAGGAAGGGATGATGCAGCACAACGATGGTAGGTATTTCCCTTAGATATGGAACCAAGGTTATCAAACCCGTAGGAGAACCAAGCAACACAACGTAAACAGCCCCTGCACACAAATAACAACACCTCGCAACCCTACGTGTTAATGGGGTTGTCAATCCCTTTTGGGTAACGGCGCCAGAAACGGCGTGTGATGGGAGATAAATTTGTATATATATATGGATAGATCGAACACCAAAAAAAAATTGGAGCAAGGTATTTTTGGGGTTTTGGTTTAATAGATCTGAAAATAAAGGCAAATAAAAAGGTAGATCGCAAAGGCAAATATATGAGAAAGAAGACCCGGGTAAACAAATTACTATTGGGGAATTGATAGAACCTCAAATAATTATGATGATATCCAGGAAATGATAATTACATACGCATCATGTCCAAGATTAGTAGACCTATTCGTGCCTGCATCTACTACTATTACTCCACACATCGACCGCTATCTAGCATGCATCTAGAGTATTAAGTTCATGGAAAACGGAGTAATGCAATAAGAATGATGACATGATGTAGACGAGATCCGTGTATCTATATGGCGGTAGATATAGATCTCGTCTTTTTATCCTTAGTAGCAACGATACATACATGTTGGTTCCCTTTCTGTCACTAGGATCAAGCACCGTAAGATCGAACGCACTACCGGGCACCTCTTCCCATTGCAAGATAAATAGATCAAGTTGGCCAGACAAAACCCAAATATAAAAGAAAAATATGAGGCCATAAGAGATCATGCATAAAAGAGATCAAAGAAACTCAAATACTTTCATGGATATAAAAAGATTGATCTGATCATAAACTCAAAGTTCATCGATCCCAACAAACACACCGCAAAAGAGTTACATCATATGGATCTCCAAGAGACCATTGTATTGAGAATCAAGAGAGAGAGAGATGAAGCCATCTAGCTACTAACTACGGACCCGAAGGTCTACAAAGAACTACTCATGCATCATCAGACAAGCACCAATGGAAGTGGTGAACCCCTCCGTGATGGTGTCTAGATTGGATCTGGTGGTTCTGGACTCTGCGGCGACAGGATCGATATTTCGTCAACTCCCCTAGGGTTTCTGGAATATTGGGGTATTAATAGAGAAAAGAGCCGGTCCGGGGGGCACCTGAGGTGGGCACAACCCACCAGGGCGCGCCTGGTGTCGTGGTTCTAAGTCTGACAGTAGAATGGGGGTAGATATGAGGAGGCAAGATCCTAGCTACGGTGAAGTTGTGCACGCAAGATTTACAAGTTCAGGCCCTTCTTAGAGGAAGTAACAGCCCTACATCTCGGTGCCCGGAGGCTGGTCGATTGGATTATGCGTGAAGTTACAGGGGGGCGAACCCTTGTCCAGAGGAGCGGGGTGGCTTATATAGAGTGCGCTAGGACCCCAGCCATCCCCCGTTACATAGGGTTCAATGTACATAAAGAGGGGATTTTACTGGTAACGTCAACATTAAAGTGATATAAATGACCCTTAAGATTACCGAGTGAATGCCCGACCGTTGCCATCCAGGGTGACCTTAGATCTTCTGTACTCCGAGTAGTTTCTGATGCGGTATAATGATTATATCCTGGTCGAATGGAATTGGGTTATCCGAGTGGAACTCATGGTCGAGTGGGTTGCATCCTGAGGTGATTTCATTCAGCAGAATTTGCTGTCCTTTGAGTGTCTTTGACTGTAGGGCAGTGTCCTTGGGAAGGGTGCTTAGATCAGGTCTATTGCCCTACCCTAGGTACATGTCATCGTCATTAGCCCCCGAATGGTTCTGGGTCCGAGTGGAGATGGAGTTAAAGATGGTTCCGACTCAATGTTCATGCTTCAAAAGTATTTCACTTGGATTGGTGAACCATGCAAAAAATTCTGACTTCATTTCAAGTCGCACTGAGCCATTCAAAGGTTATCGAGTGAACTTTAGCTGATAAGCTTCGAATGCTGATATGGCATAAAATCTTCAGCGCGATCGACTGTGTTGCCGTTCCCGGATCTCGCAGGATTCGAAATCTGGCAAAGCGCGCAGGACAAAGAGAGCCGCAGTAAGCGGTGCGGATTAGGCAGGGACGCCTCAATGCCTGTGCCACCTTTTTCACCACATATCGAGCGCGCGACTGTTACGGGATTTGACAGGATTTTCTGGGTCCACAAGTCAGTCACTCAGGGAATAGGGCCATATAAGGCGTCTGGGCCGGGGTCTTTGCATAGTGCGCCCCATTTTCCCCATTCTTCCTCTGCTTCTCCACTGCATCCGCCTCTGCCCTCGGTGCCGTCGTCCAGTCCGAGCTCAACCCGCCGCAATGGGGAAGGACAAGAGGACGGCTCTAGAGCACGCGAAGAAGGCGAAGGCGAAGGCGAAGGGGAAGAAGACGAGCCGTGTAGGGTCGTCGTCAAGAACCGGCCTGCCGCCTGGATGGATCGAGGGTGACTAGATCCGGTCGACGATCCAGCGAGAAGACATGAAGGATCTGGTTGATGGGGGATTGATTCCCCATGAAACTTGGTGGCTTCCGGAGGAGGAGACCGAGCCGCGACTGCAAGAGGGTGAGTGCATCCTTCTTGCGACCCACGTTGACCGCAGTTTCTCTTTGCCTCCCCATCCTTTCTTCCAGGGTTTTCTGAACTTTTTTGGAGCCCAACTTCATCATTTTTCTCCCAACACCATCACATACCTTACCGCATACGTGTCCATGTGTGAAAACTTTCTGGGCTGTCGACCACACTGGGGTCTCTTCAAACACATTTTCACTTGTCGTTCTTAGTCCATAAAAAAGGCCAATCAGAGTGATGAGAGGACACACGTGATCCGGATGTGTGGAGATCTGGGGATCCAGATGAGAAATAAAAGCACTTTCCCTGCTATGATTCTTCCCGAGTCAGTCAGAGGGTGGCAGTCGACCTGGTTCTATTGTAAGGACCAACCGACCCTGGGTCAGTAGACTGGCCTTCCCACGTTCTCCATAGGACGATTTGAGAAGCCTTCTCCCTTGAGAGTAACTCCGGCTGAGAAAGTGGAGGTGAATATGTTGGTTGAGCGAGTAGTCCAACTTTTCCGCGATGGTGTGACTGGCATGGACTTGTTAGAAGTGTTTCTCAATCGACGCATCCAGCCACTCTAAGCCCGTGATCATCCAATGTGGATGTACTCGGGTGTTGAAGAGAACACCCAGATCCACCCGGAGGAAGTCGATGAGGGGACGGTGGTGTAGTGGCTGCAAGGTATTACTGGCAACAAAGACAACCCCAGGGGGTCTTGGAGGGTTCCTCCACTCGACAACTCCACCGAACCCGACAAGGTCTGATTCTTCTCTTCCGAGTGTCTTTTTCTCTGATACGTATTTGTTCTCGAAACTGATTGATATCCACTCGACCCTGTGTCTTGCAGATCTACACTGAGATGTACTCGATGCCCAACGGAGAGCGGGACAAGGAGGGAGAGGCAAGCGGGGGCGACTGGCATTCTGACGGAAGAGGAGACGAGGAGAGTGAGGACTTGAGCAGTGGTGAGGAGGTCGACTCCCCTCCTCGCACGGAAGGACACTCCAAGCAGAGGCAGGACCCAGCAAGTGTCTGTAGCAAAGCGACTCCGCCGATTGAACTGACCTCCAAGCGCACTCAAACTTCTTCTCCTATGCTGACCGAGAAAGATCCGAAGCAACTCAAAGTCATGCCGTCAAAACCCCGGAAGGCCTTGCCCAAGATTAAAGTGGACGTCCCTATTACTTCTGGGTAATCATTGAGCTCGACCTCTTAATTTTAGCATGACACGATCTTTGGTCGATTCACTTTCCTATTTTAACCGAGTGAATTCTGAAATTTACAGTGCTGCCTCTAGGACTTCTATTTACCAAGATGATGATGACGAGGAGATGGAAGACGCTGTCACCTCCCACACGGGTATAACTTTGGTCATTTTGTCTTTACTTTATCAGCCATTTTGATGGTCGACTGAACTCATGTAATTGATTGCTTTGCAGTTCCACCCAATGTCATTCAACTTCTAGATGACGACGAAGATGTGCCACAGAGAGTCATGGGAAGGAGGAGCAGGACTTCGAGCAGGAAGGCACTAGCTGGCAAGACGTCCCAGTCGACGCCGGTGACGGAATCAGTGATTCAGCAATCCGGAGATGTGAACCGGGCTTTTGTTACTTTTGCTGTTCCAGTGTCGAGTGAATGCCCTTCATCATTGACTGCACAAGTCCCTGTTACATCTATCCAACACCACGCCTCGGATACTCAAGCTGCCACGACTGGACCCACATCTCCGCTGTTTGTCACCCATCATGTTCCGGAGGACCAGGCAAGCGCTGCTACGGAAGCTATACGCCAAGCATGCCTGATGATGGAGCGGATGAAGACAGTGCACGAGACAAGCCAAGCTGCCTATGGTGCCAGTGCAGCCCTCCGAGCCAATGTCCAGGTTAGTTGGTTTCTGACTTATCTCCTATCTTGACGCTTGTTCTGTTAGGATATGCTACCTGAAAACTTTTCATAGTGCATCCATTTGTCAGTCTGTTCTTCACATCTATACACCCACTAGGTGTCTCAATTTATGTTGAGTAGCTTTTCTAGTTGAGTCGGCCAGGTTATGTCAATTGTAACTTTGGACTAGTGGGGGCACGCAGAATGCACCCACTGGGTGTAGTCCCCGAGGCCGCCGTCGAACATGTGATTCAGCGGGGGTCTTGATAAAAATAACTTGTTCTTCCGTTCTTGCACTTGGTCTGGGCAGACCATGTCGAGTGGAACCGGAATCAGTGGGGGCACGCAGAGTGCACCCACTAGGTGTAGTCCCCGAGATCACGGTCGACTACGGGCAGTTGGTTGGGGTCTGAGAATAACTGTTGCCTCTTTTTTTCCACTCGGTCTGGGCGGACCATGTCGAGTGGAACCTAGACCAGTGGGGGTACGCTAAGTGCATCCACTGGGTGTAGTCCCCAAGACTACTATTGAATGTTTGATTCTGCAGTAGTTTTGGAATTCTTTTCACTCGAAAGTGAATAATCTTTGATTTTGTCCACTGATGTATCTTTTTACCAACTTCAGAAATCATGTGAGCTCATCTCCAAATTTGCTGAATTCGAGGAGAAGCAGAGACAACTGAACCTTGACTTGGAGTTGGCGAAGCAGAACTTGCAGAAGGCCAAAGACAAAGCAGCTGGTATGGAAGGTAACAACTTGTCGACTGTGTGATTGGACTGTCTCTCAAGTCATCTCCTCGTTCTTCTCTCTGAACCGAGTGTGTATATATATAATTTTTTTTAGAGAAAATGAGGCAGGCTCTCGCACAGAAGCACCTTGATATCGCTGTAGCACAGAAGGAGGCCCAGGAGAAAACGACACTTGCTGACAAGAAGCTGGCTTCAGTCGGGGCGCTTGAGGAAGACAACGCCAAGCCGAAGGCATCTCTTGCCGAAGCTAATAGAGAAGTGATCCGTCTGAAGAAGGACAAAATGGCTTTGAATGACAAGATGGAAGACATTTCTCGGAAGAGAAATGATCTGGAGGCTTATCTGGGGAGACTCACCAAAAAGTTATTCCTTATGCTTGAAGGTACCTTTCTTTCTCTGACTGTTTAGCTATCATCGATTCACCATAAAGCCATCGACTCACTAATTCTTTGCGATTGCAGAATTCTGTCAAAACTTTGAGGAAGAAACTAGGCGGATCGAGACAAGCTTGGACCCCATCAATTCCCCTGTCAAGGATGAAGCAGCCATGAACGTTCTCCGACTGGAATCCTATCTTGCCAGCATTACAGACTACCTCGCTCGGTTGAAGGTTGCGGTGTCGCGGATGGACACGACGCTTTGGCCAAAGGAGATGCTCCAAAATTGCCTCGAGTCCTTGACGACTCAACTCAATGAGATCCCTGGTCGAGTGTCGGAATGGAAGAAGTCGTCTGCTCGATGTGGTGCTGATGTAGCTCTGTCTCTTGTTCGAGTCCGTTGCAAGGAGGCCAAAGAAGAGAAGCTAGCAACGATCAAGGTTGCCAACACCAAGAGATTTGACTTCCAGTATTTTATGGAGACCTTCATTGCTGCTGCTACTCGAATTGCAGATGGAATCGACCTAGATGAGTTCGTCGAGCCTGCCAGTACTCGTCCTGTGGAGTGAACAAACTTTTTATGATCTGATTAAATTTGCCTTGATATGCCGAGTGGTTTTGTAGCCGTTAAAAATCCTTCGGGCTTGATGCCTGAGTACTTTAATCTGCGGTCTGTAACCTCATAGGATTTATCTGAACTGTGTTGTTTTTGAATCTCTTGACTCTGAGTTGAACTTGATTCTTTAGTCTGAATTGTTACTGACTGTGTGATGCAGCTCAGTCGAGTGAACCATGAGCAGGGGCGCACATTGTACTTGGGCCGCAGCTCTGAGGATAAGGTCGCAGTCGACCGGCACCTCATCATCATTGCGGGTCAGGATGGAGCGAACATTGTATTTGTGCCGCAGCACTAAGGATAAGGTTGCAGTCGACCTGCACCTCGTCGTCCTTGCGGATCAAGATGGAGAGGACATTGTATTTGTGCCATAGCTCTGAGCGTGTTTTGAACTTAGACGAGTACGGGACATCAGCTAAGCCTCCGAGTGGGAGGTTTTCTCTCCACTCGGTAGGATTTTGTAAACTTAGGCGAGTGCGGGACTCCGGCTAAGCCCCCAAGTGGGAGCCTTTCTGTCCACTTGGTAGGATTTTTTAAACTTAGGCGAGTGCGGGACTGCAGCTAAGCCCCCAAGTGGGAGGATTTCTCTCCACTTGGTAGGATTATTTAAAAATAGGCGAGTGCGGGACTGCAGCTAAGCACCCGAGTGGGAGGATTGCTCTCCACTCGGTAGTATTTTCTGAAGTTAGGCGAGTACGGGACTGCAGCTAAGCCCCCGAGTGGGAGGATTTCTCTTCACTCGGTAGGATTTTTTAAACTTAGGCGATTACGGGACTGCAGCTAAGCCCCTAAGTGGGAGCATTGTTCTCCACTCGGTAGGATTTTTTTAAACTTAGGCGAGTACGAGACTGTAGCTAAGCCCCCGAGTGGGAGGGTTGCTCTCCAATCGGTACGATTTTTTTAAAACTTAGGCGAGTACAAGACCGCATCTAAGCCCCCGAGTGGGAGGATTCCTCTCCACTTGGTAGGATTTTCTGAACATAGGCGAGTACGAGACTGCAGCTAAGCCCCCGAGTGGGAGGATTGCTCTCCACTCGATAGGATTTTTTTAAACTTAGGCGAGTACGAGACTGCAGCTAAGCCCCGAGTGGGAGGATTGCTCTCCACTCTGTAGGATTTTCTGAACTTAGGCGAGTACGAGACTATAGCTAAGCCCCCAAGTGGGAGGATTGCTCTCCACTCGTTAGGATTTTTTAAACTTAGGCAAGTACGAGACTACAACTAATCCCCTGAGTGGGAGGATTGCTCTCCACTCCATAGGATTTTTTAAACTTAGGCGAATCGGATTCGTAGCTAAGGCCCCGAGTGAGAGGCTTGCTCTTCACTCGGTAGAATTTTTTTTTGAAACTTAGGCAAATGAGATTCGTGGCTAAGTCACCCACTTGGGATTTTGGACACATATATAAGTAACAACAATCATTTAGGAGACTGTAAAACCATGTCTTCCATAAACAAACTGAAAGGTACTTCTTATTACATCTCGACAGTCTGAATGCTTAAGTATTAAAATGATGGAGAAGCTTCGCATTCCAAGCGCGTGGCTTGTCTTTCTTGTGTTCCACATCGTACAGGTGGTATGCTCCGTTGTGGAGCAGTTTGGTGATGATGAAGGGACCTTCCCAGGCGGGAGCAAGCTTGTGTGGTCGTTGTTGATCCACTCGGAGAACCAGGTCCCCTTCCTGAAATGCTCGACCTCTCACGTTCCTAGCATGGAACTGACGAAGGTCTTGCTGATAGATGCTCGATCTGATTAGGGCCATCTCTCTTTCTTCTTCAAAAAGATCAACAGCGTCTTGTCGGGCTTGTTCTGCTTCTGCCTCTGAGAAAAGCTCCACTCACTAGGCATTATGGAGTAAATCAGTCGGCAGCACGACCTCGGCTCCATAGACCATGAAGAAGGGAGTCCGGCCAGTCGACCGATTTGGCGTTGTTCTCAGACCCCACAGTACTGATGGTAACTCATCTACCTAGGCACCAGCCGCATGCTTGAGGTCTCGCATCAATCTGGGCTTCAACCCTTGTAAGATCAAACCATTTGCTCTTTCTGCTTGTCAATTCGACTGAGGTGAGCGACTGAAGCGTAGTCGACCCGGGTGCCCTGGGAAGCATAGAAAGCTCTGAACTCATCTGAATCAAAGTTTGAAACATTGTCTGTGATGATGTTGTGCGGGACTCCATATCTGAATGTTAACTCTCTGATGAAGATGACAGTGGTTCTCGAATCGAGGTTCTTGACGGGTTTGGGTTCAATCCATTTAGTGAATTTGTCGACTGCGACAAGCAAGTGGGTGAGACCACTTTTGCCAGTCCTTAAGGGTCCAACCATATCCAACCCCCAAATAGCAAATGGCCAGACGAGTGGAATGGTCTTCAAAGCTGAAGCGGGCTTGTGAGACATGTTGGAGTAGAACTGGCAGCGCTCACACTTTTCGACTATTTCTTTTGCCATTTCATTCACCCGTGCCCAGTAAAAACCTGCTCGGTATGCTTTGGCCACGATTGTCCGAGAGGACGCATGGTGACCACAGGTCCCCGAGTGGATTTCACTGAGGATCATTCGACCTTCCTCTGGGGTAATGCATCGTTGAGCAACTCCAGTCACACTCTCCCTGTATAGTCGACCACTTATCACAGTGAAGGCTTTGGATCGATGGACAATCTATCGTGCTTCATCTTCGTCTTTTGGAAGCTCTTTCCTGAGAATATATGCGATATACAGTACTGTCTAGTAAAGAATGACAACCAAAACTTCCATGATTAAGTCGACCACAACTGGGATTTCAACTTCAGTCAGATCAGTAGAACTCTTAGGTTGCGGGGGCTCTTCTGTGAAGGGATCCTCTTGAACTGACGGTGTGTGAAGATGCTCGAAGAACACATTGCTGGGAATGGGCTCTCGCTTGGAACCTATCTTTGCCAGGTCATCTGCTGCCTGATTCTTCAGTCAGGGAATGTGGTGAAGCTCTAGCCCTTCAAACTTCTTTTCTAACTTTCCCACTGCATTGCAATAACCAGTCATAGCTGGGCTTTTGACGTCCCACTCCTTCATCACTTGCTTGGCCACCAAATCTGAGTCGCCATAGACCATTAGGCAACGGACGCCGAGTGAAACGGCCATTCGCAACCCATACAGAAGTGCTTCTTATTCAGCTTCATTGTTGGAGGAATCAAAGTGAATCTGAAGGACATAACTGAGTTTGTCACCTCGCGGGGATACCAAGACCACTCTAGCACCAGAACCACTCAACATCTTGGATCCATCAAAGAACATAGTCCAATGTTCTGAGAGAACTTGAGTCCGTTGCTGATGTTCGATCCACTCGACAAGGAAATATGCTATTTCTTGGGACTAGATTGCTTTCTTTGCCTCAAATTTGATATCCAATGGAAGGAGTTCAATCGCCAACTTTGCCACTCGACCATTTGCATCTCTGTTGTTCAGAATTTCTGACAATGGAACATTGCTGACGACTGTGATAGAGTGATCTAAGAAATAATGTGCAACCTTCTTCATGGTCAAGTAAATTCCATAGACAAGCTTCTGATAATTCGGTTATCTCTGCTTGGACGGAGTTAAGACTTCAGAGATATAATAAACTAAGCGTTGAACCTTATAGGCTTTACCTCCTTCTTCCCACTCGACCGTGAGTACTATACTGACAACTTGTCCAGTGGCTGCAATATAAAGTAGTAAAGGCTCTTTGCTGATTGGAGTAGCGAGCACCGGCTGGGTGGAAAGCAGGGTTTTGAGTTCTGCAAATGCTGCATCAGCTTCAGGAGTCCACTCGAACTTATCAGATTTCTTCATCAGTCGGTAAAGAGGCAATGCCTTTTCACCGAGACGAGAGATGAATCGACTCAAAGCGGCCAAACAACCAATAAGCTACTGAACGTCGTGTATGCGCACAGGGCGTTTCATTTGGAGTATTGCGCCAACTTTCTCTGGGTTTGCATTGATACCACGTTCGGAAACAAGGAAGCCGAGTAACTTTCCACTGGGAACTCCGAATGTACACTTCGATGGGTTAAGCTTGATATCATATCTTCTCAGATTGGCAAAGGTTTCAGCGAGGCCAGTCAGCAGGTCGGAACCTTTACGCGACTTAACCACGATGTCATCCATATATGCTTCCACATTCCGACTTATTTGAGTGAGCAGGCACTTCTGTATCATGCGCATGAACGTGGCACCAGCATTCTTGAGACCAAAGGGCATAGTAACATAGCAAAAGCACCCGAATGGGGTGATAAAAGCTGTTTTAATTTCATCGGGTCCGTACAGTCAGATCTGATGGTACCCGGAGTACATGTCCAGAAAAGACAATCACTCACATCCTGCAGTCGAGTCGACTATTTGATCGATGCGGGGAAGATGGAAGTGATCTTTTGGGCAGGCCCGATTGATATGCTTGAAGTCAATACACATACAGAGTGAATCATCTTTCTTGGGTACCATGACGACGTTGGCAAGCCACTCGTAATGGTAAATCTCTCGGATGAACTCAGTTGCCCAAAGCCGAGCTACTTCCTCGCCAATTACCTTTCTTTTCTCCACGACGGACCGTCGGAGATGCTCTTTGACAGGTTTTGCTTTCGGATCGACTTGCAAACGGTGCTCAGCCAAGTCTCTGGGTACACCTGGATGTCCCAGTTCTCACGGAGGAACTGGATGAGCGCTTCTTCCTATTTGCTGTCGAGTGCTGTTGAGATATGAGTCGGGTGAATGTGAACTGACTTTGTTTCACCAGATGACTTAAATGCAGATTCTGACGCATGCTTCTTAGCTCTCAACAAATCACTTAGATCTACCGTCTTCTTGTATTCTTCCATTTCTATTGCTGCCATCTATTCATCGGCAATCTTTGAGCCCTTTTGGAAGCACTCTTCTGCTTGCTGCCGATTACCAGTGACTCTAATCACGCCCCTAGGGCCAGGCATCTTGAGTTTGAGGTACATGTAACATGGTTGAACCATGAAACGAGCATACGCAGTTCTGCCCAGGATAGCATGATAGGCACTGTGAAAATCCACAACTTCAAATGTCAACTTTTCCTTATGGTAATCCTTTGAATCACCGAAACCACGTCAAGACTGATCTGGCAGACCGAGTCGGCTTTCTTTCCAGGTGTAACCCCGTGGAACCGCATGTTTCTCTCGCTAGGCTTGGACATCGGAATGCCCATTCCTCGAAGGGTCTCAGTGTACAAAATGTTCAAACCACTGCCGCCATCCATCAAGACTTTGGTTAATCGGGTGCCCCAACGACTGGGTCGACCACCAATGCTTGCCTACCGGGGGTGGCTACGTGTGGTGGGTGGTCGGACTGGTCGAATGTGATGGGAGTCTTTGACCATTTTAGATATGTTGTCGTTGCCGGAGCAACCATGTTTACTTCTCTGTTGATTTCTTACAGTCGACTTTTACTTTCAATGTCAGCAAAAATCACCAAAGTGGAATTGACATTGGGAAATCCTTCATCATCCTCTTCTTTGTCCTCATCCTTACCAGATTCCTTCTCTTTCTCACTTGGTTGTTTTTCTCGGAACTACTGTATAAGGACTCGACACTGTTGAGTGGTATGTTTGCGATAAATCAGATTACCCTCTTCATCCTTCTTGATGTGAATGTGGCATGGCAAATCCAGCACATCATTCCCTATTGAATCTTTCACTTTCTTGGGGATCCAAGGCCCTTTAGGCTTTCCTTTAGATTTTCCTTGGGTTGCGACTGCAGCCTCTCCAGGACCTGCAGGTTCAGCTTTGGGCTTCTGCTTTCGATTGGAATTACCTCCTCCAGTGTCGTGGCCGACTGGTTTGCCCTTGCCGCTGTGAAGTTGGTCTTCTCCTTTGCCGTTTGCGTACCGAGTGGCTACCTCCATCATTCAGGTCAGGGTCATGTCTCCTGTCCGACCAAATTTCAGGTTGAGTTCCTGATACCGAACACCCTCCTTGAAGGCGCAAACTTCTTGATGCTGCGACACATTCTCCACAGTGTGATGCAACATGGTCCACCTCTGGATGTAATCCCTCAAGGTTTCATTCAATTTTTGCACGCAATGTTGTAATTCTGTCAATCCTGCTGGTTGTTTGGACGAGCCCTCAAACATTCTGACGAACACTCGGGCCAACTCCTCCTAGCTGAATATACTGCCCGGAGCCAACTGATTCAACCAAGCTCTAGCTGACCCTTCAAGCATCAGGGGAAGGTGTTTCATGGCCACCTCATCGTTTCCTCCACCGATCTGCACAGCCACTCGGTAGTCCTCAAGCCTGGTGTCAGGCTTCGAGTCACTAGTAACTTACTGACTCCAGTCGCCAACCTGAAGTTGGGAGGTATCTATGCAACCCTGATGGCTCTGCTAAAACAGTCGGGACCAGAAACATGCACTCTGCTTCCAGTCGGGCGATCTCTATCTTTCCCTTCTCTGTGTGCTCGATTCCTGTCCACCAAACCTTGCACCAGAATTGACCTTGCATCAAACCCTGGTTCTCTTGGGTCGACTGGCCTCCTCCGCTCTTTGCTGTATGGGCGCCTATCATCATAATGCCGGGATACATATGATTCGCCCCTCGGAGGGGGCATAGGCACTCGACAGCGGTCATCACGGTCGAGCCGATGATCGTGCTGCTCGTGGTTCCGACCCAAGTACTGCCCTTGGCGATGCCCTCATCCCTCACGCCGCGGAGTCAATCTTGGGCTGTGAGCCGACTGAACTGTGTCAGCCACCACAGATCTGCTATGAATTCTGTTATGCGACTGAGACACTGTAGTGCTCTGCTCTCCTTCTGCTCGGAGCAGTGCTCTGATCTGCATCAAACCTCTACCAGCTTCCGACTAGGACAGCTGAATGGATTCTGCTATACGGGCTGCAGCGGTAAGATTATGAATATGAGTGCGATATACCTCTGGTTCAGGTGGAAAATAGCTGCCGCAATCGTCGACTAGACTCGGGATCTGCCGCCGAGAACGGATCGTCGAGTGCACGCTGAAGGTTCTCCAGTCGAGTGCGCTCAGCCAAAGTGGCCAATCGCGCCGCCTCCAAGGCCCGAGCCTCAGAGGTCTCTCCGACAACGGGCATGTGGAGGGCATCTGTATTGCGGCGGCGAAGTTCCTCCCTCTGCTGGGAAGAGAGAGTTTCGGGGTGATATTCTTCATGAACGCGGGACGGATCGCCGCCGCTGTTGCGACGCATGCCAGGCGGGCTGCGGGGCGTGTCAAATAGCAGGACCTCCTCCGCGGGGTCGCTGCTATCGCACTCGGACAGGGTCTCGACGGAGCTAGTTGAATAGGCCGTAGAGAGATTCGTCGGGCTCCTTTGCCGCAACTTGAGGGGTGGCTGACTGACGTCCCACCACATGCTTCACCCATCCGCTGGAGCCGCGGCCGACCGGATCGTTTGTGACGGCGAACAGCGGGGAGCCAAGACACTGCAGGAGCCGACCGATACTAGGTCTACGGCTGCCGTAGAAGGACGCCGCGGACGCACACATGAAAGTGTGTCGCCCATGGACGGGGAGTGCCTTGACGTCGAGGGGAGATTTCTGAAGCCAAGTGGAGTCGTCGCAATGAAAACTAGTGCGCCGAGACGGATCTCACGGCCCTTAGCCAAACCTCCACCGGAAACCATGATGAAAGGACTAGGAGAAATCGCAATCTCACCGGAAAGTCGCTAAGAACACCTGCCCCAAGGTGGGCGCCAACTATCGTGGTTCTAAGTCTGATAGTAGATAGGGGGGGTAAGAATGCAGAGGCAAGATCCTAGCTATGGTCAGATTATGCATGCAAGATGTAGCGAGTTCAAGCCCTTCGCGGAGGAAGTAACACCCTACATCTCGGTGCCATGAGGCTCGATCAATTGGATTATGCGTGAAGTTACAGGGGGTGCGAACCCTTGTCCCCAGTTGGAGGGGGTGGCTTATATAGAGTATGCCAGGACCCCAGCCAGCCCACGTTACAAAAGAGTTCAATGTACATAAAGATGAGGCGTTACTGGTAATTGCCACAATAAAGTCTTATAACTGATCATTAATACTACAGAGTGAACGCCTAACCGTTGCCATCTTGAGTGACGTTAGAACTTCTATACTCCGAGTGGCTTCTTATATGGTCGAAGTGATGACATACTGGTCGAATGGAATTGGGATATCCGAGTGGGTTGTTAGTCGAGTGGGCATGCACTCAGGTGATGTTAGTCGGTAGAACTTGTTGTCCTTTGATTGTCTTGACTGTAGGGTAGTTGTCCTTGGGCAGGGTGTTTAGATCAGGTCTATTGCCCTACCCTAGGTACATACCATCATCACCTGGTGCGTCTCTGCCCATTGGATGTCTTCTGGTCCATAAAATATCCACAAAAAGTTTCACCGCGTTTGGACTCCGTTTGTTATTGATTTCCTGCGATGTGAACACATGCAGAAACAACAACTCGCACTATGTCAATAAGTTAGTACCAAAAAATGATATAAAATGGATATAAATGATTTTAAATCATCCAGAATGATAATATAACACCATCAAACAATCAAAAGTTATAGATACGTTGGAGACGTATCAGCATCCCCAAGCTTAATTCCTGCTCGTTCTCGAGTAGGTAAATGATAAAAACATAATTTTTGACGTGGAATGCTGCCTAACATGCTCATCTATATTCTTTATTTACATCATGGACATTTGGACTTCTATATGGTTCAAAGCAATAGTCTAAGTTGTTGACATAATAATTTAGATACTCAAGCATATCAACAAGCAACCATGTCTTTCAAAATATCAACACTAAAATAAGTTATCCCTAGACCATCATTCCCAAACATTGATCCGTTCATGAAACACACTCGAATGTTAACTACACCCAGTACTTAAGCATGATCATATTGCCTCCTAGTTGGTGCTTTTATAAGAGAAGATGGAGACTCAAAATAAAAAAATTGCATAAAGTAAAAGAAAGGCCCTTCGCAGAGGGAAGTAGGGATTTGTAGAGGTGCCAGAGCTCAAAGCAAAAAATTTGAGATAAAAACATTTTGGGAGGTGTATCCATCCCACCAACGAAAACAACTTAGAGTTCCCAATACTTTCCATGCATAGATATATCATAGGTGGTTCCCAAACAGAAAATAAGGTTTATTCATTTTTCTACCATAACTTTCAATTTCCATGACTAACCGTATCCACGGGTGCCCTCCATACCAACACTTTCCAAGGAATTTGTTATTTGACAACATAATGTAAATTCATTTTTCATTTCGGGACTAGGCATCCCTAATACCTTTGCCTTACTCTTGTGCAATGACAAGTGAATAAACACTCACCATGAGAATAACATATCTAGCATGGGAATATTTTAGCCACCCCCTACCGATTCATGAGCGGTACAACGCTCACAAAAGATAAATTTATTTTGAAAATTAGAGGTGATACATACAAATTTGCTTAAAACAGCAAAATAATATCGCATATAGGTAGGTATGGTGGACTCATGTGGCAAAACTGGTTTAAAGGATTTTGGATGCACAAGTAGTGATCATACTTAGTGCAAAATGAAGGCTAGCAAAAGACTGAGAAGCGAAAACCAAGGAACGAATAATCTCATAAGTGAGCATTAAGAATAATTAACCCTGAATAATGCACCACAAGTAGGATGTAATTTCATTGCATAACTATTGACTTTCATGCTTGCACAGGGAATCACAAACCTGAACACCAATATTCCTACTAAAGCATAATTACTCATCAAGATGACTCACATATCACATCATCATATCTCAAAACTATTACTAAGAATCAAGTTTATTTTGTCCAATGATCTTCATGACATTTTTTTCTTTATCCTTCTTGGATATTTATCACTTTGGGACTAATTTTCATGTGTTGCTTTTCATAAGCTCAAACAAATATAAGTGAAGATCATGAGCATAATTTTTTTTCTTTCTCTCAAAATAATTTAAGTGATGCAAGAGAGAATTTCTTCAAAATTTTACTAACTCTAAAATAAATATAAGTGAAGCAAGAGATCATTTCTTAAAAAATAATAAAGCACACCATTCTCAAAAACATATAAGTGAAGCACTAGAGCAAGTCCATTGCTCATAAAAATTTAAGTGAAGCATAGAGAGCAATTCTAACAAGTCAAGATAGAATTTTGCCTCTCTTAAATAGGTGTGTCCAGCAAGGATTGATGACTTAAAACACAAAATAAAACAAGCAAAGACACATATCATACAAGACGCTCCAAGAAGAACAAATATCATGTGACGAATACAAATAGTCTCAAGTGAAATACCGATAGTTGTTGGAAGAAAGCGGGGATGCCACTCGGGGGCATCCCCAAGCTTAGTTGGTTTCTCATTCTTGGATAATAGCTCAGGATGTCGGGGAATCCCCAAGATTAGGCTCTTACATCCTTCCTTCATCCATCGTAAGATAACCGAAAACTTGAAAACTTCAATCACACAAAACTCAACAAAGCCTTCGTGAGATCTGTTAGTGTAAGAATAATAAATCACTACTATAAGTGTTGTATCAAACCAATTCATATTTTTTTGTATTATATATACTCTATTCCAACTTTTCTATGGCAAAAACTCATCAAAGAAAACCATAGAGCCATCAAAATAAGCACACAACACAAAGAGAACAAAATCTGTCAAAACAGAACAGTCTGTAGCAATCTGACTATTTTGAACACTTCTGTAACTCAAAAAACTCTGAAAAATTAGGAAAACCTAAGAAATTTTTATATAGTTCTACTGCAATTGGAATGGGTATTTTATCGGTCTCTGGTAAAAGATGAAAATTATTTTCGTGAGTGTAAAAGTTTCTATTTTTCAGCAAGATCAAACAACTATCACCCAAGAAGATCCTAAAGGCTTTACTTGGCACAAACACTAAATAAAACATAAAAGACACAATCATAACAGTAGCATAATTGTGCTAACACTCAGGAACTGGAAGCAAAAAGAAAAAATAAATTTTATTCATTGTGTTGCCTCCCAACAAGCGCTATAGTTTTACGCCTTAGCTAGGCATAAGATTTTATTGATGCTCACATGAAAGATAATAATTGTAACACAAATAGAGCATCATAAAACATGTGAAAAACATATTTCAGTCTAACATACTTCCTATGCATAGGAATTTTATAAACAAACAAATCATCAAGACAAGAAACATCTAACATATGCAAAGAGTAGGAATAACATATTGACGATCTCAACATAACAAGAGGTAATTTTGTAACATGAAAATTTGTATAACCATATTTTCCCCTCTCATAATAATTATATGTAGGATAATAATCAAATTCAACAATATAACTATCACATAAAATATTCTCTTCGTGATCCACATGCATGCAAAGTTGACACTCTTCCAAAATAGTGGGATTATCATCAAATAAAGTCATGACCACTCCAAGCCCACTTTTATCAAAAATTTCATAAGATTCAACACTCTCCAAATATGTGGGATTATTTTTACCTAAAGTTGACACTCTTCCAAACCCACTTTCAATATTATTGCAAACATATTCATCATGAGGCTTAAATACATTTTCAAGATCATAAGAAGAATCACCCCAATCATGATCATTGCAAAAAGTAGTAGACATAGCAAAACTAGCATCCCCAAACTTGGGGTTTTGCATATTATTAGCACAATTGACATTAATAGAATTTATTGTAAAGTCATTGCAATCATGCTTTTCATTCAAGGAGCTATCATGAATCACTTCATACATTTCTTCATCACCATTATCAGATTCACGAATCTCAAGCAAAACTTCATAAATATAACCTAGTGCACTCAACTCACTAGCAATTAGTTCATCATGATTGGATCTTTTAAAAATATTAGCAAGTGGATGGGGATCCATATCAATAGATTTTTAGCAATCGAACATATAGAAGGCACATGGTAACACAAGCAAACAAAACATGTGATGAGAAAAAGGCGAACGAAAAAAGAGAGGGGGAGTGAAACGGCAAATTTTTGTGAAGTGGGGGAGAGGAAAACGAGAGGCAAATGGAAAATAATGTAAATTGCGAGGAGATGAGATTTGTGATTAGGAACCTGGTTATGTTCAGGATCCTCCCCCGCAACGGCGGCAGAAATTCCTTTTGATGTTGCTTCAAGCTACGTCGGTATTTCCCCAAAGAGGAAGGGATCATACAACATAGAGATGGTAGGTATTTCCCTCAGATATGAAACCAAGGTTATCGAACCAGTAGGAGAACCAAGCAATACAATGTGAATTGCCCCTGCACACAAATAACAACACATCGCAACCCGACGTGTTAAAGGGGTTGTCAATCCCTTCCGGGTAACGACGCTAGAAATGGCGTGTGACGGGAGATAAAGTTATAAATATGGATAGATCGAACGCCAAATAAAATAAAAAGCATCAAGGTATTTTTGGGTTTTTGGGTTTTTGGTTTAATATATCTGAAAATAAAGGCAAATAAAAAGGTAGATCGCAAAGGCAAATATATGAGAAAGAAAACCCGAGGCCCGTAGGTTTCACTAGTGGGTTCTCTCGAGAAAAATAGCAAACGATGGGTACACAAATTAATGTTGGGTAATTGATATAACCTCAAACAATTATGACGATATCCAGGAAATGATCATTACATAGGCACCACGTCCAAGATTAGTAGACCGACTCCTGCCTGCATCTACTACTATTACTCCACACATCGACCGCTATCCAGCATGCATCTAGTGTATTAAGTTCATGAAAAAACGGAGTAATGAAATAAGAACGATGACATGATGTAGACGAGATCCGTGTATCTATATGGCGGTAGATATAGATCTTTTCTTTTTATCCTTAGTAGCAACGATACATATGTGTCGGATCCCTTTTTGTCACTAGGATCAAGCACTGTAAGATCGAACCCACTATCGGGCACCTCTTCCCATTACAAGATAAATAGATCAAGTTGGCCAGAAAAAACCCAAATATCAGAGAAAAAAATATGAGGCTATAAGAGATCATGCATAAAAGAGATCAAAGAAACTCAAATACTTTGATGTATATAAAAAGATAGATCTGATCATAAACTCAAAGTTCATCGATCCCAACAAACACACCGCAAAAGAGTTACATCATATGGATCTTCAAGAGACCATTATATTGAGAATCAAGAGAGAGATATGAAGCCATTTAGCTACTAACTACGGACCCGGAGGTTTACAAAGCACTACTCACGCATCATCGGAGAGGCACCAATGGAAGTGGTGAATCCCTCCGTGATGGTGTCTAGATTGGATCTAGTGGTTCTGGACTCTATGGTGGCTGGATGAATATTTCGTCGACTCCCCTAGGGTTTCTAGAATATTGGGGTATTTATAGAGCAAAGAGGCGGTCCCAGGGGTACCCGAGGTGGACACAACCCAGCAGGGCGCGCCTGGGCCTCCTGGCTCGCCCTGGTGGGTTGTCCCCTCCTCCGGACTCCCCCAGGTGTAACCAGGGCCCAATATTTTCCATCTGGTCCATAAAAAATCTCTGTAAAGTTTCGTCGCATTCGGACTCCGTTTGATATTGATTTTCTCCGATGTAAAAAACATGGAAAAAACAGCAACTGGCACTTGACACTATGTCAATAGGTTAGTACAAAAAAATGATATAAAATGACTATAAAATGATTATAAAACATCCAAGATTGATAATATAACAGCATGGAACAATTAAAAACTATAGATACATTGGAGACGTATCAACACCGCACTGATCGACGACGTGGGTCATGGCAGGGTAGTTGGTGAGGTGGTTTTGCCTTCATGAGTCCTGGCAGGCCCTGCCGGGACGCCTCAGATGCTCTCTTCCGGGGGTGACCCCGCCCTCGCCGAGCTCGCCTACCTGGCAAGGGAGACTTTTCTCCCGGTGGCATCTCGCTTCTTTGGCTTGACCTTGGTCCTTCGAAGGTCTTGGTTTCTTGCACTCTGACTTGGGTTGGTGTCTCATTCCTGTTCCCATGTCTATGCACAGTCTGGGCAAAAGACCCAGGGTTTGTTGCACCAACAATCTACTATTATTACTCCACACATCGACCGACTCCTGCCTGCATCTAGAGTATTAAGTTCATGAAGAATATAGTAACGCATTAAGTAAGATGACATGATGTAGAGGAATTAACTAAAGCAATATGATGAAAACCCCATCTTTTTATCCTCGATGGCAATATTACAATACGTGCCTTGCTGCCCCTACTATCACTGGGAAAGGACACCACAAGATTGAATCCAAAGCTAAGCACTTCTCCCATTGCAAGAAAAACCAATTTAGTTGGCCAAACCAAATCGGTAGTTCGAAGAGAATTACAAAGATATCAAATCATGCATAAAAGAATTCAAAGAAGATTCAAATAATATTCATGGATAAGCTAATCATAAATCCATAATTCATCGGATCTCGACGAACACACCGCAAAATAGTATTATATTGGATAGATCTCCAAGAACATCGAGGGGAACTTGGTATTGAGAATCAAAGAGAGAGAAGAAGCCATCTAGCTACTAGCTATGGACCGATATGTCTGGGCTAAACTACTCATGCTTCATTGGAAGGGTAATAGAGTTGATGTACAAGCCCTCCGTGATCGAATCCCCCTTCGGCAGGGTGCCGAAAAAGGTCCCTAGATGGGATCTCACGGGTACAAAAGGTTGCGGCGGTGGAAAAGTGTTTTTGTGGATGCCTTTGGTGGTTTGGGAATATATGTGAATGTATAGGCGAAAGAATTAGGTCAGGGGATTCATGGGGGGCCCACAAGATAGGGGGCGCCCCCTCCACCCTTGTGGCCGCCTCGTGGCTCCTCTGACTTCATCTCCAATTCTCATGGGTGTCTTCTGGTTCAGGAAAAATCATTGCGAAGGTTTAATTCCATTTGGACTCCATTTGGTATTCCTTTTTGCAAAACTCAAAAAGAAGGAAAAAAACAGAAACAGAAACTGGCACTCGGCTCTAGGTTAATGGGTTAGTCCCAAAAATAATATAAAATAGCATGTTAGTGCATATAAAACATCCACAATAGATAATATAATAGCAAGGAACAATAAAAAATTATAGGTACATTGGAGACGTATCAAATTCATTGTTGGCCATGTCCACATCACACACCGACTCATTGTTGCCTCCAGAAATGGCCATGACCTAGAAACACAGCGCGTATACGATCAAGATAATATGCAATTTCATATCACTGAATATCGACACCAATGTAAAGTAGTTCAAATATTGCAATGTATAGAACTAATTAAAATAGATAGCATGTGGTGACCTACAATAGTAAATTGCATAGCAAACTAGATATGTTGGTTATAGAGGATCAATCGATAGAAAAGCTCGGCAGCTGCCTGACATTTAACTTCCAATGCTATTTTCTCGTTCTTCTGGAACCGGATGGTAGTTATAACAAATTAACAGACTATTTTTTTTGACATGAGGACTTGCCTTGATTTCTAAACATAACACATTCTATCCATTTTTACTCTCTCTATATATATAGGGTTGGTTTATTCTGTTACTCGTAATAGAATAATATTCTATTACCCCCGGGCCCTATATAGGGCGCGACGCGCCTACACCATAGAATCTCCCCGACCCAGCCCGAACCCAACCCATCTTCTTCTGCCGGAGGTAGCCGTCGTGGGCGAGAGAGTGACGGCGGCAGCTAGAGCAAGGGAGCCCGCGGCGCTGTGACTGGCCAGCGACGGATCCACCGCCGCCATCCCCTTCCCCGGTGGCAAAGCAACGACGGGGCCGTGATCCCCGCCTCCAGCCTCCCTCCCTCGCCGGGGCTCCTTTGCTCGGGCTGTGATCCTCGCCTCCTGCCTCCCTCCCTCACCGGGGCTACTTCACTGGGCCCATGATCCCCGCCACCAGCCTCCCTCCCTCGCTGGGGCTCCATCGCCGGGCCCGTGATCCCCGCTAGCCGCTGCCTTCCTGAACCTCATCGCCGGATGTCCACCACAAGCAGTATGGCGCCCACGAGAGGAAGAAGAAAAACTAAGATCCAAGAACATGCCACTGGAGGTGATGTCTGCTTCCCACACTAATTTTCCTCAAAAATTGAATCAATTCAAAAAATGTTTTCATATCTGGGTTTGCCTAAAGAAAAATACCATGTTTGTGTCAGTTCATGAGTCGTGATATGAAGAAAGATTAAGTTTAAAAATTGTAAACACTATGCTCTACCTACATGTTACACTATCAGATTCATCAGTACTACATGTTTGCTGCATCAGTGACACATGTTCCTATGATGCAGAAGCTTATAGTACATTGCAAATGCTTGCATCAGTTCATTACACCCCTGCCACATGATCCACAATTTGGATGTCGAGGTTACTGTTAGTACCTCTAATATGCTAGCCTCAGTTCAAACCAAAAAACATAAACATATGCATCAGTCCAACTAGCTACTAGGCTTTATATAAAGTTCAGCTACCACTACAAGTTGTACGAGGTTATTTCTAATAGTACACATCGTGTAGTTGCGTCAGTTCGAACTAGTAAAAAGAATGTTGTTGAAAAAATATACACTTGTTACATAGTGTCAGATTTTGGTTTCCGGCAAACCCTTGAGGTTCGAACACTGGGGTGCACATGAAGATCTCTCTCCCTAGCTCACTCTCGCAATGATCTCTAGGCCTAGCTCGCTGAACCGAAGGAACAAGTGACACGAGAGTTTATACTAGTTTGGGCCACCGTTGTGGTGTAATACCCTACTCCAGTGTGGTGTGGTGGACTGCCTCGTGGACTGAGGATGAACTAGTACAGTGGATGAACAACCTCCTTAGGAGAGGTGTTCTTGAGCTCGATGAGCTGGTGTGCTTGAGGATGGTCCGAATGATTCGTCCCAGCCTAAGCCAATCCTTGACTACGGTGGTGACTAGCCCTATTTATAGAGGCCCTGGTCCTCTTCCCAAATGTTTACGTGGGAAGGGATCCCACAACGGCCAATTTTGAAGGGAGACAACTAGTACAAGTTATCCTGACAAAAGGTGGTCTTTGCCTGCCAAAGGCTCTAGTGGTGACGCCGCCGTGGGCTCCTCGGTGACCTACATCCTGCCATCCTACTAGTCTTGGTCTTGTTGCACCGATATGGAAACCTTTGTCTGATGCCTCGGGACTCCTCGCCTGCGCCTGCTTCCTTAGCACCAAAGAGGAAACTGGCACCCTACGCCCACTGGCGCCCGCCTGGCCTTGGTCGTCATGGCTCACGTCACACGGACCTTGCGAGGTGCCCCTTTCATAGATATATCTGCTCCTCAGGAGCCAGCCTAGCGAGGCCACCCCGCAGGAGGTCTCGGTGTCGTCCGCCTCGCGAGGGTCTTGAGTGGTTGCTGGTGAAGATGGGTCATACCAGGCTGTTTGTGGAGCCATGCCCTAGGCTGCAGGCAGGAAAGTCTGGGTACCCTCGTTCCCAGGACGCCGACAGTAGCCCCGGGCCCAAGGCACGCTCGGACTTGGCTTCGAGGCGAAGCCAAGGGGCAAGTGCGGAGCACCATGGGCCCCAACCGCCTGCAGCCTTGGCACATGGCGATTGACGAAACGTTAGCATCTCCACTTCCCCACGCTGCCTTGATATCCGCCTGGCTAGGCGGCCACCATTGTCTCCTCAACCCCACCTCCATTGCTGGCAGCGCACTTCCCAACTCCTTCGTCTTCCCGAAAGTAGAAGCATCCGCCTCCAAGCCGGCCAGGATCCAACACTCTCCATAGCCATGCGCCGAGCTAGAAGAAGAAGGGAAAGAAGAAGCCCTAGGCTTCAGCCGAAGCACCGTCGGCCTCTGAGCCCGCCGTCGAGCCGTCGGTGGTGCTCAACCGGGAGGCGATGGACAAGGTTCGCCAGCAATCGCCGCCGACTTCAACGAATGGGGAAAGACGGTGGCCTGGCCCGCATCCCGCATCGCGGTCGACAGGACAGGCACTGAGACCACCATTCATCTTCACGCCCTTTGGGCTGGCCTGATTCCCCCTTTCTCCGCCTTCTTCAACGCCGTGCTCTACCACTATCAAATCAATATGATGCATCTGGATCCCCAGTCCATCATCCTTCTCGCCGTATTCGCCTTTGTCTGTGAGGCCATGGTGGGACTTGCTCCCTCTGTGTCCCTACTTCACCACTTCTTCTCGTTGCATCTGACTTACCCTCGGCAGCGCTCCGGATGCTTGAGCTTCCAGGCCGTGGCTACGACAGCCAGTGCAGGGATTGACTTCAAGCTTTCACCATCTGTAAGTGGGTTCTGGAGGTGGTGGGTGTTCTTGGATGTCGGCGTGCGCAGCCCCCTGCTCTTGCTTCCCACGGCGCCAACAGCTCCTGACCCACGGCGCCAACAGCCGCTGCTCTGGCTGGGGGCACGAGAAGCTTACTGACCCACGTCTTGCCCATGTCTGGTGCCGGCTGACGAGGCTGAAGGACCTTGGCATGACGGCGCCCATGGTGGTGAAGGAGTTCATCTAGCGCCGCATTGCCCCTCTCTAGAGCCATTCTCGTTCAATGTGGACCTTCTCCGGCAGCAAGGACCGCATGAGGCTTCACGAACCCGGGCTTCCTCTTGAGGCGCGGTGTAGTGTGCTTGAGCTTCTGATGGGGACCCATCGCCAGCCGATATGCCAGAGGAGGGCTTCCTTTTGTACTGCTGCTCGAACACGGTGGCGTTCACGGGGCAGATGGCCCCTTTCGACGAATGGGGGCTTCGCCTGACCGGCCTCAAAGGGCCTCACGAGAGCCCCATCTTCGTGGCCCCCTTGGTTGCCAACTGGTAGTGCAGGCCACAGAAATGGGCACATGGGGTGCCCGCCATTGAACACCGGCAGCACGGCCGCCGAGGAACCAGCATTGCTCGGGGCTCCTAGATCATCGTCAACTGGGGCTCGAGAGTGCCATCCTAAGGAAGTGGCAATGGGGGCGACGCAGTCCGATACTCCTGAGGCCGAAGCCCGAGGGGCTCTGGTGAGTCACCATGAGGCAGGGGCTAGGGACTTCACGCGGCCTAGCGCTCCTGAGGTCGCTTCCTCAGGAGCCGCACCAGGCATGCCCGGCATTGGCGACCACATCCAGGATTTCAGCCGGCTCCGACCGAATTTTGAAGCTCTCCGCAAGAGGAAGGGGTCTTCAAGCTATAGTGGTAACGCCTTCTGGCCATTGAAGTAGAGGAAGTACATTGCCATAGACGAGTGAGTAACTTATCTTTGTAATTTTGTGAGCGTGGTTTCCCCTCCTGACCGTGGTTCCTCAAGGCCCATTCTGCCAAGGCGATGAAGTCTCCCGAGAAGCGACCTCCGCCCACTTCAGGCCTCTACTGACCTTGAGTGCCTCGTGTCGGCCTGCTGCGCGTGGCGCGGGGCCTGCCGAGGAGGTGGATGCGCCGTCCTGGCATCTCGACCCTGCGCTCTTGTCGCTCCTCCTCTGACCTGGGGCACGGAGGGTGTGCCGAGGGCCCCGCCATTGTTCATTGCCCGCACCTAGATGACCTCGGCGCTGGCCTCATATTCGAGCAACGAGGCATTGCCCCACCGGTCCTCCGCCGAGGTCCGAAGGGTGGCTGGAAAGGCGGCAGCCTCCAGCCCCCTGCTGGGAGCATGCGAGCCGCTTTAATCTTGTTCGACGACCCCTGTCGCGGAGGATGGTCCTGGCCGCGCATTTGAGCTTGCGCGCAAGCGCGGTGCTGTCCATCACGAGCTCTTCCGGGAGGCAATGGGCGCGCTGAGCTGGCTTGGGGAAGAGCTTGAGGATGTTGACGCCCGTCTTGAAACCGAAGGCCTTCGGCTGGTGGACAGATGGGATCAGCTGAAGGTGGCCATCGACCTCGGGCGTCTCCAGCATGACAGTGCCATCATGCAGGCTGAGGTATCCCTTGCAACCTCGCGTGAAGCCAGCGCCTGAGCCTTGGAGGAGGCGAGGGAGGCTAATCACCGCCGCAAGGCCGCAGAGAAGCATGAAGGGGAGCTCCCATCCCTGAACGCCTCCCTGGAGCAGTAGGTTGTGGTGCGTAGGGCTGCCTTGGCATCGATGAAGGGGTCGCCTTTCAAAGAGGAGGAGATCTTGAAGCACGAAGAGGCGCTGATGCTGGAGGCCACGGAGCACAGCCTTGAGTTTGAGCGATTGGAGACAAGGGAGCGCCAGGTCGCCCAGGAGAAGGATGCCACCAGCGCGCGCGAGGCCAAGATCCAAGAGGAAGTCGACTGTAGGGTGGCACAGGCTCGTGCGGACCTTGTCGGTGTCAAAACCGGCGAATCTCGGGTAGGGGTCCCGAACTATGCGTCTAGGATCAATGGTAACAGGAGACAGGGGACACAATGTTTTACCCAGGTTCGGGCCCTCTCTATGGAGGTAATACCCGACATCCTGCTTGATTGATCTTGATGAATATGAGTATTACAAGTGTTGATCTACCACGAAATCGTAATGACTAAACCCTAAAAGTCTAGTCTGGCTATGATTATGAGGATTCGGCCTATCTATGGACCTAGCCCTCCGGTTTATATAGATATGGGAGGGATCTATGGTTACACAAGGTGGTTACAAAGGAAGGAATCTATATATTTGGTGGCCAAGCTTGCCTTCCACGCCAAGGAGAGTCCCATGCGGACACGGGTGCAGTCTTCGGTCTTTGTGTTCTTCACAGCCCATCAGTCCGGCCCATGGCTATCAGGTCGGACGCCCAAGGAGCCCTTAGTCCAGGACTCCCTCAGTAGCCCCTGAACCTGTCTTCAATCACAAGGTATCCGACACGTAGATCTGTCTTTGGCATTGCAAGGCGGGTTCCCCTTCCGAACTCCAAGATAGTCTTCGGACGTATTGAACATGACCGGACCTGTCACACTAGTTCTGCACTCGTAGAGAGTATAGTATTTCATGAGGCCAATCTGCTGATAATTTTCATAACGTGACGTCACGCTCGCCCGGTTATTTATTTCGAACTGTTTCCTGTCCCGCCGTTCCACGTTTCGAGGCGTGGTTGTCATTGGCACGTCCTGTTGAAGTAGAGATCGTGTACCCTTATTGCGGGATTCTCATCAATACGAGTGTGGGTAACCCAACCGTTCTATTGGAAAGATTCCTTAGGAATAGGCAAGTCTTCAGGCTCAGGAGGAGGCGTTCAATACTCGGTGCCTTTATAAAGGCATCTAGGACCGTCTTTTTACGCCAAACCTCTCCTTAGCCTTTTCAACCTCAAGTTCTAGCACCTATGGTTCGACTTCACTACTCCAAGCTTCCCCATCATGTCCGAGCCTAGCCCTCAAGGCTGATGGGTGGCTTCCTCCATCACAGAGGAGGACATCGTGAAGCTTCGGGCGGCCAGATACCTGACCGCAGAGATCCACCACAGGCTTCCTGCTCAAGGACAAGTTATTCTGACCCCTAGATCCGGCGAGAGGGTCGTATTCATCTCACACTTCCTATGAGGGATAGGGTTCACTCTTCATCCCTTCGTCTGGGGCTAATGTTCTATTACGGACTAGATTCTCATGATCTAGCCCCAGAGTCTTTCCTCCACGTCTCGGCATTTATCATTATGTGCGAGGCCTTCCTCCGAATCTCCCCAAACTTCGGCTTATGGCTCAAGACATCTAGTGTGATGCCGAAGGTAGTCGACGGGGAACAGGTGGAGTGCGGCGGTGCTATAGTGAGCAAGCTTACCAACACTCCTTGGCCAAAAGGTTCTTTCACCGAAACTTCCCACCAATGGCAGCGAGAGTGGTTTTACGTCACGGAACCTCGTAGTACCAAGTGGGCAGCTATACATGCTTTCTGTTCTGGCCCTCCGTTACATCTTGCATCATGGATCAATGAGGGGCTGGACTTGGGATTAGTTGATGAAGTGCGGACTCTAGAGAGCCGCATCCGGACCCTTCTTGAGAAGGACATCGATCTTGTCAACGTGATTCACGTAATGCCAGTCCGCCAAACTCTGTCGTGCTAGCGCATGCCTCTCCACATGTGGGAGTTTAATTCGGAAGGACCACAAACCAGCAATCACTTCTTCAGCGTCACGCACAAAGGGATGTGGAAGTAGTTTTTCGGGAAACGAAAACATTGGCCGGACACCACTGAGGAGCAGGCCTCGACTGCAACCGTCCGGACACCCCGATAAGAACTTGACTTCCAAACACTTTATGTTTAAATATGTCGTAACGCGTTGCTGAGCAAACTATCTTCTTTCAGGGCTGGATAAAGAAAGCGGAACTAATCAGGTGTTCGGCCCTCCTTCCCGAAGGCTCAGCAGATCCTGTATTAACAAGGATGCTAGCCCCAACACCATACCAGATGCCTGTGAAGGAGGACAAGGCGGAGAGTGGGAGGGCCAAAGATGGCCTCCATCTGGAAGGGACATCAGAACTTGTGTTGGAGGGAATCAAGATTCCATCGTCCGAAGAAAAAATGAAGGGGAAGTCAACGTCTCTTCTCCCTATGGAAAGAAAAGGGCCGCCTCCGAAGATTGGGAGGAAAAGGCTCCTAAGCGAGGCAAGATTCCTCCATCGGGTGGCTTGGGCTTGGAGGACGACGTCATCGCATAGTCCCATGACGAGGACAAGCCTTAGGCCAAATTGTATGTGAACAAGGGTGTTTTAAATATGTCCCGCTCCTTTCTTGTAACGTCTAGAATATATCTGAAGGGTGTTTTAAATTGTATGTGAACAAGGGTGTTTTAAATATGTCCCGCTCCGGGGACCAACAATGAAGGCCCCGAATAGTCCGGTCTACAGCTGGATACGAATAAACGGATCCCTTCAAAGGGAGGCTGTACTCCTACAGCAGCTTCCGGAGACCAAGTGGCGCCGGATATATTGACGAACATGCTGCGGTAGGCATCCGTCTCAAAGGAACATCGTACCTCGATGGGCACGGTGGTCGAAAAGGTCCTGTCCGTGAAAAGCGGATTGAATGAGGCCTTCGTGGGCCTGCTAAGAGGCTTCAAGGTTTGTACTGTAATATGTTCGATTGTGTTTTATTCACAAACTACACATGTGTATAGATAGTATCCCCTGAGACTCTGATTTGTTTGCCGAGGGAGATGATCAGAGGATCAAAAGATATGCCCAGGAAATAAAGTGATTAATTGGAACACAGGCTGTGACCTCCTCGGAAACTATCTGGACTATAGAGGTTGCGGAGTTGCAACACAAGATTAATGAGGCAGATAATGATATCGCGCTTATCAACAGGCGGCTTGACGAGGTGCAAGGTATGTTTTTGGGCCAGCCATGCTATGCAAGTGTTTACAATATAAGCATGATGCGAAGATTTGTGTAATAAGATGTACATATCTGCAGATGGTGCTGCCGCGGTCGAGATCCTTCGAGCTGAGCTAGCCCAGGTCAAGGAGCAGGCCCTGATTAGTAATGCGGCTGTCAAAAAGGCATCTACCAAGTTAAAGGCCGAACAGGCTGCTCGACACCAATAAGAGGAGACAATATCCTCGATGACGCTTGAACTAAAGGAGGTCGCTAGCCGCTGCGGATTTCTCGAGAGGGATAATAAAGCCAAAACGGTTGATCTTGACAAGGCCTTACGAGTGGCAAGAGAAGCTCGGTCCAAATCTAGAGCGTCCCGGGAAGATATCCGGCAAGCTGGGAAGATCGCGGCTGGTAAGCCCTTTTTATTGCAAACTAAGTTCGGCGATCCGAATTATGCTCAGCTTAACCAAGTGTGGAGCTCTCAAGACGTGTTTTTGGACCTGCCGAAGAGTTCTTCCGTTGCGGGCAGTTTTACCAAGCGCAAGAGGGATATGCAATGGAGAAGCTTTTCTGGTCACAATTTGGTGCATCAAAACGACCGCTGCTGCTGAATGAACAGATGTCCCAATGGGCCAAGCTTCACAGGATGTCTGGTGCTTCCATGAAGAACGTCATACTCCGGCTGTGGCCAACTGAGCCTATTTCGAATAGCTACTTCGGTTTGGTGCAGCGGCTTGCTGATGCGGTGCCACATGTCGACGCCGTGAAGTGGTCGGCGTGCATTGAAGGTGCACAGATGGCCTTTGCCCGAGTCAAGACATACTGGGGGAAGATGAAGGGCATTGATGTTGCAGCGAAGGTTCCACACAAGGGCAAGGACCATCACGCACCAGAGCATTACTTTGAGGACGTCTTAGAGGCTTCCTGCTTGATAGAGGGTCAATGTTTGAAAGGCATAGTATTCGAGTGAACTCTTTATGAATTGTAAAAGACAATTTTTATAATCAGTCTATATTTTAGTTTTGCCTAAAGGCTTTTGTTCCTCCTGTGCGGCCGTTTGTATGTGATCTGAAAGTTTTCCAGTCTTCGGCTTCAGCCCCCTCGTAGGAAATACGGGGGTGTTCGGAAAAGCATCTGATCACTCTTGACCCAATGTCTTGGTCCGTGAAGGAGGTGTCAGTGCGGCGAAACAGGCAAGCGGACTATACGGTGTTAACACTTTCACTTAGCCATAGGAGTTTTATGGTGGGTCTATGATATAGCCCCTGGTATGTACGCGACATATTCTCCTATAATGCGTTTACATATTTGACCTGAAATAGGTCCTTCATGTGACACTCGGGAATCGCGAAAGATTCCAATAAGTCATCGAGTGGTTGACCATCTCCGCCGCATCATGACTGTCAGTTTTCGGCTTTCTCTACTGAGGTGTGTAACTAGGTGAACCGGAATCACAATCGTAGTAGTTCTCCCTTTACTACCCTAGCCGATAGAGCGGAATGTAGGGTAGCAAACACAGGAGCCTGGCAACCCAACTTTTAACGCAAGACATGATTCGGAGCTGATGCACATAAGGCCAAAACTCGCGACGCCAAAGTATGCTATAGAGCTGTTCGGACTTTGTTGGCAACTTGTTTGTTCCCATACTGAGCCCCTGGCAAGTTCTGCCGAGGTGTATGTTTGAAACAAACGTAGGGGTAAAATTCGGTTCTTTATAAAAGAGTAGGTTATTTTTACTGGAATCTGAGTGATGTGCCAATCGTTTATATAGATAACAAAGCCGCAACCCCGAATATTTTGCATGCTAGGGGTCGAAGGCGGAGGAAAAAGGCACTTTACAGGCTCTAACTAGAGAGTGCAGTCTACAAAACGTTATTTTGGACCTCCGGTCGCACGTCCGCGCCACCTTTCCTTGGTGGAGGGCCTCCTTAACAGGAGTATCCTTGGGGTGGATTTATGAACCCAGACTTTGATACAGTCCATGATATGGCCAGCTTGTGTGCCACCTATGGCAAAGTATAATGGAAAAAGAAAGAGTAATTTAGAAAAAAGGGAAAAGGGAGTAATTTATGGGAGTACTTGTGCATCCGTCCGTGTTATGCTTCCGCCGATGTCCAGGCTATTTGAAGTGCACTGTTATGTATGCGCGGTACAGATTTCGTAGGTATATGAGGTGGGCGGATTAAGCCGAACTGCTAGTCCTGCTCCGAACTTGGTCGATCCTGTTGAATGGAGACCGGTGGCTTAATGGCCGACGAGGTATGCGGTTTAATCAGACCGCTTTGTTCTTTGGCTAAGGGTCCCGTAGTGTGATCCTCAGTCCGGAGGGAGTATTTCTCCTGTTCCCCTGTAGAGTCGTATGTCGTGTATACCATATTCACTGTTTTCACTTCAGGGAGAAATTTCTTCTGACCCCCGGTATTTGTTTGGTGAGCATCTTCGTCATCGCTATCGCTCGGCGGCCTCCTCCCCTTCTTTTCAGCATTGAGCTTGCCGGCCTTCTTGAAGACCGAACACCTTCTGTTGGTATGATTAGCTGGTTTGTTGGGGTGGCCATGAATGTGGAAGGGCCGGTCCAATATCTTGTCCAAATTGGATGGTCCATCTCTGTTTGCCTTAAATGGCTTCTTCCGTTGACCGGATTTGGGGCCGCTGAATCCGGCATTAACCGATGTGTCATGTGTTCTTTCGTTATCATTGCGGCGTTTGTTTTTGCTACGGCGTGATTGAGAGTGGCGCCACTGACATTGGCACTTAGGCTGTGTCCCAGGAGGCTTAACCTCGATTGGATTTTCCTTGTCAACGTCGTTGGTTGTTTTGGGTGTGTCCACCATGTACACATCGTACGAAGAAGTGGGCGTCCAGAGTGACGGGTGGGAAGCAAAATTCTCTAGGCCCCTAGTTCGAGCCGGACATAGTTCGGCTATAAGTCCCCCACCAAGGACAGGTTTTTTAATGAGTTTAGCACGTCACCCAAAGGTGAGTGCTGGAAGATGTCTGTGGCACTGAATTCGAAGATCGATAAACGATCAAGTTCGGCCTCCGCGAGCTCACATGGTTCGGAACCTATGACCGAAGACGAGTCCAGAGTTCCGGTGGCACAGGTATCGTGTGAGATTAAGTCTATGTGCGGGTCCAACACCGGGGAATCTGTGACCTCCGTGGCGGGGTTGAGCTTCCCGTCCTTAGATGGCGCAGTCTGCTCCAGATCTAAGGCTAGAGTGATTACAGGAGCTATCTCCTGGATGCAGTCCGATGACAGAATTAGGTCATGTCCATCGGGGTGACCAGAGTGGTTGCCTCGGTCTCGAACCCAGCGAAGATCAAGTCTCCACGGATGTCCGCAATGTAGTTCAAGCTCCCAAATCTGACCTGGTGGCCAGGGGCGTAGCTATCGATCTGCTCCAGATGGCCAAGCAAGTTGGCCCGCATTGCGAAGCCACCGAACACGAAGATCTGTCCAGGGAGGAAGGTCTTGCCTTCGACTGCGTCATTGTTCACAATTGAAGGGGCCATCAAACCTTTTGGGCACGGCACAACTCAACTCTCAAGGAAAGCACCAATGTCGGTGTCAAAAGAAGCGGATCTCGGGTAGGTGGTCCCGAACTGTGCGTCTAGGATTGATGGTAACAGGAGACAGGGGACACAATGTTTTAGCCAGGTTCGGTCCCTCTTTATGGAGGTAATACCCTACTTCCTGCTTGATTGATCTTGATGAATATTAGTATTACAAGAGTTAATCTACCACGAGATCGTAATGACTAAACCCTAAAAGTCTAGTCTGGCTATGATTATGAGGATTCGGCCTATCAACGGACCTAGCCCGCTAGTTTAAATAGACAAGTGAGGGATCTAGGGTTACACAAGGTCGGTTACAAAGGAAGGAATATATATATTTGGTCGCCAAGCTTGCCTTCCATGCCAAGGAGAGTCCCATCTGGACACTTGTGCAGTCTTTGGTCTTTGTGTTCTTCACAGCCCATCAGTTCGGCCCATGGTTATTAGGCCAGACGCCCGAGGACCCCTTAGTCCAGGACTCCCTCTGACCTCGCCAACAGATTCGACCTAAAGTTGAAGCTCGTGGAAGCCGAAGCCGAGGGTAGGACCACCGCCCTCAGGTCAAGGCTGGAGGAAGCAGAGTAGCGCGATAAGGCCGCTGCGGCGGCCCTGATCTCCGTCCAGGCCGAATTGGCCTCCGTCCGTGCCGAACTGCTCCCGCTTCAGCGGCGGGTTACTGATGCCGAGTCTCGCGCAACAGAGCAGGGAGGAAGCGCTCCGCTGCCAGACATTGCAGTGCGAGCACCCTCCCATGCTCCGGGCCCTCAGAGCGAGGGCCAACCAGGCGCTGGGCGCCATTTGTGACGAACACTCCCCTCATCCCCACGCAGAAGACTACGCCGACCACCTCCGCTTCTTCACTGACATCGTGACACGCCTGGGGGACCGAGCTGAAAGGGCTCGCGAGCTTGTCGAAGAGAGGAGCCGAGGGCTCCTTGGGCGCGCATTCTCCCGCATTTTCAGTCATCTCCAGAACATAAATCCCAATTTTGACTTCAACACCGCCATTTCCCTAGTGCCTGGGGCTATCCGGTACACTCTGGTGCGTTGGGTGGACAATAATGTGGACGCTCTGGTCAGGGCCTTCGGTTCCGAGGACGACGGGGTGGTGGTCGTGGCGGATGAAGGCGACGTGATCGATGACGGCGATGACGATGCCAGTGACAGCGCCGGCAGCATGTCTGGGAGCAATTCGGAAGATGTCTGATTGAGCCCGCGCTCCATTGCTTTGAACCTGCACGCAAAAACTCGGGCATGGACCCTCAGGGTGTAAGAGCATTTTGGGGAGGGGGAGCCCCTCATGTAATCATACTACTGTTTTATTCCTTGAGCCAAACTTGAAATGTACTTCTGCAAGCCCATGAGCTCCTCTGCGGCTCATTGTTGTGACTTACCTCAATCCAGGTAGGCCTCGAGCTGGCCTTGTAGTTGCCGATGTGCATTCCTCCCGAGGGGAGTTCTCCGTGGGCTCTAGATGTTTCAGGCTTCTAAAGAGCCTGCCGGCCTGCCTGAGAGGGCCTCACAAGAAACGAGCGGCAGGGTCATGCACCTAGCGCGCACATACCACGCCCAGCCCCCACTCGCGAGGTGCTCGCCGGGAAAGGGGTAGCAGGCACGAGCCTCGAAGCAAAGCACCGAACCAAAAAACTCAAAAAATCAACATGAACAAGAGAAGATGCCCCCCGCGCTTGCAAATGAAAATGCGACTTCAAGTTCAAATCCAAAAGGTGGCAAATTGACCTACAAAAAGGGTGTGAAAGCAAATGGCTGTGTCTGGCACCTAGATAGTCTTCTTGTCTTACCACCAGCGCAGAGCTAAGGGCTTTCACTGGCTGTGAGCATTGTCATTGGGGGACAGTGTCGACGGCCAACCCGGAGCATAGTGCTTCCACTAGGACGTCGGTGGGAGCCCCCGAGGCTAGAGGGCGGCACTCTGGAGATTCCGGGGCATGTACAGCCCCACTCATTATTACGTGAGAGTGCCATGAGCGGAGACCTTCACATGCACGAGCCTTACTTCATATCGCCAGGAGAGGGCCCCACCCTGCGCCACCCTCGACCACCTTTGGGGCGTCCAGAAACCAGGACGAGACCAAGGGGAAAGAGGACGCTGGCGGCGCCCCCGGTGACCATGGGTCCTCTGCCGGGGAAAAAGGCTCACCGGCGCTTCCCCTGGCAGAGGGCCTACCTCCGTCCAACATCTTGCTCCTTGTAACGCGGGGGAGGGCCTGGCTCCAGGCCTCCAGGCCCTCTCCTGCGCGGCCCCTAGAGCGTCACTCCTGCCGCTGGTTGGGCCACTCCCCTGAAGTCTCTAACGAGAGCTGCAGCCTGGTTCTCCTGTAGTTCAGGGTTAGCGTAAGCTTGCTCTGGAGATATTGATCGTACCCTGACATCGTCATCGCTGAAGGGGTCGGCGAAGCCTCCGGGCGGCTCGGGGAAGCCCCGTGCTTCTGGCCTTCTAGCCTCCCATCCCAGTCCGGGGAACGGACTGGGGCCTTCCCCCAGCAAGTATTCCGGGTTCACCATGCGGGGCACGTAGGCGTCCGTGGCCGCCTCACCAGAGCTGCCGCCCAGGTACCCCGCACCTCGTGCTGCCAGTCAAGGCACTTCGCCCTGGTGGCCATCATGTGGCATCCTGGCGCGTCCTCGCGGCAGGCCCATCGATGCATGTTCTTCCTTGCGATGGTGCAGCTGCGGCCGGAGGGCTCGTGCCAGGTCCCGCGTCGGTGCCGCCGGATCCCCCTGACGCGTCAGGGGGCGCATGGGCTTGCCCGGGCCTCGCACGCGCTTCCGCCATGACCTGGGATGTTGTCAAGGAGCAAAAAGGCGGCGTACCCCTGCAGACGGCATCCAGTAGCTCAGTGACTCACTCCAGTAGTGCATCGTGGCCGCTATCCGCCAGCCTGCACCGCAGCAGCTCCCGTGCCGCGATGAGCGGGGCTTGCATGTTCGCCTGCTCCCGCCGGGTGTGTGGGGCCGTTGCCGCCGCGTAACCTGAGGATCGCGCGGTTGCGCGCGTGCGCCATGGTGTGAGGGCGGCAGAAGACGGCGCGCGCGACCCGCACCTGTGAATGTTAGGCGGCGCGTGGGCTGCCTGGAGCCCGGAGTTGAGGTCTTCTGGATCAGATGGCGGCGCCCAGGGAGGCCAGGCCGCCCAGTAGTTCGCTTGGGTCCTCGGGTCGTCAAACATTGGAGTCGCGGGGCAACAACGAGTCGGTCGACGGAGAAGAAAGCTTCAGCGCACCCCTACCCGGCGCGCAAAATGTCGGATTTTGGGTTCCGAAAAACCCGTGAGGTTCGAACATTAGGGTGCGCACGAAGATATATATCTCCCTAGCTCACTCTCGCAATGATCTCTAGGCCTAGCTCGCCGAACTCAACGAACAAGTGACATGAGAGTTTATACTGGTTCGGGCCACTGTTGTGGTGTAATACCCTACTCCAGTGTGGTGTGGTGGATTGCCTCGTGGGCTAAGGATGAACTAGTACAGTGGACGAACAGCCTCTAGAGGAGAGGTGTTCTTGAGCTCGATGAGCTGGTGTGCTTGAGGATGGTCCGAATGATCCGTCCCAGCCTGAGCCGATCCTTAACTACGGTGGTGGCTAGCACTATTTATAGAGGCCCTGGTCCTCTTCCCAAATATTTAGGAGGGAAGGGATCCCACAACGCCCAATTTTGAAGGGAGACAACTAGTACAAGTTATCCTGACAAAAGGTGGTCTTTGCCTGCCAAAGGCTCTGGTGGTGACGCCACCATGGGCTCCGTGGTGACCTCCATCCTGCCGTCCTGCTGGTCTTGGTCTTGTTGCACCGATATGGAAACCATTATTTGATGCCTCGGGACTCCTCGCGTGCATCTGCTTCCTTAGCACCGAAGACGAAACTGGCACCCTGCACCGCTGGCGCCCGCCTGGCCTTGGTCGTCATGGCTCACGTCACACAGACCTCACGAGGTGCCCTTGCATAGATATCTCCGCTCCTCAAGAGCCTGCCCTATAGGAGGTCTTTGTGTCATCCGCCATGTGAGGCTTGGCCCCTCGCGAGGGTCTTGAGTGGTTGCTGGTGAAGATGGGCCGCACCAGGTTGTTGGTGGAGCCACGCCTTGGGCCGTAGGCAGGCAAGTCTGGGTACCGTCGTTCCCAGGATGCCGACAAACAGTAAGTTCAATGATACATATACTAGGAGTACTTCTAGTGTAGTTGCATAAGTTATATATGAAAAAAGAGAAGACATGCACCGGTTTTATATATATGCATATCCATACATCTCTGAAGTTCAATGTTCAATTTGCAAGTAGTGCACCAAATATTTATGCATCAGTTATAGGGAAAAGATAAAAAAAACTTTCCATAACAGATGAAGTTCATTGTTCAGTTTACAAGCAGTGCTAAAAATCAGTACATCACTACATCAGTTCGACTGAACATGTACATTCATCAGTTCAACTAAAACTAAACCAGATACAAAATAGAGAACAAAGTTTAATAATGCCCAGCGATGCAAGTTCAACTTGTAGATTGCCTTCAGTGCATGACATGTTACCCATAGCATGTATATGAGAAAATGTAGAAAAGATCAATCCCAAAACTGTTCAATGTCATTGCAGAAACATGCAAGGCGGCACACGCAGCGAGGGTTTGATGAGCCAAGAAGATATGGGGCACCGCCTGGTTGGGTAACACCAGAAATAGCACTTGGATACTTCAACAATACATGCAGATTTCAAGGTACACCAGAATCATCAGACACACAGAGAAGTTCTTCTATGCAGCAAACTCCGATATCTGGGAATACAAGCTTTGCCACTGCTGGGTTGTAACAAGGTCAACAATTTCCCCAACAACAAATGTTTTCCTTCCCTAGCACATGTAGAAAGGCAAGTGTCGGATGTGGGGTTCCGGCAAACCCTTAAGGTTCGAACACTGGGGTGCGCGCAAAGTCTTTTCCTTTCACCGATCTACGCCCTAGCTCACTAAGATCTCGCGGATGAACTCGACGAACTCGCAACACAGAAAGACACAAGGTTTATACTGGTTCGGGCCACCGTTGTGGTCTAATACCCTACTCCAGTGTGGTGGTGGTGGATTGCCTCTAGGGCTAATGATGAACAGTACAAGGGAAGAACAGCCTCCTGAGGTTGAGGTGTTCTTGAGCTCGGTGAGCTTGTGTGTGTGAGGATGGTCTGAATGATCCGTCCTTTGCTAGGGTGGTGGCTAGTCCTATTTATATTGGCCCTGGACCTCTTCCCAAATATTGAGCGGGAAGGGAGCCAACAATGGCGGGCTAATTCGAAGGGGGACAACTAGTACAAGCTATCCTGACAAAAGTGGTCTTCGCGTGTGAAAAGCTCTATGGTGACGCCATCTTGGGCTCCACGATGACCTCCGTCTTGCCGTCCTCCTGGTCTTGGTCTCGTTGCACCAATATGGAAACCTTTGCCTAATGCCTTGGTACTCTTCGCCTGCACTGGCCTCCTTAGCACCAAAGAGGAAACAAGGATGCTGCGCGCGCTAGCGCCCGCCTGGCGCCAGCCTGGTGCCGTATGTCATGGCCCACGTCACGAGGGTCTCGTGAGGTTGGCCCCGCCTTGATATCTCCGCTCCTCGTGAGCCTGCCCGGCTAGGCCACTCCAGAGGAGGTCTTGCGTCGTCCGCCTAGCAAGGGTCTTGGATGCCTTGTTGATGACGATGGGTAGTACGGCCTGCTGGCTCAGCCACACCACGGGCCACAGGCAGGCAAGTCTGGGGACACCCATTTCCAGAACACCGACAGTAGCCCCCGGGCCCAAGGTGCGCTCGGGCTTAGCTTCACGGCGAAGCGAAGGGCCAAATTCGGAGCACCGTAGGTCCGAAAAGCCTGCGGCCTCGATTGACGCATGGTGGATGATTGGACGTGGGCACCTCTGCTTCCCCACCCTGCCCTTGAATCCGCCTGGCTATGCGGCCCCGCCTCTTACACAGTTACTCTTCTTCGGCCACGCCCGGATCTTCCAATCTCCCTGCTGCCTCGACGCCCTGCTCCACCTTCTCGGTCTGACCTTTGCTCCGCCTGCTTCACCGCCATGGCGCCGAAACAAACAAAGAAGGGGAAGAAACCTCTGTCCTCACCGACTGCGCCTCCATCCTTTGAGCCGGCGCTCGGCCGGCCTCTCGTGCTCAACGACGAGGCCATGTACAAGGTGTGCCCCATGCTCGCCTCCAGTTTCAACGAGTGTGGAGAGACGCCGGCATGGCCCGCGTCTCACAGCAGCATGGCTCGGGCAGTTACCAAGGTCCCGGTCTTTGTTATTGCCCTCTGGGCTGGCCTGCTTCCTCCCTTCTCTGCCTTTTTTAATGCGGTGCTCGAGCACTATCAGATCCAGATGCTCCATCTCGATCCTCATGTTGTGACCCTTCTCACCGTCTTCGCCTTCGTGTGCGAGGCCATGGTTGGCATCGCCCCCTCCGTGGCACTCTTCCGCCACTTCTTCTCGTTGCATCTCATCGGTCCCCGGCAGAACTCAGGGTGCGTGGGTTTCCAGGCCATGGCTGCAATGGCAGGCATGGGGATCGACTTCGAGCTCCCTTCATCCATGAGCGAGTTTCGTACGCGATGGGTGTTTGTTGACGCAGGCGTGCTCAACCCTCTACTGCAAGCACCGGTGGGGCCTGCTATTGCAAACTCCGGCCAGGGTCATCAGAAGCTCACGAGCCACTGCCTTGCACCCGCCTGGGCCAGGCTGAGGTGGTTGAAGGACCTTGGCGTGACTGCGCCCATGGTGGTGAGGGAGTTCGTCAGGCGTCGAGTAGCTCCTCTCTAGCGCCACTCTCGCCCGATGTGGCTTCCTCTTGCTGCATGGCAGACAGTGCTCACGGTCCTATCAAGTGTCCCTCTGCCAGACGAGATACCCAGGAATAGCTGCATGTTGTACCGCTGCAAGAACAAAGCCACCTTTGCTGCGAACATGTCTTCCTTTGATGAGTGGGGGTGGCGCCCAGTCGGCTTGGTGGGGCCTCATGAGAACCCCGTCATCGTGGTCCCCTTCTTTGCTGCCGGTGCCGGGCTCGCCCCAGGTGACGATGCAGGGGAGCGAGCCGCAACGGGGGTCGGCGGCTCGGGTGCTGTGGAGCACATGCCGTGTGGTGATCCGGGGGCGTCGTCCTCAGGAGCCAGCGACCCCCCTCCTGAGGCATCGGTTGCCGAGGATATGCGGCATGCGGCTCCCGAGGCTGAGGCTCCTGGAGCCTCGGGAGGTCGCAGTGGGAAGGAGCCAGGCTGTTTGGCTCAGCCAGGCTCCTGTGAGGCCATACCTCTTGGGTCTTCTTTGGCTCCGCCGCGCACCGGCCGCCATGTCCAGCGCTTCGGTCGCCTTTGTGTGGACTTCGAAGAGCTCCGCAAGAGGAAGGGATCTCCGAGCCGCAGTGAAAGGATCGAGAAGAGGTGTCTAGGGGGGCGGTGATTAGACACTAAGTACCAAAAGTTGCAGTTTTTAATTTCTTTAAGTTGAAGTGGAGTTTTGGCACAAGTTTAACAAAACATATCAAGCAAGCATGCAAAGAGTATATGAGCAGTGGAATGTAAAGCATGCAACTTGCAAGAATGTAAAGGGAAGGGTTTGGAGAATTCAAACTGGAGACACGAATGTTTTTGTCGTGGTTCTGATAGGTGGTGCTATCGTACATCCACGTTGATGGAGACTTCAATCCACGGAGGGTAACGGTTGCGCGAGTCCACGGAGGGCTCCACCCACGAAGGGTCCGCGAAGAAGCAACCTTGTCTATCCCATCATGGCCATCGCCCACGAAGGACTTGCCTCACTAGCGGTATATCTTCATGAAGTAGGCGATCTCCATGCCCTTACAAACTCCTTGGTTCAACTCCAGAATCTTTGTCGGAGGCTCCCAAGTGACACACATCCAATCTAGGAGACACCACTCTCCAAGAAGTAACAAATGGTGTGTTGATGATGAACTCCTTGCTCTTGTGCTTCAAATGATAGTCTCCCCAACACTCAACTCTCTCTCACAGGATATGGATTTTGTGGAAAGAAGATTTGAGTGGAAAGCAACTTGGGGAAGGCTAGAGATCAAGATTCATATGGTAGGAATGGAATATCTTGGCCTCAACACATGAGTAGGTGGTTCTCTCTCAGAAAATGTGTATTGGAAGTGTAGGTATGTTTTGATGGCTCTCTTCATGAATGAAGAGTGGGTGGAGGGGTATATATAGCCTCCACACAAAAACTAACCGTTACACACAATTTACCAATCTCGGTGAGACCGAATTGAAAAACTCGGTCGGACCAATTTAGCAAACCTAGTGACCGTTAGGGTTTTCGGTGGGACCGACTGGATCAACTTGGTGGGACCGATGTGCTAGGGTTAGGGTAAATCCAAAACTCGGTTTGACCGATTACTCAAACTTGGTGGGACCGATTTGGGTAATAAGTGAAACAGAGAGTTGGACAAGCAAACTCGGTGGGGCCGATTGCATATCTCGGTGGCACCGAAAATATTGCAATAGGTAACAGAGAGTTTGCAAGCCCATCTCGGTGAGACCGAGATCCCAGCGGTGAGACCGAATTGATTAGGGTTTGGCAATGGCTATATCAGCTGAACTCGGTGGCTCCGGCTAGAAAGAATCGGTGGGGCCGAGTTGGACTTTTGGTTTGGTCATATGTGGATGTGGGAAGGTAGTTGAGGGTTTTGGAGCATATCACTAAGCACTTTGAGCAAGCAAGCCATTAAGCAACACCTCATCCCTCCTTGATAGTATTGGCTTTTCCAATAGACTCAATGTGAAATTGGATCACTAAAGTAGAAAATGTAGAGTCTTGGTCTTGAAGCTTGAGCCAATCCTTTGTCCTTAGCATTTTCAAGGGGTTCCACATCCTTTAGTCCAAGCCACTTCATTTGTTGAACTTGTCTGAAACATACTAGGTAAAAGTATTAGTCCAACAAGAGATATGTTATCATTAATTATCAAAATCACCCAGGGAGCACTTGTGCTTTTAGGCAGCGGTATCTTCGGGCCATTGAAGCAACGAAAGTACATTACCGTCGACAAGTAAGTACCTTATATTGGTGATCTTCTATGTGCCGCCTTCCTTTCCTAACGACTGTCCCCTCAGGACCCCTTCTACTAAGGCCATGAAATCTCCAGAGAAGTAGCTCCCTCTCGTCCCGTCGCACCCGCCATGCTTTAGCGCTACAAGCTCGGGCGCTTCCCACGACGTGGGGTCATCCATGGGAGTTGGTTCGTCATCAAGGCGCCCCGAGCTTGCGCCTTCGTCGTCCTTTCTTCGCGGCCTTGCTCGGAGTGTAGCGGGCCTGCCAAGGGCTCCTCCCCTGGTCATGGTCGGCGGCTGGCCTCGATCCTAGGGTCTTCTTCAAGCAGCGGGCCTTGTTCGGTTCGGGCCCCTCGCGAGCACCCAGCCGCCAACTGGGAGGTGGCGCGCCACTTGATGCTCCACCCGCCGCCCCCGAGGTGAAGGACGAGGTGGGTTGAGCATTCGAGCTCGAGCGCGGGCACAACGTAGTCCGCCACGAGCTCTTCCAGGAGGCGATGGGTGCGATGAACCGCCTTCGTGAAGAGCTTGCTGGTGTCGACTCACGTATAGAGGCTGAAGGTCTTCGGTTGGTGGAGGAGCGGCGCAAGCTGCGAGTGGCCATCAACCTTGGTCGCTATCAGCGTGACCTCGAGAACACGAAGGCCGAGGCATCCCTCAAGATTACCAATGAGGCCCACTCGCGAGCTTTGGAACAAGCTTGCGAGGCCGATCGCCGCTGCGAGGCTGCGGAGGAGCGCGCGTGGGAGCTTCAGGCCTGGAGCGCGTCCCTTGAGCAGCAGGTGGAGGCGCGCGAGGCCGCTCTTGCATCGCTAAAGGGGACGCCTGCGGAGGAAGAGGAGGTCCAGCAGCGCGAGGAGGCACTAGCCCTGGAAACTGTAGAGCGCAGCCTCGAGCTCGGGTGACTGAAGACGAGGAAGCGTCAAGTCGCGCAAGCAGAAGATGCCGTCGGGGCCCGCGAAGCCGGAGTCGAGGAGGAGATCAACCACCGGGTGGCCCAGGTTCGCACGGATCTGGAGGGCAGGTACAACTTGAAGCTGAAGCTCGCCAGGCTGGAGGGTGCGGGTAGGGCCGCCGCCCTCAGACCTAGGTTGGATGAGGCCAAGAGGCGTGCAGAGGCCACAGCCGCCGCCCTGGTTACGGCGCAGGCAGACTTGGCCTCCGCCCGCGCCGAGCTGCTTTCCCTCCGGAGACGAGTTGACGATGCCGAGCCTGTCGCACAGCAAAACAGGGAAGAAGTGCTCCAACACCGAACGATGGAGCGCGAGCATGCTCCTATGCTTCAAGACCTTCGGAACAGGGACAACACCGCCCTGGGTTATATCTGCGACGAGAACGCCCCGGCCCCTCATTCGAACGACTACACCAGCCACCTAATCTTCTTCACCGAGGTGGTGACGCGCCTGGATGCTCAATCTGCCAGAGCCCGGCAGCTTGTGGAAGAGAGGGGTCATGGCCTACTTCAGCGCGCCTTCTCCCGTGTCTTTAGCCATCTTCTGAATGCCGACCCCAACTTCGACTTCGACGCCGCCATTGCCCCCGTACCCACGGCCGTCCGGGGCGACCTGGCGCGTTGGGTAGAGGACCATGTCGACGCGTTGGTCAGGGCCTTCACCTCAAAGGATGACGCGGTGGTGGTTGTCGTGGATGAAGGTGACGTGGTCAATGACGGTGATGGGGGCGTCATCGACAGCGGCAGTGATTCCGACGAAGATGATGACAACGCGAGTGACGCGTCCGCGGGTGATGTAGTGAGTGATATCTCTGGCTAATCCCATGTTCGCTGTTGTTTCATCCTGCACGCAAAACTCGGGCGTGGCCCTTGGAACACTTGTAAGTGCATTTTGAGAGGGGGAGCCCCTCGTGTAAGCAAATTGCAGTTTTTTCCATGTGATGTGGATATATGTCCTCGTGAGCTCATGAAGCTAGGGGTGAGTTTCCCGACGCGGTTTACCTTAGTCCTGCAGAGCTTACTGCCCTGTTTACCTTAGCGCTAGGTCACGAGGCGACGAGCTCCTGAGAGTCCTGCAGAGCTTACTGCCCTGTTTGAGGGGGCCCCGTAAGAGGTGAGCACCAGGCGTAGTGCTAGCGCGTGCTTGATGAGCGTGTGCTTTGCGCGGTCCCGCTCGTGAGGAGCTTTGCAAGGAAAAGGCGATGGACAAGGGTCCCAAACCAAACGAGATCCAGAAGGCAAGAAACAGCTCGAACGAGAAAAGGTAACCCCCGCGTGCATCGATAAAAATTCAGCTTCAACTTAAGTCCAGATCCAGAAAGCAAAGCCACAGAAAGAGAGATCCAAAGCAAAAGGCCGCGTCCGGCACCTAGTCTAGTGTTCGGGTCTTCAAGTCTTCTCACCAGCATGGAGCTAAGTGCTGCCACTAGGCATGGGAGGGAGCCCCAGGGCCTGAGGCCGGCGCTCCTGAGACTCCGGGGCGTGTACAACCCCAACTCGTTATTACGTGAGAGTGTCACGGGGGCGAGCTTCATAGGCACCGGGCCTTCTTCACAGGTACTGGCCTTGCTTCATATCGCTAGTCGAGGGCCCCGCCTTGCGCCACCCTCGACCTCCTTTGAGCCGACTGGTCACCAGGATGACACAAAGGAGGGAAAGGGGACGCCAATGGTTCCCTCAGCGACCACGGGTCCTCTGCTGGGGAAGGGTTGTTGAAGCCACCCTGGCAGAGGGACTACCTCTGGGTGTCCCCTCGTTTCACATGCCTTGGGGAGGGACCTTGCTCCTGGCTTCCTCCAGGCGGCCCCCAGCGTGTCTCCCTTGTCGGAATGGGTGCCGCCGTGCCAGGGTCATCGATCGACGCTGCGACCTGATTCATCTGCAGCCCATGGTTAGCATAAGCCTGTTCTTGAGAGATTAGCGGTACCCTGTAGTTGCCGTTGTCGGCACGCTCGTTGTGGTTCTCCATTGGTTCTTGGAAGGCTTCGACTCCTAGCGCCCCCTCTCCCCAATCTTCTCTAATGAACAAGCCTGGGTCGTCCTCTGGTGCGTACCCTTGGTCCATCATGCGGGGCATGTAGGCTTCCGGGGCCGTCACCCCGAAGACCTCACCGTGGTGTTGCTCGGACCATGGTGGCGCCCTGGGGATGACAGCAAGGGCGTAGTTGATGGCGCGTGGATGTGGTGAGGTTCGCCGCGTGCCCCTGTAGTGGTTTGGGGGGGGGAGTCGATAGCAGAAGGGTGGTGCTCCTGACGCCGCTGCATCCAGAAGCTCAGCAACATGCTCTAGCAGTGTGTCCCGACCGCTTTCCATCAGTCTGCACTGCATCAGCTCCCTTGCCACATTGAGCGCTGCCCGCATGTTTGCTTGCTCCCGCCGTGAGTGCGGCGTTGTTGCTGCGGCATGGCTCGCCGCTCTTGTGGCGGCCCGTACCTGCCGTGGGGTGTGGGTGGATGACGCCTGGACGTGCTGCCCGCGCCCGGCGGAGTTTGGCGGCGCCCGTGCCGCCTGGAGTGCAGGGTCGAGACCTTCATGGGCAGGCGGCGCTGCCCGGGCTGGCCAGGCTGCCCAGCGGTCGGAGCCGGCCCTTGAGTTGCCGAACATCATGGCTGAGGAGCGTCGACGAGCTGGCCGGTGGAGGAGGAGCTCCGGCGCACCCCTACCTGGCACGCCAAATGTCGGATGTGGGGTTCCGGCAAACCCTTAAGGTTCGAACACCGAGGTGCATGCGAAGTCTTTTCCTTCCACCGATCTATGCCATAGCTCACAAAGATCTTGCGGATGAACTCGACGAACTCGCAACACAGAAAGACACGAGGTTTATACTGGTTCGGGCCACCGTTGTGGTGTAATACCCTACTCCAGTGTGTTGGTGGTGGATTGCCTCTAGGGCTAATGATGAACAGTACAAGGGAAGAACAGCCTCCTGAGGTTGAGGTGTTCTTGATCTCGGTGAGCTTAAGTGTGTGAGGATGGTCTGAATGATCCGTCCTTTGCTAGGGTGGTGGCTAGTCCTATTTATATTGGCCCTGGTCTTCTTCCCAAATATCAAGCGGGAAGGGAGCCAACAATGGCGGGCTAATTTGAAGGGGGACAACTAGTACAAGCTATCCAGACAAAAGTGGTCTTCGCCTGCAAAAAGCTCTGCGGTGACGCCGTCTTGGGCTCCACGATGACCTCCGTCTTGCCATCCTCTTGGTCTTGGCATCGTTGCACCAATATGGCAACCTTTGCCTGATGCCTCGGTACTCTTCTCCTGTGCTGGCCTCCTTAGCACCAAAGAGGAAACAAGGACGCTGCGTGCACTGGCGCCCGCCTAGTGCCGTGCATCATGGCTCACGTCACGAGGATCTCGTCAGGTTGGCCCCACCTTGTATCTCTGCTCCTCGAGAGCCTGCCCAGCTAGGCCACTCCCGAGGAGGTCTTGTGTTGTCTGCCTCGCGAGGCTTGGACCCTCGCGATGGTCTTGGATGCCTTGTTGATGAAGATGGGCCGTACGGCCTGCTGGCTCAGCCACACCGCGGGCCGCAGATAGACAAGTCTGGGGACCCCCGTTCCCAGAACGCTGACAGCAAGGACACACAGGCTTCCACCAGTCGCTCCATCAACATCAATCATCCGTGCTGCAAAAGCGGTTCCGTCGGGAACACCAAGCCAAAGAGATAGAAATTTTGCCCACTTTAGCAGGGTGCAAAGTAGAAGATATGAGCCATATAGACAGGAGCAACCTCACAACGAATCTAAGGGAAGACGGCCGTACAATGAGAGAATGAGAGCTTTATCAATGTTGCTCCCTCCAAGAGATGGATTGCTGCATGTGCCAAGGGTGACACCACCTGCGCCCATACACCAGGGTGAAAAGCAAACACCGGAGGTAGCACAGAGCTATACACATGTAAGTATCTATTCAGAAAAAACATACAAGCACAGTTCATACCCTGGTACTGTGACCACCCCATCTAACATTTTCTGCGTTTTTGTTTGCTCACTATTGTGTGTAGCCACCTAACATTGAAGCTTACATTCTGCCAAGGCTAGAGATGCGCTTTGAAACTTTCAAAGAAGCAAAGGACTTCTACAACGTCTATGCAAAGCACGCGGGTTTTGTTGTCAGGGAAGGCTCCAAGGTTGAGACTAGAGTCTGCCTTTATTGCACTACCATCTGCTTACCACTCCACGTCTCTTTTCTCATTACCATACCAGTGCCCGACAATTGCTTTGGTGATCCTAGATGCTTCCAGGAACACAGTACACAAGTTGTGCCACTAGCACATTATGAAGAAGTATAGGGAACACCTCGCATACCTATACAATCTCCACGAAGACTTTAAGGATGAATTCACATCAATCCTCAACTGGCCCCTCATGCCAACTGAGTTTGAGGCTTCCTGGAAAAGACTCATGGATAAGTACAACCTCCATGATGATGCCATGATGGTGGCCACGTGGAACGAGTGTGAGAGATGGATATCAGCTTACTTCAAAGAAACTTTCTGCACCAAAATGACATCCACACAATGAAGTGAGAGCATGAACTATGTGCTCAAGAAGAACTTCGTAAGTGAGAGATAAAACCTCCACCGGTTTGTCAGCCAGGTAAACTCCTGCGTCAAAACTAGAGGCAGATAGAGAACCAGGAGACAATGGGTAACCGGGTATAGCTCTATCACCTGTCGTAAGACAAAATAACATGCTTAGTAAAGTAAAACTTTATTAGTTAGACAAGTTTTTGCTGCGAGAAAACTAATAATTTGGTCATCACTCTTGCTTGGGCAGAAGGAATAAAACACACTGACCTTCTATGGGTTTGACACCCAGATGTCAAAGCTTTACTCACGAGCTGTGTATAGTGAGATCAGAAAAGGCTAAAGCTGAGCACACTCTTCACGGCAACAAAGACGAAAGAGCCCACAAAGTACCTTGTGCGCTACAACAACCCGCAAAACTGTCTGTGTGGTCTCAGCACACGTTCCAGGTGGTTGCAGACCCCGTGGGAGAAATATATGACTACAGTGCAAGCTATGGGACCACACAGGTGAGGACTAAAAAAAGATGTTACATACCGTACTACTATGATGCACTCGATTGAATCGTACACTAATCATACATGCAAATGTGTACAATCAAGATCGAGGACTCATGGGAAGATATCACAACACAACTAGACACAAATTTAAAATAATACAAGCTTTATATTACAAGCCAGGGGCCTCAAGGGCTTGAATACATAAGCTCGAATACATAAGAGTCAGCGGAAGCAACAATATCCGAGTACAGACATGAGTTAAATAAGTTTGCCTTAAGAAGGCTAGCACAAAAATAACAACGATCGAAAAGGCAAGGCCTCCTGCCTGGGAGCCTCGCAACTACTCCAAGTCGTCAACGGCCGTCACGTAGTAGTAGGCACCCTCGGGGTAGCAGTAGTCTTCAGTGGTGTCGTCTGGCTCCTGGGATCCATCATCTGGTTGCAACAATCGGGTATGTGGGAAAAGAGGTAGCAAAGCAGCCGTGAGTACTCATCCAAAGTACTCGCAAGACTTACATCAGATCTAAACTAAGTATGCATCTGTATCAAAGGAAATGGGTTGTATCTGTGGACTAAACTGCAGAATGCTAGAAGAGAAGGGGAAGGCCTAGCCTATCGAATACTAGCAACTTCAAGCATCTTCAAGCATCTTGCAGCATCAGGAGAGATAAGAGTGGCATAAAGTAAAGTAGTAGAGTTATCAACCTCGGCCAGAGATCCTTTCTCGACTCCCTGCGAGAAAGCAATCCCAGAGCCATACTATCCGTTTCTCATCACAATCCATTTCTCATCACAATCCATTTCTCATCACAAGTATCCAGTTCTAGTTGTATCGATCGGGATACAACTCCAAGTGTCCGTTACCATAGGACAGGCTATTGATACATGTTTTCTTCCCTACAGGTGTGCACCAACTTACCCACCACGCTCGATTAACTCCGGCCGGACACACTTTCCTGGGTTATGCTCGGCCTCGGCCAAACAATACGCTGCAACCCGACCTATGCCCCCAGGGGTCATGGGCCCTCTCCCCGGGAACTCCTGCATGTTGCGTACGCGACCTGTGAGCAGACCTAGCTACCTCCTCCAAAAAGGCAGGTGCTTACCAGTCCAACCCGACGCACACCGCTCAGTCGCTGACGTCTATTAAGCTTCGGCTGATGCATACGACGCAGAATGCCCATACTATGCCCACGTGATGGTTAGTGCTATTAGGCAAGAGGCCCCTCGGATCAAATATCCAAATCGTAGTGGATTAGGAAAGCGCGGTAACAACCAAAGAATCATGAAAGATGTGACCCCGTTGCCCCATCTCGAGGACTTGCGGCAAGGGCTAAGAATGCCCGACCACGCCTCATAAGTATCTCGCAGGCACCTGCCAGGTCAACCCGACTCCACATCACTCGCTATTAAGCTCGCGCGCGTACCCCTCAGGGCCGACCCGTCTTTAGTAACATGGCTCAGTGCAAATTCATAGTAACCATAGTAAATGTGTGTCTAACACCAAGGGGAAAACCCGAGGAATCACCCCCGGTGAATTCCACTCGATGTTGTCATCAAGGTGAACGTAAGAGGATCCACCCTCGATGTTCACACTTGAGGGGTTGCACGACAGAGCCGTAAAGGAAGTGGTTAAGCAGGAAATCGCCCTCGATGACCACGACCTGATAGCTACACTACAGAGATCTCATTAGGAGTGATGTATGAGGTTCCACCCTCGGCACTCGATGGTAACTCTGTAGAGTCGAGCAACAAAAGGGGAAAGTGATGTGCGGTGTTGGGGCCTGGACGTCGATCACATTGATCGAGTCATCGAACATAAAGCGAGGCAACTGGGACAAGGTGGGGGTCACTGACGGATCACTAACCAACCTATACTAAGTAGTTTAGGATAAGCAGGTAAGGTAACAATAAGCAGGTAACAAAAACAGGCTTATGCATCAGAGTAGGATCATATAGAAAGCAGTAGCAGTTCTAATGCAAGCATGAGAGGGAAAGAAATGGGCAATATTGGAATGCTCAAGGGGGGGTTTGCTTGCCTGGAAGCTCTGCTGGAAAGGAAGAAGTGTCGTCGATGTAGTCGATCACAAGGGCATCATCGGTCTCGGGGTCTACTGGAGAGAAGAGGGGTGCGACCAAACGTATGGCTACACGATAAAGGTGAAGGGGGAATTCAACCGGGAATTTTTTCCCGGTTCCGGACCTGTGTCACACAGATGATCGGTGGGGGAATGTTCCATGTTCAGATAGTTAGAGGCACCTAATAGGTATGTGGGTAGCGTATTCGGGTTAGTCTCGTTTTTCTGAGCAACTTTCATGTAGAAAACATTTTCATCCGAGTTATGGTTTATTTTCTATGAATTTTCAAAGGTTTTAGACATATTCTGGAATTCTCTAAATTAACAAAAATGGGATTATGACGCCAGCATTACATCGTTATGACGTCAACAGTCAACAGGACGGCTGACTAGGTCAAACTGACTAGTGGGGCCCACATGTCAGCCTCTGTTAGATAATAGAGTCTAAATTAAACTAATCTAAGGTTAAATAGTTGCTGGGCCCACATGTCAGTCTCTAAATAGAAACTAATTAGGTTTTAATTAATAAAATGTTAGTTAAACTAATTATGCGGTGGGGCCCGCATGTCAGTGTCACTGGGCTGCCCAGTCAGCACGTTGACTGGGTCAACCCAGTCAACGGGGCCCGTGGGGCCCGACGTTAGTGACACAGAGGTGGGCCTGGACGTGCCACGTCGACGGGCGGCACCGGAACAGCTCCGGCGAGCCTCTACCGCGGCGGAGCGCACCAGCGAGCGTCGGAAAACGCGTGCAAGGGCTCATTTTGCATGCGGTTAGGTGCTTTCGAACGGGAACTCCGCCTCGCATCGAATGGTGGTGGTGGCTTGGCCGGACTTGACCAGACTCGGCCGCGACGACGACTACGGACCGCGGCGGCTTTCGGGCGGTCGACGAGGTGGAGCTACGAGCGTCAGCTCCGGGCGTTGATGGACTCGCCCGGACGAGTAGAGCGAGCTGCTTCCTCCTATGGTGGCGGTGAGGCCGGAGGAGGCCCATAGCGACGGCGACGAGCAGTGAGGGCGGCGGTCGGAAACGGACAAGGTGGGGGGCGACACTGCCGGGCAAGAAGAGGTGCATGCGCGCATTCGAGTCCTAGCAGCGCCAGGAGGTCGCTGCGGGGCTCGGGCATGCGTGAAACTGGCCCTAGCCTCGACGGTGACGGGCGGGCCGCGATGATCTTTGGCCATGCCGCAGCTAGGAGCAGCAGCAGATCGAGGGGGGGCGTAGGGGAAAGAAGGCGGAGCTCACCGGGAAGGCACACGGAGGCCCGGTGGTGGCTTAGGACCAGCAGGGCAGCGGAGTTCATCGGAGAAGCGCCGGTGGTCATGGATGAAGAAACACTCGATCCCGAGGCTACGGTAGCGTAGAGCTCGAGCTCGGGGTCGGGGAGGTCGCAGCTAAGCTAGGCGGAGCTCGTGGACGAGGTGGCAAGGTGCGGGGAGCCTTATGGCTATGCAGCGGCGAGGCGACGACGACGGCCGTGGCGACCATGGCGGGCGAGGAGATAGCAGCACGAGAGGCGGAGGAGAAAAATATCTGGGGGCGGCCCGGGGCATCGGCGCTGGTGTTCTTATTGTCTCCGCAGCGACTGTAGCGACGCGGGACAGCGAGTGGGTGTGGTGGCGACGGCGAACCGGCTCAGCCGGCGCAACAGGTGAAGGGGAGAGGAGGGAGACGCAGGAGGCAGGTGGGCCGGGCCAGCTGGGCCTGTCCCTGTGGCCTTAGGCCCAGGGGCAGGGGGCCTTTTCCCTTTTTTTATTTCTTCCGCTCTTTCTTTTTACAGAAAATGTTTTGCAATATTTGAGTTGCCAAAAAGGATTCTGTAAAATGTGGGACTTGGCCACATAATTACATCGCAATTGTTGGCACTGTCACAAAAGATTGTGAGGCTTTTGAAAATAGTTTGCAACTTTTATAATTTAAAAGGGAATTTAATATATTGATTTATCCACCATTTTAAATAGTTTAGTGCATCTAGGCACTTGACAAAAATGTTGGTTCACTACCAATATTAGTTATGGATTATTTGGCACATGATGAACATTTTAGATTTCATGTCTGACAAATATGAATTTTTTGACTATAGATTGGATTTGAATTTGAAAGGTGATTTGGATCAAGTGAAGATTAGCAACAGTAACATGATGACATGGCACAATTAATAGGGGTTTACTGTATCATGACACTGTGGGTGTTACAAATCTCCTCCACTACAAGAAATCTCGTCCCGAGATTTAAGTGCGGAAGTAAAGAGTAAATTCGAGAGAACTGACCCTTATAGGGTTAATTATCTGGTGAACAATTCAGGGAATGTGGCAGAATTATCTCTCGAGATGAAACTTAAGAAAACATTGAGAGCAAAATATGAAGCTACAATAGGAAGTTTCAAGTAAATGGACAAACGATCAATACCTGAACAGAGTGTGAGAAGGGGGGCTCAGAGCATCGAGAATAGATCACCTCTCGGATGGTGGCTCATGACAACACACAAAGCCAAGAGCAAATGATACTTCTGAATAAAGGATATACAGGAGATTCAGGTTCCGATCCTGTGGAACTGTGGGTTATGAGCCCACCATGTGGGTTAAAAGTAGGCAGGGCGCTAGCATTTTGCACGGTCATGATAACAAGGCATGTAAGAGGGTAGCCTGTCAGTTATGTCAGCAACACGTCGGTACCAAGGGTGAGGGACGAAGAGAACCATTTTCCTGCTTGTTGAACGAGGCGGGACATTAGGCAAAGTTCTCGTCCATCGGTTGCTACCGGAATGTTATCAACAATAGTAACAGAGTCTTACTGACAGAGTGATACAACAAGGTGTTTACATAAGAAGGGAAATATTAATGCTTATATAATATAGATCACAATAAGGTTTAAACAAACCAATGGAAAGGAAAATGTAGTTGTCAGATTAAACAGAACAATGGAAAGGGAAATGTGTTTAAACACATATTTCAGGGGTATATCCTTCCCAAGGACAAGTAGAGCATGATATCCATGACAGGATAGAAGTATAAAACCATTCAGGTAAGGGGGAAGAAAATTCATGACATTACCCATACAACGGTGTTTGGATAATTGATAAAGAAAATTTAGTATCGTGCTTCAAATGTTCTTTTTGGAGAATGGATTACCACCGACATGCTTTAGGATAGCATTGACATGGTTTCAAGCAAAGGTTAGACTTTGGATACACCAAGGATCCATCGGAAACAACTTAGAAAATAAGTCACACAATTTTTGCAAGGAAAAGATGAGGGTGTGGCCGACGGGCTTAGCCACAATCCATCGACATGCCAGAAAGGAGGTATTTCCAAAATTATACGAACCCGTTTGTGTTGGAGAAGGCAAGAATGTTATCAATGATAACATAAATCATCGAGGGGAAGGATTGTATTACTCATCATGAATTCGATTGATATCCTAGAAAAGCGCAGAATGTTGATGATGATCACGACACATTTGTCGAGATATTTCATGAAGAGGTAATCGATCGGTGATGACATTCAGTCAAAGGGATGATGAAGCGAAGGTTATTGGAACCATGGGTGCGACACAAACTCGAAATTAAGCTTGCTGTTCAAGGCGAAATGATAAGATGAGAATCGATGTAAGCTTAGCTCATCGTCGGAAGTGGCTCCGGGCATAAGGACGGGGGGAAATGATTTGCAGAGGACAAGTAATTTTAACTTACCTAGTAAATGGGATCAAGGAGGAAATATGGTCGGGACCATAAATACAAGGGATCCAATTCACGATACCGGAAGAATTATTCAAATGATTAAATATCCTTGCAAGAAGCTTTCATGCTAAGTTCTACACCATGTCCGTGGGCATGAACACAAAGGTTCAAGGTCGACTCCCACTTCTGCAATGCATAACCTTTCATTTTACTTCTCGCTCTTGATGAAGCTGTAGTATTGAAATTTTATCTAATGAAAAGCCAGTAGAGTAAAACCCGCATAACTTTCGAATTCACACTGATTAGGGAAGGCATAGGATCAACCCATCGGGGCATCTTAGGAACATATATCATAAATTTCAAGGATAAATAACACAAGATCGGTAGTAGAGCATGCTTGAGAAGGCAGAGTACACAATTTACCAAAAGCATTATGTATCTGAGGAAAGTCTCACAAGCTTATTGAATATGAAGGACGTTGTCGGATAAAATCCTAAAAAGGGGGTCTGGTGGTCCACAAGGGAGCTGATGTGAGCATTAGTATTCAACCAAAGGAAGAAAGAATGCAAGGAGATCAAATTATAGAAACAACTGACTAACTCAAAACTCAATTGCAAAGGAATTATGAATTCCAAGACAAGGGATCAGAAGCAATGCTCTGATTAAGGATGGATAAGTAGAATAGCCTTAGGGGTACAATCGATGGCGATTAGATTGATCGAGATCCAGCACATCTTAGAATGATGTCTGAGCCAGAAGGATGAATTCTAGGATCTGATTGAGGATTGCGAGCATTCACAACATATTGTATGAATGGACTCAAAATGATAATGACAAAGGATGACAATAAGATTACTAGACTTATGGTATTAACCATAATTCAAGTAAGCAAGAAATTCAAGAACAATAGGCTGCTGAGGATTTTCACAAGAACGAATGGTATTACGAAGACTTTTGTGAAGTACATGAATCAACTAAGGATGAGCGGATACTAGATAGGTGCACAAATTTATCCGTAGGGGTATTCAGGTGACAAGGAACTACAAGACAGTAAGCTCAAAGGATTCTCGGAACAAAGGAGAGAAGTTCAGGGCATCTGGTAATAACAACATGAATGGGATAGAATGTAAGATTGGCAAGTGTGTGTAGTTATCCATAAGGATATTTGGTGGTAGGGAATTGCAAAGGAAACAGGCAAAAGTCTCGAGAGAATATCGTAGAGTATCTCTGAAATCTTCTGATGCAGCAAGCACTCATCTGAAATAAGGGGCTCTTCGGGCGTATGTGATCATGAGATCCTAATGTTCGAGTTAGTAAAATCATTTAACCCGAATAGAAGAGAGATCAGAGTCCCAGAGTATAGACGAGGAATAAAAGATCCTAATACCACCCATATGGCGACGTGGGCCCGTAAGCCGCACAACCATGTTAGTTAAAAGTTTTGCAATGACTAGACTCAACTTCGGCCAAGGAGTGTGGAAGGGGGATTCCTACAGGCAGTTGGCTCTGATACCAACTTGTGACGCCCTCGATTCAATCGTACACTAATCATACACGCAAATGTGTACGATCAAGATCAAGGACTCACGGGAAGATATCACAACACAACTCTAGACACAAATTTAAAGTAATACAAGCTTTATATTACAAGCCAGGGGCCTCGACGGCTCGAATACATAAGTTCGAATACACAAGAGTCAGCGAAAGCAACCATATCTGAGTACAGACATGAGTTAAACAAGTTTGCCTTAAGAAGGCTAGCCCAAAAACAACAACGATCGAAAAGGCAAGGCCTCCTGCCTGGGAGCCTCCTAAGTACTCCAAGTCGTCAGTGGCCGTCACGTAGTAGTAGGCACCCTCGGGGTAGCAGTAGTCTTCAATGGTGTCGTCTAGCTCCTGGGATCCATCATCTGGTCGCAACAATCGGGTATGGGGGAAAAGAGGTAGCAAAGCAACCATGAGTACTCATCCAAAGTACTCGCAAGACTTACATCAAAGGAAATGGGTTGTATCTGTGGACTAAACTGCAGAATGCCAGAAGAGAAGGGGAAGGCCTAGCCTATCAAAGACTAGCATCTTCAAGCATCTTCAAGCATCTTGCAGCATCAGGAGAGATAAGAGTGGCATAAAGTAAAGTAGTAGAGTTATCAACCTCGGCCAGAGATCCTTTCTCGACTCCCTGCGAGAAAGCAATCCCAGAGCCATACTATCCATTTCTCATCACAATCCATTTTTGATCACAATCCACTCCTCATCACAATCCATTTCTCATCACAATCCATTTCTCATCACAAGTATCCAGTTCTAGTTGTATCGACCGGGATACAACTCCAAGTGTCTGTTACCGTAGGACAGGCTATCGATTGATGTTATCTTCCCTGCAGGGGTGCACCAACTTACACTACAAAAAAAGACACATCCGTGACATTTTGGGCCGAACGAAAAAAATTCTGTCATACATATGACACTTCTATGACGATAATTGTGACAAAACCCGGTATCATCATAGATGTGGTGGGCTCCTACTTCTATGACAAAAAATCATGACAGAAAATGGGCTTTTCATCCTGGGCGGGCCGGAGACACAGCTACATGACATTCTCTGGGCTGTCCATGACGGAAAAAACCATGGTAGAAGCGAGGGGGAGGAAAATTTCGGGGAGTTCCCGGTTACGGTGGGAGGTCGGGGGCCGAGCGATGCGCGTTTCTCTCATACACATACGCGCTTGTGTGCGAGGCGTTGGGCTCTAACTAAACCCGAGCGATTGCACTGCAGGCTACACGATACTAAACCCGAGCGATCGATTGATGGCTGTTAACTTAACCCGATCGAGCGATTCCTTCGCTACTGCTCCTAACTGAAGCCGATCAATTGGATGAACAGTGAGCGTTGCGGGGCGGGGGGGGGGTGTTGGATGAACAGTGAGCAGTGGCGTTGCCTCTGGATGAACAGGACCCCATGGTGTGGAGGGCTGGATGAACAGTAGACGGTGGAGGGGTGCCCGTGGAGGGGTGGTTGAACAGGACCCCATGGTGTGGAGGGCTGGATGAACAGTACACGGTGGAGGGGTGCCCGTGGAAGGGTGGTTGAACAGTAGCCGGTGGAGTAGCGCGCGGCGGAGGCTGGATGAACAGGAGCCCGTGGAGGCTGGAGGAGGTCGACGATAGCCCGTGGAGGCTGGAGGAGGTCGACGGTGGAGATGAACAGTATCCCGTGGAGTCCCGTTTTGCGGTACGCCACACCCCTCCCGATGAACAGGACCCCTGTTTCGATCTTAGCGCTCCAACACAAGTCTGTTTCATCCGTTTTGCGGTACGCCACACCCCTCCCGATCAACAGGATCCCCGTTTCGACCACAGGAGGTCCGTTTCATCCATTTTGCGGTACGCCACACCCCTCCCGATCAATAGGACCCCCGTTTCGACCGTAGGAGGTCTGTTTCCTCCGTTTTGCGGTACGCCAGACCCCTCCCGATCAACAGGACCCCATTCCGAACGTAGGAGGTCCGTTTCCTCCGTTGTGCGGTACGCTAGACCTCGTTTCCATCGCATGTTCCGTCCAAGCCCTCCCGATGAACACGCCCACGCATTCCGTTCTGACCCAGCCAGTTGGCTCCCACGCGTTCCGTTGCCTCCCAATGAACACGACGCATTCCGTTGCCTCCGCATGAACACGACGCATTCCGTTGCCTCCCCATGAACACGACGACGTTGTTTCTCCGTTCCGACCCAGCCATGTACACGAGCCCTGGCCGTACGTATGCGCGAGTAGGCGTTCGAGACCCCGCCCGTATGTACACATACGTGGCCGTATTTTCTTTCTTGCACCCTGGCCGTTGTACGTACGTGTACATGCTACGTGCGCCCCTCTACTATGACACGTACGCGCCTCTACTACGACACATGCGTGCCTCTACATCCACCAGTATATATGTACATACACATTCGAGACCAGAATGACAATGCTACATACGCTTCGACCAGGTGGGTCCCGACTGTCAGACACTTCCTTGCCTGCGAAGATGTAGCTGGTGGGTTCCAGCAGTCAGGGGGGCGAATAGTTTTTTTTTGCCCGGACGCACTTCCTTGTGTGCGAAGATGTAGCTGGTGGGTCCCAGCAGTCAAGGGGAAACGTTTTTTTCGCGAAATACAGTGGCCCATCCGGTGGGTTCCAGCTGTCAGGTGGAGGAATCATTATTTGCCGCGTAATAAGGAGACACTTCCTTGTTGCGGCCGTGGACCCAGCTGTCAGCCTCTCCATGTACAGTCCACGTCCGATGGAAGTCGTTCCCTGACCACGTTGACCACGCCGCGCCTAGAGCACCAGGGCGGTGCACGACGGCGAGGCCTAGGAACGGGACGACGGGGAGCCGGGGAAGACGCGGCAGCGGAAGCCCGCGCGGAGAGGAGTACGAGGGTTCACTGGTTTGGCTCTAGTGTGAGGCTGCCGTCGCCGCAGGGCCTAACCAGCGGTGGGAATAGTAGGGGGCGGTGAGGCCTCCGCGGCAGCACAGCCGGCCACGGGAGGCAGGAGCATCCGGCACGACCGGCGCTGCTTTGGGCGGCTGGAGCAAGAAGACCAGAGGTTGAAGAAGCACTACGGCCGTTGGATGGACATCGTACGGTCACTCGAGCTATAATCATTCATATTGACTAAAGTTGACAAAGGCCCCCGTCCCAGTCAACTTATTAGGCCCACAAGTCAGCCTCCCACCATGGTGTGTCCCAGCTAGCAGGGGGAGTATTCATTTTTTGTGCGTAATAAGGAGGCACTTCCGGTGGGTCCGAGCTGATAGCGGGGGGAACGTTTTTTCGCGAAATACGCTGGCCCGTCCAGTGAGTACCAGCAGTCAGGGGGGATACGTTTTTTCGCGAAATAAGGTGGCCTGTCTGGTGGGTCTCTGCTGTCAGGTGGAGGAATACTTATTTTGCGCGTAATAAGGAGGCACTTCCTTGTGGCCTCCCGGACCCAGCTGTCAGCCTCTCCACGTAGAGTACTCTTCCGATGGAAGTCGGTCGTTGACCACGCCGCGCCGAGAGCACCAGGGCGGTGGTATGGACGACGGTGAGGCCTAGGAAGGGGACAACATGGAGCCGGGGAATACGCAGCAGTGGAAACCGACGCGGAGAGGAGTACGAGGGTTCACTGGTTCAGCTGCGGTGTGAGGCTGCCGTCGCCGCAAAATAACAGGGTGTGCGGGTGAGTAGAGGGAGGGCCTGGTCAGCGGTGGGAGTAGTACGGGGCGGTGAGGCCTCCGCGGCATCACAGCCGGCCACGGGAGGCAGGAGCACGTGACACGACCGACGCTGCTTTAGGCGGCTGGAGCAAGAAGACCAGAGGTTGAAGAAGCACTACGACCATTGGATGGACATAGTACGATCACTGCAGCTAGAATAGTTTGTATTGACTAAGTTGACAAAGTCCTTGGTACGCGTCAACTTAGTGGGCCCACAACTCGGATTTGGCAGAGAACATATAGCCCATTTTGTGATTTTGTAAGAATGTATGACCCATTTTTTAATTCTAATGGAATTTACTACAGCCCATTTACTGTTTCTTAAAAGTATAGCCCAACTTCTAGCTAGGACAACGATTAATAATTTCAAACAACCGCTCAAAACAGAATTAAAAAAAAATTCCCACATTTTGATGGGATCCAAAATATTTTTATCCGAAATTTCTAGTCAGGTCAAATATAATTTCAAAATAAAGTTGTATTACGTTAATATCCAACGAAATATTGTGCACGCAACAAGTAATGAAGTTAAAATTTTCAAATTCCAAAAATAATATATTTTTCAAACTAATTACGTGTTTGGTGCATAGTAACTGTCTAGTTATTATAATTACATCCCATTTATTATTTCTTATAGTCCATTTTCTTGTTAAGCTTAATGCGTAGCTCCTAGGAAAGTTTGCAGCCCAGCGGGGCAAAGAATAACAAGTTGACCCGGATATTGTGTACAACTGTCGCCCTAGTTGCATTGGTGATGTTGAAAAAAGGCATGTGTAGTACAGTACAACCTAACATGGTTACTCAGCCCACATTTAGCGACGCCGGAAAGGCCCAAACAAGGCTTCTGTACAACTTTTTGAAGTCACTGAGCTCAATTAATAACTTAATAAAAAAGTTAGATTACAGTGGAACCTAATTAAAAGCTGTCACGAGCAAATAAATAATTCAATGGGTCCCACTTGTGCGTATGCGCGCGCGCGCGCGTGTGTGTGTGAGCGAGAGAGATAGAGAGAGAGAGACCCATCGGTCGATGCTCGTAAATACATCTGTCAGCCATATGCATTGCTGATGCTCAGTAAAAACTTATATAGCTGACACAATCATATAGAACATCATAGCACACTAAACTTGCATACAAAAATTTCACGCAGGCGGCACAATCAGGATGGAAGCAGTGGATCGCTACAAGAAGGGCTATGTTGAAACCATAGAAGTCGTATATAAATGTTCATCGTCTTTATCAATGACGGGAAAATATCTTGAATGTTGTGCATGGAAAACAGACAGACAACACAATAAGTTCTGCTAGCATATTAAGTTGACGTACAACCCTTTCTAAAAAAAGTTCTGGTACAAAATTAGAACAGGCCACAATCAAATGTACTGGCGTATTAGTGCTTCACACCCATAGCTTGGATTTAACTAGTATATGACAAGATTCAGTAGTTACCTCAAATTAGAGCACATCCAGGCAGCCAGACCTACCTCTTCTCCCAAAGAAGTAGTGGCCTCTGCCGCATGATGGAGTAGGCCCTGTGCCATCCATCATTCCGAGCAACATGGGCAAAGTCTGATGTTGACTCCTATAATGGACGTCGTCGACGGACCCTGGCACCAGTGGCGGCGGCAGGACTTCGATTGACGGATTGACCACTTCTTCGACATGCACAAAAGCTCGATACAGGTACATCCCTAATGTGGTCCGCGGCGGCCTTGGTGGTAATGAGTAGTACAACCCCGGTTCCTGCACCGATATCTCAACACCAATCACCTTCAGTATGGTGGACGGCTTCTTCATCCATGCCATAACCGTCAGAGCCCAGCTGTCTGGAGGAACAAACATACTTATGAGCTAACCCCCAAGGTCGTTGATAAGCTCGTTCATGTACTCGTTGTTCCAAGCACGTCGAGGCATGCCGTGGAAGGTTAGCTTTGTTAGAAACTCAAGCTCAGAGGGCACCAAGCCGCATCCTGGGTGCCACCGATCAAAGCTCACTAGCGCGCCATCGCAGAACAGATGCCGGGAAGATTCGAACACACGACTGTAGTCGAAAGTTGTCCGGAACCTGATGAAGAAATCAGCCGTGGCGGATAGACTTCGATGCGGAAATATGCTCTCGGCGCACAAGCGCACGAAAACACCGGTGGTGCCCACATGTCGGCCTAAAAGTCCTTATTCTTTCTTTTTTGGAGAGCCCGGCCTTTTTTCAGGATCTTTTGAGAGCCCGGCCTTAGAGTCATAATTGACCTGTTTGGCAATGCGTTACTACTCAGCCCATATTCAACGACACCTCACTGGCCCAAACAAGTGTACATCATCGAAAAGACACTGAGCTCAAATTATATAACTTGAAAAAAGGAGATATACTCTGAACACTGGAGAATGGTGATACCCTCATTTAGCCCACCAGTAGTTCGTGACAATAAACAGTTCGAAACAACGATATATACAACATTCAGACACTGACTAGTGACTACTACTGACATAAACAGCAAGACATGATAGTTCATAAGAAGTCTTGCTACACCACCAAAACGCACCCATCTGCAGCGCTCAGACTCTCGTGATCCAGACAAGAATGACATTCTAAACAGAAGCAACTATTACATAGTAAGAGTGACATAGACGAGGATGACCAAATGACAAGGAATATGCATAACAAAAGAAAGAACTACCCATCCAGAACCAGCAGAAAAGACAACAAAGTCATTCGAAGAGATGATCCAACACCATCATAATTTGCAGCCCCGCTTCAGCGACCAGTGATCTAGAGACACCAGTACTCCACCCTTTCGATGCAACAACCCAATTACCTATCACCCTAAAGGCTTGAACAACATCACTGCCTGTCATAATTGAGACATCCAAGGATCAAAGTTAATCCGGATTCCTTTGTCATTCTCACCTTCTTTTGGCTGCATGCTGTATCGTTGACAATCAGGGGAGATTGCTCCCGAACTCCTAGGGCTCGCCGTGTTTTCCATAGAAAACAGAGACTCTCTGCCATCAAGGTCCTTGCCAATGGTGATCTCCTGGTTAATCGGATAATTGAGTCCGAGAAACAGAGAGTGTGAACCAAGGCTGTTTACCCGCCTCCAAATAAAAAATCCTAAAGGCCCCAACAAGCTGGTATCCTACTCATAGACGTAACAGCCACTGTCCGGATACTCACGTATTACACAGTGCTTCTATACAGTGGGGTTTTTGCAATATAACTTTTCTGGCTCATGTGTTCGAATGATCATTAGTCTTTTGTCATCGTCTGATCAAGCGAGCAACCAGTTGTGCTTCCCTGTTTTTGGCAAAGGTGGTGTGATTACAAAGGGCAGTAACTGTAGGGACACTGCATCATATCAAAAAGGACAGGCATTGTTATTGTATGATCAACATTGTTCAGAGTATGAGTAGGATAATGCAAGAAACAACATTGATATGTCCCTGTTGGAACTGGGAGGAAAATACAGGGAAATGTATACTGGGTTCGAAAATATAGAAGTGCCATGCATGGTTATACTCATGTTATCTCGCAATCGATTCTTCATAGGAAAGTACCATGTCATGCATGTTATGTAATCATGTTCTGTCCTCACAAACAAATTCTTAAGGTAACTAACAGACCATGCATTGTCATATACTCGTGTTCTGTGGGCAAAAATTTTGTGAGGATATTATTCTAGCCATTGATTGCTGAAGGGCGAATATAGGTATGTACACATGGTAAGCATTGAAGGATTTCACTACTTCCAAATATAGAGTTCTCCATATGCTCATTTACTTCCCTAATGTATGGTTAGATGAAACCAACAGTGTGGTGCATGTTTCTACAATCCTCTGCAAAACAAGGTCCATCCAACTGACGTAGTAATCTAGATGACTTGGAGCGCGGTGGTAATACTCTATATAATTCGATGGAGGAAGGATAATCTCATGGGAGGTCTGGAAGTTCACGAGCACCAACTTTTTACCGTCTTCTCTGAGGGCAGCCATCTAGTGGGAGTTCATGCCGACCCAGTACATACCTGCCAAGTAGTTTCGGGCGATGGTGAACGGATCGATGCCGAGGGAAATGATGTACGGCGACCCACTACATACCTGCAAAGAAGTTTCGGCTAATGGAGATCGGATTGAAGTCGAGGGGCATCATGCATGCCTCGTATCATGGTGAGCTAATCTTGCAAGACCAGATAGCAGCAAGCAGGGTGTCTTGAAAAGCTTAGGCCTGGCTTCGACGATGGCCGTGTGCATGTCCCTCGAGCATGCAGCTAGCCGTAGGGCGCTCAACATATCCATACACGAACAATAGAGGTCGAGGATGTTACTGGGGAGATTGCTCCAATCGCGGCTCATATGGATGTTGCGCGGTTCGTGTTCGGCCATGGTGGAGTTTGGAAGGGGCCTTGATTTACGGGGGAGAAGGATGTCGGTGCTGGAGCGGCTAGTGAGGGAATAGTGGTACTGGGGGAGGCGAGTGAGGCGACGGTTCACGGGGGCACAGTGGGATGGAGACGGAGATGGATACGGAGAAGGAGATGGAGATGGAGTGGTGCTATGGGAGCGGAGAGGGAGACGAGGCAGGGCGCCAATTTGTTGTACAGCGGCGGTGATAGACTGCACAGTGCACAAGGTGAGGCTGACTTTGGTAACCCGAACACGCCGCCTGGACTAGTGTCAGGCGCAGGGTGTTGTCACTTAACTGTGAGGACCAGATGAATAGTATTTTGACAATCAAGTGTACCACAGTTGTACTACTACTACTCCTACTAGTAGGAACATGAGTACTCTAGTATTGAATAGCGGAAATAGGTCTCCTTTGCTAGCATGCCTGTTCACTTCATCGTTCAGGTATCATCCATATTGCGAGCAGAACCAAATTCTCGTGCATGCCCAATCAACGCCCTGCTGCGATGCATGCAGTGGTCGTTCTGGTGCATCAAGGACGGCATGCATATCGTTCCACACTTGAGAAGAGGAAAAATGGAAAGGTAGAATGCGGCAGCAGAGGAAGAGAACGCTGGCTAACGAGGCTGGGAGGGGATCGAGCAGGAAGTTAATGCTCCACGCCTAAAGGTTTTGGGAAAACCTGATTTTCATAAGGTGACTTATACTCACCTAAACGGAGGGAGTATTCCTTAACCAGAGAATGTTGTGTCTCCCACTCACGCGCTCAAAAAAACTATGATACATTTTTTATCTGTTTGCACAGGTCCCACCTATCAGGAAGGAGCGAACATGTACGAATCATCAGTCTACCGCATAGCCTTTTCATTTAGTCTAACTAGCCGTCTAATCAACTGCCTGCACGCCACTTCTCCCATTTACTTCTCCATCGGGAACCGATTCTCCTCGGCTTCTTCACCTCCCCTTCGTCTTCATTTGCATCCAAACCCCACTACGTTCACATTGTTTTTACCTCTTTAAATAATCATCTACTACTTCAGTTAGACTAGCCATCTAATCCTAATTCTCCAAACCATAGCCCTCTGTTCCAGCGGTTCCAAATGGCGAATGAGATTGAGATGCAGGTTTTTAGCGTCCAACATGTCCTTGTCGAAGGCTCGATGCGCATAGTTTCCACCGTCACCGTCCACCCAAGGGTTTTTCGGTAGTGGATCAACAATGTATCCAACTCCCTCGAAAAGGTAGAGACGAGGGTCATCGGTCTCGACGCGGAGTACACGAAGCGTGCCACTGGGAAGATCCAGCGCATCGCCGTCCTTCAGCTGTGCCACGAAGATGATGTTTTGGTGTACCACATCATACACTTGCCCTCCATACCAGGTGAGCTTCACGATTACTTGTCTCGGGAGGACGTATACTTCTGTGGGGCAGCCATCGAAGGGGACAAAGAGAAGCTGGAGCCATACAACCTTGATTTGAAAAGCATCGTTGACCTACAAACCAGAATCAAAATTCTTGTAGAAGATTGTGATAAACAAACACCATCCCTTTTCAACGTAGCAAATTTTGTGCTTGGTACAAATCTTCAGAAGGGTGACGAGACGGTGGCATTAAGGTCGTCTGGATGGGAGAATTATCCCTTGACGTACGAGCGGATAAAATATGCTGCCCTCGATGCCCGTGTGAGTTTCGAGATAGCTGCAAGGTCCAAAGAGCTTGTTGCGAAGCCGTCTCCCACAGAGAATGAGAAGAAGAAGAAGAAGAAGAAAGAAGAAGAAGAAGAAGAAGAAGAAGAAGAAGAAGAAGAAGAAGAAGAAGAAGAAGAAGAAGAAGAAGAAGAAGAAGAAGAAGAAGAAGAAGAAGAAGAAGAAGAAGAAGAAGAAGAAGAAGAAGAAGAAGAAGAAGAAGAAGAAGAAGAAGAAGAAGAAGAAGAAGAAGAAGAAGAAGAAGAAGAAGAAGAAGAAGAAGAAGAAGAAGAAGAAGAAGAAGAAGAAGAAGAAGAAGAAGAAGAAGAAGAAGAAGAAGAAGAAGAAGAAGAAGAAGAAGAAGAAGAAGAAGAAGAAGAAGAAGAAGAAGAAGAAGAAGAAGAAGAAGAAGAAGAAGAAGAAGAAGAAGAAGAAGAAGAAGAAGAAGAAGAAGAAGAAGAAGAAGAAGAAGAAGAAGAAGAAGAAGAAGAAGAAGAAGAGGTTGCACTAGCAGGAGGGCATTATGGATGGATGAACTATTTCCTCTCTTGTAAAAATAATTATTCCCTCTCGGTGTATATTGATATAGATGGACTATTTTGATGATGTGCATGTCTTTGGAACAGAGTAGTAGCATGGGTCCGCTTGACTATAAGGAACTATTTATCTGCATATATAGCTTTCTCTGCTACTCCTTCCAGTGATCGGTATGCAGTGCATGTGTCCGTAGACATGACAGCTTGTCCATGGAAGTTCAACTACGGCGACCATCAGGTTTCATCTCGCGATTCCCACGACGCCTCTCCAACCCACAGCACCACGCCCCCGACGTGCACCTCACCCCTCTCGGCCGCACCGCCCCTCTGGCTTTGTGTGCATGACATGTGGGCAACCTAAAATGCGGCGAGCATCAAGTTTCTACCACAGCCACCCGCGATTCCCACGACGCCGCTCGAACCCATGAAACCACACGTCCCCTGACCTGCGGTTCACCCCTCGTGGCCCCACTGCCCCTCTGCCTACGGGAGCATTACATGTGGACCAGTCACCTATCGGGTCCACATGTTATTGACTCAAAGGTAGGTGTAGTAAGGCGCTGAAGCTCAGTCCCGACGGCCCTGGGAGGGAAATGTAACTACTGCGCTAGGGCTTGAGGTGCTCCCGCAACATGAACTCGTGCCAAACTCGAGATTTGTTTCTTTACTATACATGCACGCAACAATTTAATGGACATTGTAATCTCAACATGTGATGGGGAGCTCTAAATTTGAATTTGAAACTTATAAAACGAAAAGATTCAAAACAAATAAACTGGGAGAGAGGGAGTATATCGTAGGATGTGTCCCATACAAAATAAGTCCCCTGGTTTGTCATCGCGAAGATGCGGTTAGAAAGGAGCACAGCATCTTCCTACTCGTACGGTAACAAATCGGCCGTAGAGAGCATGGTCCGCCTTTGACAGCCATGTGCAAGGTTCGTGCTATCTTATTCAATCTCACCGTGGTTCCATCGTACCAATTCATGCGGTGGCCCGTTGCATGGCTGATCCCAATGTTGGACAAAGGTTCTACGGGAACTGTGTCACCATTGTAAATGTTGTGCAAATTGATCTTGGTACACTCCCATACATATGCAAGCCAATCTCCACTCATCTTACCTGCTCATCAGAGGAAATCCGAGTGACCCTCAACGTCGGCATCTCAAGGGGCGTGAACTTGCAACTACGGCCACGCCACGCTGGAGAGACCCCCAAGGAAACATCCTCGTGCGTTCCACGGAACATCAAGATGCATTTGTATGAGTAGTTTATCTTGTGAGAGAAAAGGATGAACGAGGGAAGGCCTCTAGAGATAGAGGTGGACACTACTACTACCAATGTGCTGGCCCGTGCATTGCAATGGATCCAAAGTAGTAGAATAATACTTGTTCACATGCTTGAAATATAAACACTCTAGTTTTGATATACATGTGTCAGCAGACATGACATTTGTCCATGGAAGTTGAACCACGGTGACCATCACGTTTCTTGTTTCTACCACTGCCACACCCACACGTGATTCCCACGATGCCGCTCCAACCCACGGCACGACGTCCCCCGATGTGGACATGGATCCTCTGACGTGGCTATCACTGCCTTGCCCTGCCTTTCCTTCACTGACAGGTGGGACCCACGCTTATGGGTCCCACATGTCAGTGACAGAATGGTAGGATTGTTCGCGTCAGGGGATCCTCACACCCCCGACGTGCCCCTCATCCCTTTCGGCCCCACCGCTCCTCTAACTTTGTGTGCATGACATGCGGGCCAGCTGAACTGCGGCGACCATCAACTTTCTACCATAGACACACCCGATTGGACGCGGTTTTCCTGCTCCACTGTTGTGCTCTGATCCGTACTCCTGCACCATAGAATTTTCATCCAGCGGCTGTGACACATTTCGTCCCGGGCATCAATCCTCAGCTAGAGTACTTATGTACTACAGGTAGTACCCGTCGGTGTGGCCATCTACGCCTCGTAACGCCCCGACGCCCAGGTGTGGCAGCCTCGCCACGGCCACGCCAGCACCGGCCGGTTCATCTTGAACAAGTGAGTCGCGAACCATGCCACCACCATGAGAATGACTGTGGGCCAGCTGCATTTAAGGTCCGCATGTCATTGACTCATAGGCCGGGCACTAAGCCACTGAAGTTCGGTCTCGTGGGCCCCGAGAGGGAAATGTAACTCCTGCGGCGGGCCTTGTGGTGCTCCCGCAGTACGAGTTCGTGCCAAAACTGGAATTTGTTTCTTACTACTACCAACTAGTACTAGTAAGGTACACGTGCATTGCATGCATGAGATTCTGGTGGTTTGTGCATTATGCTTCTACATGTGGAGCTTTCTGGATTCTAACATGTGGCAAAATCTGGTGGAATGTAAGGTTAGGCAAGTTTGATTAACTTAGGTGAGTGTTTGGTTCAAGCCACACCTTAGGCAAGCCACACTAAGGCCCTACATGACATACACACACAAAATGCGGCAAGATTCCCTTAGGCTTGCCAACTTGTGTCTCTCATTTTGAAGAACTAATAACTTTGCCTAAGCTTAGTTGTGGCAAAGTTAGTCATGAGTTAAGTTCAACCATGGAGTCTTCTAGATTATACATGTGGCGGAATCTGGTGGATCATATCCAATGGCCAGTAGTGCTCGGATTTTCCATCTTTGTACCATCGGATTGGCTTCATACAACGACCAACTTTCAAAGTTTTTCACACACTATATAGCGGGTATAGATATAGATGTGTCGGTCTGTTGCAATGGATCCAAAGTATATCTATTTAGTGGAGTGCACTCTAAACACATTATCTATTTATTTTTCTCTAAACTTTCCGTAGCCATGCAACCAAGCCACATAAGCTTCATGGGTGCCCCCCCCCCACATCATATTATTCATACTACGTTGATTGAAAAAAAGATAAATCACCCAAAACAAGATCTTCCCGTTTTTTGTTCCTACGATGTTGTGCCATGCACGTACCTACTAGTTGTATAGTGGTAGTACTAGTAATATAGTATTAGGAGTACAAACTTGGTACTAGTAGGAGTAGTACTAGTACGGAATGCTCCTACTCTATCAATGAGCCCCGTCTGACACCAAATTTCTTGGCTTCTGTGCTACAGCTAGATCTTCCCCTCATTTCTGTTTTCCAACCCGGTGGCGGGCGGGGTATCGGTTTGCTCAACGGCGGTCCCACATGAAAGTGAAAATGCTAGGCAACACGCCTTCCCTAAGCTATGTGTCGTGCCGGACGAGCCGTGTTGTACTCCCGATTCCCGGGTGTGTGGGGGTGCGACGCGAACGCGACAGGCCTTTTTCCTTTTACCAGCAATGTGCCTGTGCGTTGGGACGGATCCAAAGTAGTAGAACAGTAGTATTTGTTGACAAAATTGAAAGAAATCACTATTGTTTTGATATACTCCTAATATATTACCCCCTCCGTACCTAAATATTTGTCTTTGTTGAGATTTCAAATAGACTATCACATACGGATTATATAGACATATTCTAATGTTTCTAGCAAGATGCTCGCGCGTTGCACGAAGTTGATGGAAAAGGTAAGCACAACTTATAAATTGATGGATGGAGTACTAGTTATAGTGATGCATATAATTAAGCAAAGGGATCGCACATGTCGGTATTGACTGGAACGAGAATGCAACAACACAATAAGAATTAAGGCCACGATGATGCGATCGCAGTGGTGGTTACAGAAGGCAAGAAGAAAGATGGATCCACGAACGTACGACCTCCTCCTCCTCAACTTAGTGCGCCGGGCCACCGACCGACGGCTAAGGAGCGGCGGCTTTTGTGGCGAGGTCGAGGTCCTTCTCAGCAAAGGCATCCAAGGCTTCCACCGGTTGAGGAAGGCAAACGTCGTAGCGTCCTCACTGGCCTTGTAGATACCTATGTACATGATTTCCTCGTACATGTGGATGTGTAGGTCGACGAATTCTTGCAAGGCGAGGCGCCTCACGGCGAGCGCGACCTCCAGGTGGACATTCTTCGTGGCGTCGGTGGGCAGTCGCAGGGCCACCAGTGCTTGAAAGAGGTTCCGGCCATGGAGGCCGATTAGGGTGGCAGGCAATGAGGAGCCCGGGCGCGCGGGCTGGAGGAGTACGGCGATGTCGTCCGCGGGCTTCTTGAGGACGGTGAACTTTTTGCTGGTGGCAACGATCATTTGGTCCAACTGAGAGTCGTAGTTGGTGTCGACGGCGGCAATCCACCAGCCGGTCTCCAACACTGTCTAGAGACGATCATCTGGACCATCTGGCGCAGCCGCTGGCCGCTCACGCGCCTCACCACCATGGGTCTAGAGTGAGCTCTTTTGCACTTAGTGTAGGTGCTTAGGCAAATGCTTAGGTGCGTACAATGTGGTAGATGCATTGGAATGGAGGGGCGCCTTTATATGAGGGCAATGAGGGCAAACTACATTGCATTCACATCGTGCAGCCTCTTTTCCTGGACCTCCTCCCATTACTTCCCTGATGCATTAATTGAAGGAGGATGCATTAGTCGTTCAACATATCAGGAACCGCTACTCCCTCCCTCATCTGCATTAAAGCCGTATCGGGAACTGCGCTGCCCGCTGTCAAATCGAATACTCCCTCCATCTAGGTGAGTATTAAGTCATCTTACGAAAACCAAATAGTAAACACATAGGCTTGGTGCATTAACTCTCACGTTGTTTCTTATTTTTTGACATAAATAGAGAAATCAACCAAGAAGAGATGTGGGCTTGTATGCTTTTAATGACTTGAGACTATCAAACATGACATGTAGTGGTCAGTTCGTTGCACAAGAACAAATACAACCCACGTCAGCACACACGCATCTTATATAGCATCACATCCAATGGCTATAAAAGATGAATGAGACCAAATTATTTCTCATCTAGATGAGTTCTAGCAAAACTGTATCAATAATACTTAGTACTCCTGTGCCATGTATCATATATTAGTATCATGTAGTACTTTATTTATTTATGAGGTATCCATATGGCACTGCACCGCCAAGAAAAGAGGGTAACATCAAAATTATGGACTACTTTTTTGAGTATGTTGGTAAGGTCTGGTCATAGTCACTTGTTGAAATCTCTAAAAAGTACTCCCTCCTTCTGGAAATACTTGTCATCAAAACGTATTTTAGTTTTAGATACATCTCTTTTTATCCATTTTGATGACAAGTATTTTCGGATGGAGGGAGTAGAAAACAGAGTTGGTGATGATGGTGTGCGTGCCATCCTGCAATATAGGCCGTCAGATTTATGTCTAACGGATACAAAAGAAACTATGGAAATTTTGCAAAAATATACACACACGTCTCTCCACGTTTGCAAATAAGGCCTTCCCTCGTTCAACCTTTTCTCTCACAAGATAAACTACTCATACAAATGCATCTTGATGTTTCATGCAACGCACGGGCAGCTAGCTAATTTCTTTTAAAATAGTTGCTGCGATAATTGGGTTGAAGTGATATATTTTATGTCTGCCCCGAATGATTTCAGATTCACTAGTAGTAAGAAAGAAAAGGTTGCCTTGTTAATTAACAGAAAACAGGGTGAAAACTATCACATGAGGCCGGTAAAAACAAGGCACACTGGGTTCAGCTTCATCGTCACTACAGCTGTGCGCCCGCGAGAAGTCTACATATCGAGGGGGCTACCGAGCGAGGCACCGAGACACAATTTTGAGAGAGAAACCAATTGACAGATTATGATCAGATCGAGTTGTCACCCTTCTACTGTCATTGTTGGGGGGGGGGAGGGAGAGAATGACGTATCGAGAGTGTGCGCAGTAGGCACAGAGGCACAACTAGCGAGTGTGTATGTGTTTGTGAGAAGAGTAGATAGATTATTGGACCAATCTAGCTGGCGGCCGGGCGCTAGGTACCGCTCGCGAGCGGCCGGCCCCTGTCCGAGACGTCTAGTCACTGCCGCATATTAAAAACACCAGGTAGAGTTTGGGAGCGGCCGGTGGAAAAGATAAGTACGTGGTCCGTTGTACACTAAAGGGAGTTGACCATCTAGTTTGCTTTTTAATTTTTGTTTCTTAAAAAAGCCATAACTTTTGAACCAAATATCGAAATTAAGATCCGCTTTCACCACTGAAATCCTCGCGATGTGCTCTTCGAAACTAGATCCCGCATGGATATGTTTTGACAAACTTTTTTTGTGCAATTTTGTCCCCGTTTTGTGTAACTGACTAGCTGTCGATGTGCAACTACCTGACAGGGATGTGCAACTTTTCTTGTACACCGTAGACATGCAGTTTTTCTCTATGGTACCTCCATCCCCAAATTGCCTCCTTCCAGTGAGATGTGCAACTTCGTTTGTTGCCCAGGCCATGCAATTTTCACTAGTGGCACCACCCCATACTATTCTCTAAAATTGAAATGTGCAATTTCATCTGCTGCCCCGGTGCCCTGGCCAACTGCCTGATAGTCATCGCGCGTGTGAGCCTCTACAACCGCGTTTGAGGGACTATCCTGTAAGAATGTCCCAACTCCACGGCCACGCATGTGCGACTATGAACACAAGAGTGTGCAATTCCGTGGTCAGACATGGGCACCTCCCATAGCAATTCATGTGCGACTATGCAGACGATATTGTGCAACTGTGTGGCCATGCATATGTGACTATGCCGACGAGAGTGTGCAACTCCGTGGCCGGGCATGAGCACCTCCCATAAAAACTCATGTGTGACTACGTGGACGAGGTTGTGCAACTCCATGGCCATGTATGTGCGACTGTGCCGACGAGAGTGTGCTACTCCGCAGCTCTCACGACAATTTATGTGTGACTATGCGAACGAGATTGTGCAACTCTGTGGTCATGCATGTGCGACTATGCCGATAAGATTGTGCAACTCTGTGGCCATGCATGTGTGACTATACCGACGAGAGTGTGCAACTCCATGTAGACAACTTTTCTGCACCCTCATGGTCTATGGATGCACATTTTTTCACCATTCAACAAAACCATGTCAGTGAGATGTGCAACTTTATCTGTTGCCCTGGCCAACTGCCTAGCAGATTTTGTGCAACTACTTCTATTGCCCCTGCCAACTACTTCCAATGACCGTGTCCAACTTAAAACAACTATGTGTGCAACTAGAACTACTATAGATGCCAACAAAAAATGATCGCCGTGTGTGCAACTTTCCAATGACCATGTCCAACTGAAAAAAACTATGTGTGCAACTAGAACTACTATAGATGCCAACCAAAAATGAATCCCGTGTGTGCAACTTTCCAATGACCGTGTCCAACTGAAAACAACTATTTGTGCAACTAGAACTACTATAGATGCCAATCAAAAATGAACCCCGTGTGTGCAACTTTTCAATGATCGTGTCCAACTGAAAACAACTATGTGTGCGACTAGAACTACTATAGATGCCAATAAAAAATGATCACCATGTGTGTAACTTCCGAATGACCGAATCTAACTGAGAACAATTATGTGCGTAATATCTAGAAGTAATATAGATGCCAATAAAAAATGATCGCTGTGTGTGCAACTTTTCAATGATCGTATCCAACTGAGAACAAATATGTGCGTAATTAAAACTACTATAGATGCCAACAAAAATGATCACCGTGTGTGTAACTTCCCAATAATCGTGTCCAACCAAAAACAATTATGTGTGCAACTAAAACTACTATAGATGCCAACAAAAGCAATTACTGTGTGTGCAACTTTCCGATGATCATATCCAACTAACAAATATGTCTCCTCCGTTCTAAACCGCGTGTCAAAATTTATCAATGTGTATGCAACTAGACTATATTATAAACCAACTAAATATTAATGTATGTGCAGCTAAACTACTATCCTTGACGAACGGGGTCGTTCCAGCATCAGCTCCGAGAAAAGGAGGGAGGAGGCGGCGGCGGCGCTGCTCCTCTGGTTCCACGGCCAGCATCAGCTCCGAGATTTGCTCATCATGCGCGCACTAAGCAATCAGATCGAAAAAGGCTAGCACGTATCTCAGATCCATTAATTGGCTATACACATGAATCCGAAATTGTTCAACTAGTAAAATTAGAATCTCGCGCTGCCCCGCGGGAAATTTTTTCTAGCACATATAGAGAACAGTTGAGGAATTAGACTTTTCCCTAGGGTGATACATGGACGCATTGGGGAACGGCTTGACCGGCGCCGGTGCTGCCGCTGCGGACTCGTTGCTGTTGACGCCATGCTAGATCTCCAACGTCCCGAGGCTCAACCCCTGTGACGCTGCACGGGAGATTCCTTAATCGGCTTCAGGATCTGGTGATGTACCTGGTGAGGGGAAGATGACAGCACCGCTGCCCAGGGTCCCAGTCGGCCTGCTCACATGGCTCCTCTGGTCCACTGTCTCCCCTGGACCTCTCTAGATTAGATGCGGGCAGAGGAATGGCGGCGGCCCAATGCGGAGGAGAAGCCGACATGGGAAGGAAGGAAAGGCGAGGGGCGGCAGCGAAGAAGCAGGGCAGCGCCGCGGTGGAGAGCCGGTCCAAAGGACGGAGTCACGGAGAGGACAAGCGCGTGTCGCGCAGCAGTCTGGCCCCGACACAGGACGACAGGATCGAGATCGATCGTGCGGTCACGAGCCGGCCGCTCGTTCTCTCGAAAAGGTGCGCGTGCACTTTTTAGATTTTAGGTAGATTATTATCAAGATCGATGTGCCACCCTACTTCTTCGGTGCCGGGTAGTGTGTGTGTGTATGTTTGAGAGAGAAGCCAGTCGATAGATTAGTATCAAGATCGAGGTGTCACCCTACTCCTTCGGTGTTGGGAAGTGTGGGTGTGTGTGTGGGGGGGGGGGGGCAGTGACACTCACATATCTCTACTCTTATAAAAACAGAGTTGGTGATGATGGTGTTCCTGCCATCCTGCAATATAGTCCATCTGATTTATATCTGACGGACAGGAAGGAAACTATGTCAATTTTGCAAAAAGATACCCACACCCCTCTCCGCATTTGCAAATAAGGCATTCCCTCGTTCATCCTTTTCTCCCACAAGATAAACTTCTCATACAAATGCATCTTGATGTTCCGTGCAATGCATGGGCATCTTGCTAGTAGGGAGAAGGAGTTTTTGTGACACATATCTAGCTATATTAATGGATAGGTAGATAGCTTATGTGTGAGAGACATTATTATACTTTGAGACATTAGTGGCTGTGGGTGGGCGGAATTAAAGGGGTTGGCGTGTTAGACATAGAGAGTGTGTGTGTTTTTGTGTGAGAGACTTGTAGGACGGGGTAGAAAGATGAATTTAACCCTGACGGAGGGAGAGAAATACACGAAGTGCGCGTGTGTGATTCTGATGCCCACAGGGAAATGAGATATGTGTGCGTGTGAGAGAGATTGCACAATTCATTCACATATCACTATCTAGCGACCGTGGACGTGCATCGCTTGAACATAAGTCAATATCTACTTCGTATCGTGGCCAAAGGTACAATATCGATTCAACACTATAAAGATTGCACATTCACATATCACATTTTTTCTATTTAAATAAACCTTTTCAGTTGTGCATGCCAAAGTTACAGTGATGTTTCTTCAAACAACCAATGTAGCTATCATGTACATGCACCATTGTTACTCTTGCATCCAAATTCATTAGTCTTGGATGATTTAAGTTTCTATTTTGAAGTACTATATGTAATATTCATATATGAATTCAACGGGTACGCAATTTATGAAATGGAGGCTATGTAATCATATGAGGTAACACTTTTAAGTAGCTGACTACAATATCCATTTCTTTTTGTGCGCCTCTACACTAACACGTCAATGCATTATGTTTAAAGTAAATAACCAATGGCACTAAATTATCTATTTACACGAGAAATACATAGGCTGAGCGTTTGATCCCTTTTTTGTGAACGCGCCACTACACCCGTACGATTGGCCGCGCCCGTGTGAACGTCCAAGTTATCGGTGCATCATCCCGAGTTATTGTCTTTTTTTCTGGGGTGGACTTCACAGCAGTTATTAACTGCTGACGCGTGCCCCGTGTACACAGTCTAGCATGACCTTCCCACTAGCACGGTCCAAAATTAGTTGAAACTAGATACGAACGATCCCGCGGGCGGCAAAATCTCCCGCCTCCTTCTAAAATTTCCGCCACCTTAGTCTTTAGCATGCGAAATCCCCCTTTTGTCCATGGTGCACGAAGACCAACAGTTACAATACCGCCCTCATCTACATGATAGGTCGGGGCTGCTTTGGTAACTTCCGGTTCCCCCACTACATGGCATCCCCATTTCCTCTCCCCCTCCCGCAAAAACGACTAACTCCACAGCACCAAAGCATCTTACATCACACCATCTGTACTTCATCGCCCTTTCTCCCCTCCCCTCTCGAAACCCTAGACTGCTCATCCACCGGCGTACCATAGCCCATTCACTGCCAGCGGCGTCCACCTCGCTGGATCTGCTTCTGCGGCCACATCTACCCCTCACACCTCCCCTAGAAACAAGTAGACTCCTCATCCACCACTGTACCACAGCCCATCAGTGCCGGCCTTATCCGCCACCTAAAATCATCATATAGCAGCAGCAGCTCATATGTCAGGACCCCGATTCTAAGTCAAACCGATCTAGCATGTAACACCTCATATCACTTTGCGGCCTCACGCACGATATTTCCACGGGTGTCGCCTTACCATGGCCCGGGACCGTTTGCGCCTTTTGGCTCATGTATATGATAGTGTCGCTAGCATCCATATGACAGAGAACTCGGGCCGACATGACAAGTCGTGGACCCAAAGTGGCACTAACTTACGGGGACATGCATACATGAATCAACATCAAGCATGTCGGTCAGCATGCGAATCTAGGCTGTAGTACTGGGCTAACAGGACTCCAGGAACCCGGGCTTTAGCAGGCTAGGCAGGACTGCGGATGTCACTACGTGACATTTCCCCAAAGGGACACACAAAGGAACGAAGTGAATCACATGCCGGACAGTCAAGTGTTCCGGAGCAGTAGTGCTGGGCTAGCAGGGACTCTGGTGAACTGGGCTGTAGCAGACTACTATGGCTCATGGAAGCACAAGACTACATTTCCCCATAAGAGAGGCTACCAAGGATAAACAACTAGGTTGTCAGATCCCACACATACCAATCATTTCAATCATACACACAATATGCTTATGTGTAAATACAACATGGCATCACAACATAACTCTACGACTCAAGTATTTATTCATTAGGCTCCGAGTAGCCAAGTATTACAAACATGGGTCTCATGACCCCAACATACAGAGCATATAGACAACAAGCACATGCGGAAGCTTAACTTGTCTGAGTACAGACAACTACAAATGAAGAAGGCTGAGAAGCCTGACTATCTACAAGACCCTCCCAAGTGTACAAGATCGTAGCTGAGGTAACAAGCTAAACGTCGAAGTCCACACGAAACTACTAGCGAGACTGACGTCTCTCTGCAAAACATAAAACAGGCAAACGTGAGTACAAATGTACCCAGCAAGACTTACATTAGAACTAGCTACATATCATCAGTATAAACAAAGGGGGTGGTGGAGTTGGACTGCAGCAAGCCAACTTTGACTCAGTGGCTATCCTAACTATGACTGCAAGTAACTCTTTTGAGGTGGTGCACACTAGTCCACATATTCACCATTTCAATACACCACTATGGATCCGCTCCCGTCTCCCTACGATAATGCCATCCATGGCACTCACGCTTATCTTGCGCATTTTAGAGTATCCAATTTCACTTGTCTATGAACTGTATAGGCAACCCAGAAGTCCTTTACCACAGACACGGCTATTCGAATAGATGATGTTAACCCTGCAGGGGTGTACTTCTTCACACACGCTCTCGCCACTTACCACCATGTACACATCGTGTATCTCGGCAACCTTCAAGCGGAAGCCTGGCGAGGGAGTCGGCCACGACCTGACTAACCACACAAGTCTCTCGTCCAGGTTTATCACCTATGCGGGTTCCATCCGCAAGGAGATCCGGCCGGGGTGTCGCTCACAGCCCCAAATGAGGTGAGCAGGGTTCCCAAGCCCACCATCTGGGTGCCACTTGGTACACCGTGCCACTTGCCTAGTCTGTCCCAAGCCCACCTGTACCGGGTGCCACTTGGTAGACTACTAACACTAACTACAAACACCAGAAACTAGTTGCAACTCCTAGACAGAGATCATGTTGATTGATAAGTCAAGAGGGGCTGTTAAGCATTCCAATGCGTGGTAGTAACTGTTCATGGATCACAAACATAGAACTCAATTCCTTAGGACGGTTTTAATGAGACAACCCACCATGTACTCCTACATGGCCTCTCACCGCTACCTTTACCAAATCGTGTTCACACACTTAGCTCTCAATAGTAGGACATGTTCACAACTTTGCAATTCATCCCCGGTGAATCAGACCTGACACAACTCTAAGCAATAGCAGGCATGACAACACAAGCATGAATGAGTAGGCACATCAAGGCTCAAACAACTCCTACTCATGCTAGTGGGTTTCATCTATTTACTGTGGCAATGACAGGTCATGTAGAGGAAAGGGGTTCAACTACCGCAGCATGTAACAGTTGAATCGTTGTTGTCCTAATGCAGTAAAAGAGAGCAGGAGCGAGAGAGTGGGATTGTATCGGAATGAACAAGGGGGTTTTGCTTGCCTGGCACTTCTGAAGCTAGTAATAGCTCTTCATCGGTGTCATCGATCTCATCGTCGGACGTCGTCTACTCAGAGGAGACAATTACCAGCAACAAGGAAGAACACAATCAATGCAATGCACAATATGATGCATGATCATGACATGGAAATATGCTGTGGTTTGAGCTAATGCAACTAGCAACCAGATTAAATGAAGCTGGTTAGAACCAAAGATTCAAATTCAACTCCATATGTGATTATTCAAATGCCATTTATTTGATTTATCCTAAACAGAAGCTATAAATTGTACTAACTTGCATGAAAAGTGTACAGATGGATAGATTGGATTTTTCTGATCATTTTTCATATTTAATTTTTTTAATTTGGAGTTACGATTTAATTTCTATGAATTTTAGAAGTTTAAAGCATTTTCTAGAATTTTCTGAATTTGTTTTAATCCAGAAATTCCTATACTGCGTCAGCATGACGTCTGAGCGACATCAGCAGGTCAACTGACCGTACCAGTCAAACCTGACGTGTGGGTCCCAATGGTCAGTGACTCAGCTAATTAACAGGGTTAATTAGCATTAGATTAAACATAATTATACTATCGGTGAGGCCGGGGCCCGCATGTCAATGAGTCAATGGCTTAACTAATCTTCAATTATAAATTAAACCTAATTAGCAGGGCCATGGGCCCACCTATGATTGACCCAGGGAGTCAAACCCCTGGTCAAGAGGGTCAACATGCCGGCGGCTTGATGACGGCGATGACAGACACGGGGGAGAGGCTCGGGTTTCGCCATCCAGCGATAGTTTGACTCGCGGTTTGGCTCTACACACAGCTGGAAGTGCGCCCCATCTAGCGGAGCAGGTGGCTGGGCGAGAGGGGGCCGGAAACAGTGACTGCAATAACGGCAGGCGGCGGCCGGAGTTCGGGTGACGACGGATTCGTCGCTACGGTGTTTAAAACGACCGGTTCTCGATGCCTACTATACCTATGCATGCCCACAAGCCCTTTAGACACGTTGGCACGACCAAATGGTCGCCGGAGCAACTCCGGCAACGAGCGCGAGCGGCGGCAAGATTTGGCCATGGTAGGAATCGCAGCTAGAGGGCGAGAGGAGCAGCGGGGTTAGCGGGAAGAGGGAGGAGCTCACGGCGGTTGCTACGTTGGCCTCGGTGAGCTCGAGGAGGGGCTGGTGACGGCAGGGGTCGGAGGCGATCTCGGCCGTCCGAAGTTGAAGAAGGCGACGAAGGTGGTGCTGTGGGGGTGTCTGGTGTCGCTTGGCTCGTTGGAGACGAAGATGAAGAAGCTGCAGAGCTTCTGGGCATGTCGAGGGGGCGAGAGGGAGGCGGTGGCGGTGGCCGCGGGTACGGCGATCGGTGTCGGTGAGCTCACTCGGTGGTGAGAGAGAGGAATCCAAGGGAGGGGAGGAGCTGCGGGTGCGAGAGAGTTCGGGAGGGGCGCAAGGCATCTCCAGGGGGGTGTCGCACAGGCAGGCAGCCTGGAGGTGGCCGGCGTGTGGCCACGCGCGGCGGACACGCGCCCGCGTCCTTCTGGCGCAAGGAGGAGGACGACTGGCAGCTGGGCTCTGGTGGGCTGGCTGCTGCTGGGCCTCTCAGGTAAGGCCAGGTGAGTTTCTACCCTTTCTAATTTTATTTCTGTTTTTCTATTTTTGTCTTTGTTTTCTGGATTTAGTAAAAATACTAAATCATTTAAATAACCCTGGAAATAATTGTGGACACTTGTGAAATTATTCCCAACAGCCCTCAAGTACTTTCAAGATTATTTGGAGCATTTAAAATATTTATAGAATTCTAATGCCCCAATTCAAATACAATATGATTTAATCCAAAAATCCATAAATGACCTAGAAATATGCTCATCATTTTTGGCAGAGGTTTTCACCTTTATCAAAAATCCTGATCATTTTCAAAGGCATTTTGGTTTTTTTGGAAAAGATTTTATTTGAACCTATTTGATTTCTTTTAGGTGCTAGGGTTTGATCAATCCCAATTTCAAGTTTACTTCAAATTAACAGGATGCATGATGCTGACTGATGCAACTATCTGCAAACAGTTCTAGAGCTGTGACAACTCACCCCCACTAAACGAGAATCTCGTCCCGAGATTCAAGACGTGAGGTAAGAAGACAAAGGGGACACAAAGCTAACACAAACTTCACGATCAAGATTGCACTCCATAAGAACGTTGATTCGATCACCCACTTTGTCTCGATGTCTTGCTCTGAGAACTCCAACCAACATGACAACGAGAGGAAAGGAAAAAATATAGAAGGGTCGATATTCTCAAAGATCGAACAACTCAGGATCAACTCATGGAGTGAGACATTGATACATTTCTTGAGCTGAGACACGAAGCATAGATCCAGAGGGATGGAGTGAAACAGATGAAGTAGGTTCTCCAGGTAGACAATAATTCCACACTTAAAAAGGTGGTGAACGGTTGTCATCGTAGCGAGGAGTTGAGTTGCCATGATACCATAACGAGACATCTTAAGGAAGGTGACTCGCAGAAATATTCCCTTAAGTGGCAAAAAGAATTACTTTTGATTCAGAGATCATTGAAACTCTTTATACCAGCCTAAGGCAAATCACAACAATCATTTGGCAGAGTACGAACGGATGGCATACTCGAACTATAATGGATGATGTGGACTACCTTGTTGAAGACAACGCAATGGATGATTTTGCTTATCATCGAAAATGGATGGGGTCCGTGGTAGGATGGCACAATGGCAGTGCAAGCTGGGAACAAAATGCAAATGTTGGGAATGATTCCAGTAACTGGGGATAAACTCAACAGTAGAGAGTGATTCCACTATTTGAATGGTTCTAGCATAATCGAGGAAACCGAGAGCACAAGGACCCCTAAGGAACAACTCGTAGAATAAGTTGCACTAAATCCTCATGGAGAAGATGGTCAAATAGCTCAATCAAATTACTACAATGATAGACCTTCCGGCTAGGTGTGTCGGCCAGAACATTAGCCTTGTCGGGACCTACATCATAGATCTTGGAAAAGTTCCAACCATCATATCTGCCTGAGATTCAGATCTGGTTGGTAGCAGGATATTCCAGACTCATCAAGTCTAGAAAGAAAATGAAAGTTTGCAACACAAATCGACAAGATTACGTTGCGAGATTCTCGGGAAATGAACTACGGTAGCATGCTCCAAAACATGAGCTGGTTCTGCTAAACACATGTGAACACGTTGTCCCAGACAAGCATGACCACATAGCAGTCTTACAATGAAACACTACCGAGTTTAGGTTGGGAACCATCATCGAGGATAACGAAGTCCTAACATAAGTCATGATTCTTAAGAAGGAACTTCTTCTCCTTGAACAAATCAATCAGTGGCTTCGTGTGCTAGGGATACATACAGAATGAAGATGTTCAGTCTATCAAACCATAGAATACTTCACACATGCATGACTAACTTGGGATGATTCCATAGGAAACAAAACAAACTTTCTCAAATTCATGGCGGCAACTTGCACCTAATGCACGTGAACTTGGAGAAAGTCACTTTTTACACTGAACATATGCTTCATGAGCTAGCATGAAGAAATGCTTTCGAAGTTTCCAACACTAGCTTAATGTTCAACATGAATCATGGACCAGATGAAAAAATTGCCGATGGGCTCAACAACAGGTCATCCAAATTTCCATGAAGATGGAATTCCACAACTATGTGAACAAAGCGATAGCATTGGTCAAACCCAAAGAATATAATGGTGTATGCTCGAGGAAAAAACCACGAGTAAGACAACATTACGAATATCGTTGGTTTTGATTTGATTTGACGATAGCCCATACTCAAATCAAAGGTTGGATAAGGTGATAGGTCCCATTAACTGATCACGAGGGTCAATCGATGAAAATACCATCTTCCTTCAACACACATACAAGATATCCCTTAGTGATGAGCTTGGTCGAACAAGCTTTTATCTTCCAACTCTCCAAGTTGTTGTTTAGCTTAACCAACTAGCTCAGGGGTATGCAACACAGATTCTTGGAGAAGGGTTGGTTACAAGAACACAACTTGATCACGAGCTCAAAACAACGGTCAGGGAACAACCTGGTGATACTTTCAAGAAGATATCCGGAATATCACGTACCACCGATATGTTAAAAGCTCGGGAACAATCTTTCTTTTCAGGGCAAGATGATATGATCAAAAGAGCGAGGGCTTAACACAATCCTAACTCATTGATCGAAGAGTGCACCAGAAATAAGGACTAGGTAGCACGATCAATCTTAGGATGATGATTTAATAACTAGCACACTAAGAATGAAAGTGTTGTCCATGAACTACCAAGCAACAGGGTTGCTAGGAGTATTGATTTTGCACATCACAGTACACTTGTCGGCATTCCGGTTACAATAACACGAAAACCGAGGAATGAATAATGATGGCAAGAAGTATCATTGCGGCAAGAATCCATAAGAGGTGGTGCAATTCTCATGAAATTCTTGACATAAAGATGGTAACACTCAAAGGTAGAACAGAACAAAAGCTGGATTGGGATTTATACTGCGGAATACAACTACTTTGACCCAATCCCAGAAATGGACAAGGTACTGGAGTTTGTTTCTCCTAGTCATTCTGAAATAGAATGGCTTGACGGACCACAAGAATAATAAGCATCGATAACACGGATGCACAATTACTCCTGACTATCAATTGATAGACGATGGTCGGAATACAAATGAAGAGGGACAACTCAAGGAAACATATATCTTTCTGAGTTGTGGATGCATAGATTAACATGTCGAGCAAAGCTCAACATTTCTTCCGGATAACCCATGAGGAAAGGGTAGAACTGGCAGATTCACAATATAGAATGGAGAACTCATCAAGAGCACTCTGGTCGTGACCTTTTGGTTCAAAAGAACTCCTGCCAAGAATGGTTCATGGTAATTGGAAGAAGGATGTACCACAAATCTCGAGGACTATCGCAAAGGTTACTAATATCCTAAAGGAACTAGCAACACTATCAACATGAGCTAAGTAGGGTGAATCTCGGGTTGAAGAACCCAGGAATAGAATACCTACTACTAAATGGCATCATGGGATGCTTTCAAGAATGGTGGCCAGAATCATCGCGCTGGGAACACAAAACATGGCTAGATTACTAGGTGATCCCCTAAGACACCTAGGGTCATAATGATAACTCCAACATATATGTTGAGGCAATGGAGTACCTCAACTCAGCAATTAGTGTGATTAATCCGGCCCAAAATGATCATCGGGAACGAGAAGAAGGGATTTGCAAGTGCATCAGACTATTTAGAAACCTGGGATGACTCGGACAGCATAACGGCTGTAAATGCTTAAAAATATTTGAGACATCCTGCAATATAGTGGCATAACCAATCAGAAGCACAATATCAAGATTCCGAGACCAACTATGAACACACGAAAGTAGTAGAAACTAAACTGGGGCTTAAATCCATCAATCATATAAGTCTCTACCATAGTAACTCGTCATCCTAATAGATAGATGAGAAGGCCTAGTTCTTAATCCCCGTAGGAAGGAAGAGGATGACTCAGATCAGAAGGCATAAGGTAAAGGAGTAAAAAGAGCCTTACGTTCCCTTCCACAATCAATTCCCTTATATAACTAAAGAATTTCTAGACTCAACTTCGACCAGTTTGGCTTGGTAATCCTATAGGCAGTCAAGCTCTGATACCAAAGCTGTCAGGACCCCGATTCTAAGTCACACCGATCTAGCATGTAACACCTCATATCACTTTGCGGCCTCACGCACGGTATTCCCACGGGTGTCGCCTTACCATGGCCCAGGACCGTTTGCGCCTTTTGGCTCACGTATATGATAGTGTCGCTAGCATCCATATGACAGAGAACCCGGGCCGACATGACTAGTCGTGGACCCAAAGTGGCACTAACTTACGGGGACAGACATACATGAATCAACATCGAGCATGTCGGTCAGCAGCATGCGAATCCGTGCTATAACACTGGGCTAACAGGGTTAATTAGCATTAGGTTAAACATAATTATACTGTCGGTGAGGCCGGGCCCCGCATGTCAGTGAGTCAGTGGCTTAACTAATCTTCAATTAGAAATTAAACCTAATTAGCAGGGCCATGGGCCCACCTATGATTGACCCAGGGAGTCAAACCCCTGGTCAAGAGGGTCAACACGCCGGCGGCTTGATGACGGCGATGACAGACACGGGGGAGAGGCTCGGGTTTCGTCGTCCAGCGATAGTTTGACTCGCGGTTTGGCTCTACACGTAGCTAGAAGTGCGCCGCATCTAACGGAGCAGGTGGCTGGGCGAGAGGGGGCCGGAAACGGTGACTGCAACAACGGAGGCGGCGGCCGGAGTTCGGGTGACGATGGATTCGTCGCTACGGTGTTTAAAACGACCGGTTCTCGATGCCTACTATACCTACGCATGCCCACAAGCCCTTTAGACACGCTGGCACGACCAACTGGTCGCCGGAGCAACTCCGGCAACGAGTGCGAGCGGCGGCAAGATTTGGCCATGGTAGGAATCCCAGCTAGAGGGCGAGAGGAGCAGCGGGGTTAGGGGAAGAGAGAGGAGCTCACGGCGGTTGCTACGGTGGCCTCGGTGAGCTCGGGGAGGGGCTGGTGATGGCAGGAGGTCGGAGGCAATCTCGGCCGTCCGAAGTTGAAGAAGGCGATGGAGGTGGTGCTGTGGGGGTGTCCGGCATCGCGTGGCTCGTTGGAGACGAAGATGAAGAAGCTGCAGAGCTTCTGGGCATGTCGAGGGGGCGAGAGGGAGGCGGTGGCGGTGGCCGCGGGTACGGCAATCGGCGTCGGTGAGCTCACTCGGTGGTGAGAGAGAGGGAAGGGAGGGGAGGAGCTGCGGGTGCGAGAGAGGTCGGGAGGGGCGCATTGTAACACCCTCGATGTGACTATAGCTCCCACGTGTCGAGGCACGACTTAGAGACATAATCGCATTGAAGGCATATGTCGCAAGTTAGGCAATCATCACAACATCCCATGTAATATAGATAATAAAAGGGGAGGTAACATAGTTGGCTTACACGCGCCACGTCAATCAAGTACATAAAATAGCATTGCATCATCCAAACACTCATGGCCCGACTACGGCGCCAAAATAAAAGATAACCCAACATGCGACACGGTCCCGATCACCCCAACTGGGCACCACTACTGATCATTAGGAAAGGAAACATAGTATCATTGAGAGTCCTCGTCGAACTCCCACTTGAGCTCAAGCGCGTCACCTGGAGCGGAATCATCAGGCCCTGCATCTGGTTTGGAAGTAATCTGTGAGCCACAGGAACTCAGCAATCTCGCACCCTCGCGATCAAGACTATTTAAGCTTAATAGGTAAGGCAAGGTAAATATGTGGAGCTGCAGCAAGCGACTAGCATATATGATGGCTAACCTATTCGCAAAAGAGAGCGAGAAGAGGAGGCAAAGCATGGTCGAACAACTAGGGGCCAACCTGCGGCAAGCATTACTCCAACACCGTGTTCACTTCCCAGACTCCGCCGAGAAGAGACCATCAAGGTAACTCACACGGTTGATTCATTCTAATTAAGTTAAGGTTCAAGTTATCTACAACTGGACATTAACAAATTCCCATATGCCCATAACCATGGGCACGGCTTTCGAAAGTTCAAATCCCTGCATGGGAGTCCCAACTTAGCCCATGACAAGCTCTCACGGTCAACGAAGGAATAGACCTCCTCCCGAGACATTCCGATCAGACTCGGTACCTCAGTTCTTCAAGACACTTCGACAGGTTAAAACAAATCCAGCAACACCACCCAGATGTGCCGACAAATCCTGATAGGAGCTGCATATATCTCGTTCTCAGGGCACACCGGATGAGCAAGACGTCGGGTAGGCCAGCCCAGAGTTTCCCCTTGTAGCCCCGGACATCGCTCGGTTGGACCAACACTCAGAGGAGCACTGGCCCGGGGGGGCTAAAATAAGATGACCCTCGGGCTCCGGAAACCCAAGGGAAAAAGAGGCTAGGTGGCAAATGGAAAAACGAAGGTTGGGTATTGCTGGAAAAGCTTTAATCAAGATGAACTATCAAGGGGTTCCCATTATAACCCAACCGCGTAAGGAACGCAACACTCCGGGAACATAACACTGATATGACGGAAACTAGGGCGGCAAGAGTGGAACAAAACACTAGGCGAGAGGCCGAGCCTTCCACCCTTTACCAAGTATATAAATGCATTAATATAACATGGAAATATAATGATATCCCAACAAGTAAATAGTGTTCCAACAAGGAACGGTCTCCAATCTTCACCTGCAACTAGCAACGCTATAAGAGGGGCTGAGCAAAGCGGTAACATAGCCAATCAACGGTTTGCTAGGACATGGTAGGTTAGAGGTTTTACATGGCAATTTGGGAGGCTTGAAAGCAAGTGGTAGGCATCGTAGCATAGGCATAGCAAAAGAGCGAGCATCTAGCAAAGCAAAGAGAGTAGTGATTTCGAGGGTATGATCAACTTGCCTGCAAAGTTGTCAGAGTTGACTGGATCCTCGAAAGCAAACTCAACGGGCTCTTCGTTAGCAAACTCGTCTCCTGGCTCTACCCAAACAAGACAAACAAGCAAACGGAACACAATCAGCCACGTGCCAGGCTCAAACAATATGATGCAAGGATGGTATGCTATGCGGGATGCATATGCAAGATGTGACAAGGATTGCAAGAACCTGGCCTCAAAATGGAAATCCAAGCGTGCCACTAGAAATATGAGATGAAATCGCTTGAAAACGATATAAAGAACACCGGAATCGGAGTTACGGTTTGGAAATGGCAAGCAAATCAAATATGGCCACGTTCTGCGATTTACAGCAAGTAGCCATCTAAATGCGACAAGATGAACAAGCTACAACACCCAAACATGGCATAAAAATACATGGCAGGGATGCTTTCATGGATCTTAACAAAAGTCTAGCACTGAGCTACGGCCAAATCATCCATTAACAGGTTCAAACAAGCATGGCAAAAATGCATTTGACAAACAGATCTCAAACTTGGTGAAATTAACACTTGTCTGGAATTTCAGATCAGATAGCACTCTTTGGAGCAACAAAACTACATGCTACATGATTTTCACATGGCAAAGTAAAGCATGGCATGGAGCTACTCAAAGAGCTTAACAAAAGACCCTTAGTTACCTTGAGCCAAAAAGGATCAGAAAATACATTTGCAAGCATGTGAACATGGCAAAAACATAATCAGATCACAGACTTAGTGAAAACTGGAGCATGCTGAAACAGATATCAAGTTGGCATGTTTACGAGCTCGATGCACTCACTACAGAGCAAGTCATGACAATCTAAGCATACACCCATCAAGAATACACAAAATACAAGCTAGACATGGCAAGAACAATACCATGGCATGCACGGATCAACTACAACATCCCCGGCAAAATCGCTAACAAGTAGACAATCTGCCCAGATTCACGAAATGACAAAAGTAGAGCTCAATTGACTCAAGGCAGGGTGCTCCATAATTTCAAACAAAGACATGGATGGATAGAGCACTACAAGATTAACAAAACATCCTTACTGATCATCCTCAAAAGAGGCACGGATCATTAGGAAACAACATGAACATATAGCCATATGAGATAAACAGGTCAAGGACTTAGTGGAAATGCTAAGTCCCTGAAATCAGCATTAACAAGTGCCTCACTTTGCAAGCTTGTGCTAGTCACCACACACATCACAAAAATACATGGGTTGCACCTCTGGAAAGATGGCAAAACCCTTAACAAAACATATGTAGAGCACCAGGGCATATCGTGCACACAATAAACATGGCAAAAATGACAAATATCTAAATGGAGCAGCAGATCTGCTAATTATCTCAAGTAGCACTCTTCTAACAGCATTTCGGGCATCAAGATGAACTCAAATAAAAATGATGCAGTGAGATGAAATGATGTACTCTCTGAGACAAACATTTTGATATGCTATATGCCAAAAACGGAGCTACGAATGCAAAGTTATAGCATGAAGAACATGAGCAAATAATATGCAGACTTAGGGAAAAATCAAGGTCAACCCTAGGTTACTGTAGCTCGGATCTAGATCTGGGCGCACGCCGACCGAGGAACCCCGGAGTTCGTCGGGGAGGTAGGCCGGCGGCTTGCCGGAGAGCTTGGGGAGGCGGCGTTGAGGAGGGAGGAGGAAGGCCGGGGCGGCGGCGTCGATGGTGATGGCCGGCGATGGCGGCGGGGAGGCTCCTGCCGCCGAGGGATGAGGCGGCCGCCGGCAAGTTCGTGCTGCGGCACAGTGGTGCGGCTCCGTCGGAGAGAGAGGCGAGGCGGCGCGGGCTCGCCGCGGAGCTTGAAGACGAAGGCGCGGGCGAGGAGACCTGGCGGCGCGCGGCGGATGGGCCGCGGGGGCCGGCCTCGGGCCTGGCGGGCCCGCGCGGTCGTCGGCAAAGTGGGTGCCGCCCAGGACACGTGGCGCGCGCGGATTGGTCGGCGGCGGTGGGCGGACACGTCCGCTCTGTCCGGATGTGTCCGGCGGCGGAGGAGGAGATTTTTTTAGGGTTTAGAGAGAGGGGATCCGAGATTTGGAATGGGGGAGGTATATATAGGCATAGAGGGAGCTAGGAGAGTCCAAATGAGGTGCGGTTTTCGGCCATGCAATCGTGATCGAACGCTCTAGATGATGGAGAGAGTTTAGGTGGGTTTTGGGTCAACTTGGAGGGGTGTTGGGCTGCAACACACACGAGGCCTTTTCGGTCCCTCGGTTAACCGTTGGAGCATCAAATGAAGTCCAAATGGTACGGAACTTGACAGGCGGTCTACCGGTAGAAAACCAAGGCCGCTTGGCAAGTCTCGGTCCAATCTAAAAATGTTTAATACCCACACACGAACGAAAGGTATAAATGACCACCGGAGGAGAACGAAGCGTCGGAATGCAAAACGGACAACGGGGAAAAAGCTCGGATGCATGAGATGAACACGTATGCAAATGCAATGCACATGATGACATGATATGAAATGCATGACAACGACAACAACACACGGAGAAAAAAACCCGAACCCAAGAAAATAAAATAACTTAACGCCGGAAACGGCAAGAGTTGGAGTACATATTGGGAAAGTCATATCCGGGGTGTTACAACACTCCACCACTACGAAAGGATCTCGTCCCGAGATCTAGGAGTGAATGAACACCGGGTACTCAGAACGGAGGTGATCCTCGCGTTCCCAGGTAGCTACACAGTTGGAATGGTGTGACCACTTGACTTTGAGGAATTTGATTTACTTGTTGCGAGTCTTGCGTTCAGTCTCTTCAAGAATAGCAACTGGGTGCTCACGATAGGAGACATCTTCTTGGAGCTCAATGTCCTCGAAGTTGACGGTGCGGTTAGGAGTCTTGAAGCACTTTCGGAGCTGAGAGACATGGAACACATCATGAACATTTGCAAAGTTTGAAGGAAGCTTGAGTTGATAGGCGAGATCGCCTCTCTTGCTGACAATCTTGAAAGGTCTCACGTATCTAGGGGCAAGCTTCCCTTTGATATCAAAGAGACGCGGAGGTAAACATGATCTCTGATCTCGAAATCCAAATCACGGTGCTTACTATCATAGTAGCTCTTCTGGCGGGATTGGGCTGCTTTGAGGTTATCTCGAATGACTTTGCACATTTCCTCTGCCTCTGTGATTAAGTCATTACCCAAAAGCTGACGTTCACCGGTTTTAGACTAGTTGAGAGGGGTACGACACTTCCTACCATACAGAATTTCAAATGGGGCCTTGCCCGAACTTGCTTGAAAACTGTTGTTGTAGGAGAATTCAGCATAAGGAAGACAATCCTCCCACTTCATGCTGAAGGAGATCACACAAGCCCTGAGCATATCTTCAAGAATCTGGTTGACATGCTCGACTTGACCGCTAGTTTGAGGATGGAAAGCTGTGCTGAAGCGGATGTTGGTGCCCATGGCCTTCTGAAAAGAATCCCAAAACTTGGAGGTAAAGATGCTGCCACGGTCTGAAGAGATCACTTTTGGAATACCATGCAGAGATACAATTCGAGAGGTATAGAGTTCTGCCAATTGAGTTGCAGTGATTGACTCTTTGATAGGCAGAAAGTGAGCCACTTCAGTGAATTTGTCGATGACAACGAATATAGCATCATTGCCACGCTTGGACTTTGGAAACCCAGTCACGAAGTCCATCTCAATGTGGTCAAACTTCCATTCTGGAATGGCAAGAGGTTGGAGGAGACCAGCTGGCCTTTGGTGTTCTGCCTTCACTCTTCTACAGACATCACACTCATTCACGAATTGAGCAATCTCGCGCTTCATTCGAGTCCACCAATAAGCCCGCTTGAGGTCCTGATACATCTTCGTGCTCCCAGGGTGGATGGAGAGGAGAGAATTGTGAGCCTCGTTCATGATCACTTTACGAAGGTCACCTTTGGGCACAACAATACGATCCTCGAAGAGGAGAGTGTCCTTGTCATCAAGGCGGTAGCACTTGTACTTGGGTTGACTCTTGGCAATCCCAATCTTCACCTTTTTCACCATAGCATCAAGAAGCTGGGCTTGGCGAATCTAGTCTTCCAAGGTAGGAGAGACTTGAAGGTTGGCGAGGAAACCTTGAGGAACAACTTGCAGATTAAGTTTGCGGAAAGCTTCACAAAGCTTGGGTTGATAAGGCTTGAGAATCAGACTGTTGCAGTAAGCCTTCCTGCTCAAAGCGTCAGCAATCACATTGGCCTTGCCTGGAGTATACTCGATACTCGAATTATACTCTTGAATCATTTCGACCCATCGAGTTTGCCTGAGGTTGAGATTAGGCTGAGTGAAGATGTACTTGAGACTCTTGTGATCCGTGAAAATGTCCACTTTTCTTCCCAATAAGAGATGTCTCCAAGTCAAAAGAGCATGCACAACTGCCGCCAACTCGAGATCATGAGTGGGGTAGTTCTTCTCATTAGGCTTCAACTGGCGAGAGGTATAAGCCACAACTTTCTTCTCTTGCATCAACACTGCGCCAAGACCTTGGAGAGAGGCATCACAAAAGACCTCATACAGTTTGCATTCATCAGGCGGAGTCAGAACTGGAGCAGTGATCAATTTCTCTTTCAAAGTGTTGAAAGCAATGTCACACTCCGGAGACCGAACGTACTTGATATGCTTCTGGAGAAGATTTGAGAGAGGCTTCGCGATCTTGGAAAAGTTTTCAATGAATCTTCGACAGTAGCTTGCGAGACCGAGGAAGCTACGGAGTTGCTTCACATTCTAAGGAGGTTCCCAATTCACAATTGCAGACACCTTCTCAGGATTCACTGCAATGCCCTTGGCAGAGATGATATGACCAAGATAAAGAACCTCATCGAGCCAAAATTCGCACTTGGAGAACTTAGCGTAGAACTGGTGTTCCCTGAGCTTATCGAGTACCAAACTCAAGTGCTTGGCATGATCTTCCTTGTTCTTCGAGAAAACCAGAATGTCGTCGAGATAGACCAAAAAGAAGTCATTGGTGTAGGCGTTGAAGATGAAGTTCATCATGCGAGAGAAAGTCGAAGGAGCATTGACGAGGCCAAAAGACATGACAGTGTATTCATATGAACCATAGCTTGTCCTGAAAGCCCTCTTGGGAATATCTTGCACACGAATTCGAATCTGATGATAACCCATATGGAGATCAAGCTTGGAGAATACTTGGGCACCTTTGAGTTGTTCGAACAGCTCGTTGATGTTGGGAAGTGTGTATTTGTTTTTGATGGTCTTCTTGTTCAATGGACGGTAATCAACACAAAGTCAGTCCGTTCCATCCTTCTTCTTCACAAAAAGAACACCACAACCCCACGGAGAAGAACTAGGCTGGATGAGACCCATTCTCTCTTGAATATCGAGTTGCTTCTTCAGCTCCTTCAACTCTTCAGGTCCGAGCTTGTAAGGACGCTTGCACACAGGTTCCGTGCCAGGCTCAAGATCGATGATGAATTCAACTGGCCGGTGTGGAGTCATTCCTAGAAGCTCTTCTAGAAAGACGTCTTGATATTCGCAAACGACTGGAATTTGCGAGATAGCATCCAATTGACCCTTCTCATTGAGAGAAAACAGACGGATGGTATCATCCCGAGCGGCAAAGGCAATTACATCCTCAGACGAATGAGTCAATTGAATCTGCCTGGCTGCACAATCAAGATGTGCCTTGTGCTTAGAAAGCCAATCCATCTCGAGAATAAGATCAATATCCGAGTTGATCTTGTTTGGATTTCAGAACACTTGAGATGCCTCTTCAACAGTTGGCATATTTGCACCTTTCTCTGCCTTTGCCTTCTCTCTCTTCTCATGTGCTTGAGCTGAATATGGTTCATTTTCATCCATCACCACAGTGTTGTCTTCAAATTCAGGATATATGGGCAGGTGCTCCTTGTCCAAAAGATATGTGTCGGTGCCCATATTTGAGTTAATGAGCTCTTGAATTTGTGGAGCATACCCACAACTCCTCTTTCGATCAGCAGCAATCGTCTTGATTGTCTCAACAATCAGGCTCATAACTTTGAACTTCTGTGGGACATCAAATATGTGCAGCAAGTTTATAGCATGTCCTCTGGTCATCTTGTGATCACCTGACTTAGGTAGCAGTGTGTGCCTCAGAATCCATTTTATGGTAGGCAGACCAGACAATAGGTAGTGGACAGATCCAAACTTGTGTGTATCCAAGGCAGCATTTGGGATCTCCTTGTACATGTTGGCCATAGTGTTGTGGTCTTTCATTTTCTCTGCATAAAAATCCAAGTCATCCTCACTTTCTTTTGGGGCATTAATAAACTGAGCCCATTCATCAATGGATGACTGGTACCTGGTACCCTCAGACATCCAAACAATCTGCCCATCTGGATAGAAGTGGGCAGTGGAGCAAAACTGCATGATCAGCTCATCATTCCACTTGGTGAGCTTTTGTGCAACGAATTCATCAACTCCACATGCCTTAAAGCTGTCATACACTCCAGGATAGTGATCTTCATTCTTCTGGATGTACTCCCAGTCTACCCATTTCATGTCGCACACAATGGGCTTCTTGTCAAGCAATACTGTCTCATAGAAGTCCTGTTGTTCCTTAGTGTGAAACATGTAGTCCACAACAGTTCTTCTCCTGATAGCATATGGATCAGACTCTCTCCATATTCTCAATCCTACTCCTTCCTAATTTTAATGTTTTCTACGACTGGATGTGCATCATTGTGGTCAGGCATCTTGGGTTTTAGCTTCCTTAGCACTTGAGTTTCATCTTCTTTAGCAGCTTCAGGCACTGGGGCCTTGTTCTTTTCCTCAGCACAAATGTTTCTAGTGCTTCTCTTGGGCTTCTGAGCTGGAGCAGCTGCCTTGGGAGCAGCTTTGGGCTTAGATGGAGCAACGCCTGATCTGATTGCATCTCCCATGAGCTTTTGAGCTTTGGTTGCTGGTGCAGCATCTTCTTCCTCTTCAACATCATCTCTCATAATTGATGATCTGCCAAGCACTCTGCCAGTGGTCTTCTTGACCCTTTCCATCCTTTTCTTGCCTTCTCCAACTGCCTCTTTAGATGGCTTGGAGGTTTCAGCAGTGGATGCTCTGGCCTTAGACACGGGGACTCTCTTTGCTGGTGCCTTCTTATGCATCCCTGGCTTGACTGTAGTAGCTGAGACATACTACTTTTTCAGCACCTTTTTCTTAGAGATGACTTCTTCCTCAACAGCCACATAGTCCTCATCCTCTGAATCTAAGGTCTTCTTCTTTCTTGTTCTGGTCGATGCCTTTGGCAAGCTATGGAAATCAAAGCAAATGGAGACCAAAGCTCTGATACGACTTGTAGGATCGAAAGTACGTCTAGAGGGGGGAGGTGATTAGACTACTTGACCAAATAAAAATCTAGCCTTTTCCCAATTTTTGTTCTTGGCATATTTTAGCAACTTAGCACAAACAAGTAATCAACCTACACATGCAATTCTAAGAGTATAGCAGCGGAATGTAAAACAATTGCATATGAAGGTAAAGGGAGGAGTTTGATGGAGCAAACACAATGTTGACACGGAGATTTTTGGCGTGGTTCTGATAGGTGGTGCTATCGTACATCCACGTTGATGGAGACATCAACCCACGAAGGGTAACAGTTGCGCGAGTCAACGGAGGGCTCCACCCACGAAGGGTCCACGAAGAAGCAACCTTGTCTATCCCACCATGGCCATCGCCCACGAAGGACTTGCCTCACTAGGGTAGATCTTCACGAAGTATGTGATCTCCTTGACCTTACAAACTCCTTGGTTCAACTCCACAATCTTGTCGGAGGCTCCCAAGTGACACCTAGCCAATCTAGGAGACACCACTCTCCAAGAAGTAACAAATGGCGTGTTGATGATGAACTCCTTGATCTTGTGCTTCAAATGATAGTCTCCCCAACACTCAACTCTCTCTCATAGGATTGGATTTGATAGAAAGAAGATTTGAGTGGAAAGCAACTTGGGGAAGGCTAGAGATCAATATTTATGTGGTTGGAATGGAATATCTTGACCTCAACACAAGTGTAGGTTTTCTCTCTCAGAAAATATTTATTGGAAGTGTAGGCATGTTCTGATGGCTCTCTCTTCTAATGAAGAGTGGGTGGAGGGGTATTTATAGCCTCCACACAAAATCTAACCATTACACACAAATCACCAAACTCAGTGCGACCGAATCATGAAACTCTGTTAGACCGATTTAGTTCAAAATGTGAACATTAGGATTCTCGGTGGGACCAACATGTCAACTCGGTGGGACCGATTTCGTTAGGGTTAGGGCATAACCTTATCTTGGTGAGACTGATTACACAAAACTCGGTGAGACCGATTTTGGTAATGGACTAACAAAGAGTTGGTCAAGAAAACTTGGTGGGACCGATTCGCTCATCTTGGTTGGACCGAAGTGTTACTAAAGGGGAACAGAGAGTTTACATTGCAATCTCGGTGGGACTGATCCCTCATCTCGGTTTGACTGAAATGTTACGAAGGGAAACAGAGAGATTACAATCCCATCTCGGTGAGACCGAGATCCCTATCGGTGAGATCGAACTGGTTAGGGTTTCTGGCAGTGGCTATGTCCACTGAACTCGGTGGTGCTGGATAGAAAGAATTGGTGGGGCCGAGTTTGACTTTTGGTGTGGGACATAAGTGGATATGAGAAAGTAGAGGAGGGTTTTCGAGCATATCACTAAGCATTTTGAGCAAGCACCTCATTAGGAAACACCTCATCCCTTATTAATAGAATTGTCTTTTCCTATAGACTCAATGTGATCTTGGATCACTAAAATAGAAAATGTAGAGTCTTGTGCTTTGAGCTTGAGCCAATCTTTTATCCTTAGCATTTTGAAGGGTCCACTTTCTAATCCATGCCATGCCAACCATTGAGCTTTCCTAGAATATTCATCTTGGAATAGCATTAGCTCAATGTGCTATACGTTGTTAGGAATTACCAAAACCACCCAGGGATAGTTGCACTTTCAATAACGTTGAAAACAATCAGTACAATTTGAGTTTCTTAACAACGCTTCAAAAGTTGAAGCAAAAATTCTTAGTACTTCATGTACTGTTCTCATTCATATGTGGCTGCTAGAAAATTAACAAGTACTACAACAAAAAAAGTTAAGAAGCATCAGCACACACTTATATTGGTCACTTCCAGACTAAGAATGAATGTGAGACTAAGAACATAAGTGCTACTATGAATGAACTATCAGTACAACTTAGTCTACACGCAAGTACCATATTGCTAAAAATGATACCAGAAGACCCTTGTGAATAATCACAAAAACAAACACAAAACTCACAAGAACTAGAACAAAAAGTATCTGTCCAAGTTACTGGTGGAGTCAAGTACTAGATTCAAACAAAAAAAAGTAAAGAATTGACCGCCCAAGGACAAGAAGGCCCTGACGCTACTAGATACTTGAACTCGAGCCCACGGCGGAACCGTCGGCGAATACCTAGTAATTCGCACAACACAGGGTCAGCTGACCAGGGCCCACAGGTCATGAGAGAGAGAGAGAGAGCGCCGTCTATAAGCGCTCAAGTAAGTATTCAGAGGAGTTCGACCAGTAGGACTCGACCGCGCTTATAAACAGGTCGAGAGCCTCCTCCCTTAACGAGGTGGGACTAAACCCAGAGCACACGCACATCCAGCAGTCCCCAAATTGCCCGCGCGGGCCATTTGGGCCGGAAAACGGCCCAATAGCCTCCATAGTCTACAAACACCCCACCAATAAGGCTAGTTAAACAAAGCATAGCGCAGGGCAAAGAAATATAAACTACAAAAAAATGTTCGAAAACTGAAAATAGAAAAGTTCGAGTAGTAGTTCGCAGGCACTAATGTTAAATACAAAAAATAAAAATAATTTTAGCTCTGCACCACGGATGATAAAATTGAAAAAATATGATACAAAAACAATGAAACTCTAAAAAAACAGAGAACTTAATACGCTATCTGTTAAATGTACATAATTTAAACCACCAAATTAAAATATTACTTTCAAGTTGAACTACTAAAATGAAAGAAGTTCAAATAGATAATGTTTGTCATTTCTGCTAAATTTCTTTTTTATATAAAAATTGACAAGTTCAACCACTAAAATGCAAGAAGTTGATATAGATATTGTTTGTCAATTATGCCAAATTTCTTATTTATATAAAATTTGAATAGTTCAACCACTAAAATGCAAGAAGTTAAAATAGATATTGTTTTTCATTTCTGCCAAATTTCTTATTTATATAAAATCTGTCCACACCTCAACCAACGATGTCATCATAAATAATCTCAATCCGCAAAAAAAACTTAGTTCAAACATACATATGGCATCAGTACTAAAAAAGCAGGAAGGGTCAGGACACTCACACCACCGTGACACCGATTTTCAAAACCGTACGCTGTATGAAATTACAACTCAGTTCACACAACACTAAACTAACAGTACACTAAAAGGAGAATACAAAAATTATAAAGGCCTAACTTAGGTTGGGACAGATGAAAATAAAAAAAGTCCCAGTTTTGAGCAACAACTCCCAGGGCACTAAAAAATGTTTTGAGATGAGATTAAAAAATGTTTTTAGATCAACTAGTGTATAAGATTTCAGTGAAAAAAAGACTTAACCTCCACACAGAAAAACATCACAAAGCATACGTCACTTAAACAGTTCAAAAATGCCATCAACACCAACCCTGACACGTGCAATTGGGATAACCAGCTGATAAGTACACATTGACAAGACCGATCAGTGCGACAGTAAAAACCCTTGGCTTCGACGGTTGGTTCTTCTAGGCCACCACCCGCAAACGGCAACCCCACGACCACTACACCCACGTCCCCGATGAACCGCCTCCGACACATCCCTGTCCACGCACTAGAAATAACCCATTGTCTTCCATCCCTACCTCATTCCATTCCAAGAACCACCATTGCCACTTCCATCTCCACTGCAGACAAACGAGAAACTTCTCTCTCCCGAGCCCACGGTCGCTGGAGGAGGGCAATTGCGGAGGAACCGTCCATCAAGCGTCATCATGGCCAGACGTCCGACAAGAGCAGCAACCTCGATGACGTTCACGTCCCCAGCAAGAAGCGCGAGTACACCAAAACCCTCACAGGGGTTGAGCTCCACGACAAGGAGACATTGGAGATCGTCTGCACCAGTGAATCACACAAGGCCAACGAGATGATGAGTAGTCTCAGGATGAAGGGTGGTGGCTTGTATCCTAGCTTCATCGGAGTTGATGTGGAGTACACCAGGGAAGACGAACCTCCCCAGATGGCAGCAGTCCTGCAGTTGTGCGTGGAGGAACTCTTCTTGGTGTACCACATCGCAGCGACAACAAAATGGCAACCCATACTACTGTTCATTCATCTGTTCTACTAGTACTACTCCCTAAAAATTTCAGTAAACTTGTTTCCCAACTAGATGAACTACTATAGTTTGTGAAGTGGATGCACGAGTACATGTTTCTCAAGTTACATGCATTTCTGAAATTGTGAAGTAGATTGTTTCACCAGATTAGCATCTGAAACTGATGCACTGGATTAGCATCTGAAAATTGTTTCACCAAATTAATTTCTGAACATGATGTACTAGCATAGATTCTAATCTTGATGCACTAGTATAGTTTATAGAGTTGATGTATTAAAAGATGTTTTTAAACTTGATATACACAAGTAGTTTCCATACCTGGTCTCATGTAATTTTCATTAGAAAAAATGAAGTGAGACTTCGTGAAACACTGGTATAGGTCTTTTATTCGACAAAAAGAAAACTAAACATGAAGTAAGCAACACATAGATCATTTACTCTAGTTATAGGTTCTTGAACTTGGTGAACCATTTGGTGAAGTACTGAAGATACCAAAAAAGAAACATGACATGGTGTTACTTGAATTTAATTCCATCCATGACTTATACTATATAAGCATCTACCTCATGGATTATCACTTGTAAACTAAAAATAGAAGAATTAAATCTTGAAAAAAGAACACTAATCTTCAATATTTTCTTCCCCTTGCAGGCCCAAGCGCCTCAAAGTGTTCCTGCAGGAGCAGAAATTGTAGACATTTGCCGGTTTCAGCACTCACAGTGACAAACTGAAGCTGAAGAAGTCTGGTTTGGAGATCAACCCCAATAACTTCATTGACATTCAGCACAAGTGGAGAGTTCCAACAACCAGAAAAGATTATGACTCCTTGGCCGATGTTGCAGCCAACGTCATCCACCCATTCTACAGAGGCATGAAGAAGAAGATCGATAGGGAGGAAGACAACAAACTATGGGGGATCAACCCGCTGCCAGACAAGCTCATCAAGTACGCAGGAATAGATGCGTACACCGCGTACAAGTCATGGAAGATAATCGACAACATCGTAACAGGTTGGCATATTTCAAAAGAGCAGGAGGCTAACCCCTACTACCACTGCCACTTCGCGGGATAAAGAGACATGAAAGTCTGCCTTCGTGTTGCTTGCGCTTGTGCTTGTCCATTATCTTGTGGTTAATTTCTAGTTTGCTTTTGTTAGGTTGAACAACTTGCTTATGTCATGTGTGTAAGGGTTTGAACAACTTTGCTGATGTCGTCAAGTACATCGTTCGCTTATGTCGTTAAACAAGTTTGCTAGCTTCCTATTTTGTTTATCCATCATTTGAAGTTGAAGTAGGTTGTGAATGAAACTTGATGGCTGCTATGCAGCACTAGTCATGGAGCAACAAATCACACATGGATATTTTCACAAAAATAGTGGCAGACTAAGGACAACAACAAATAGTAGCCTTAGACGCTCAATATAGCTTAGTTCTATATGATAGTACTATCACACTAAAATAGTTTTTAGTTTCAGAAGAACACTAAAAAGACTAAGTTACAGCCGAGGTCAACATTTAGTACTAACAGCATCATGCTAATAGTAGTTACAAAATTACGAAGTACTGCAACAGGAAAAGCAGAGAACCATCAGTACGTATTTTCTAGTCACTTGCATACTAGGATTGATAAGTACTGGTACACGTGAACACACAGTACATCCATTCTACAAAAATAATAGTGACACACTAAGAATAACAGTAATAGAACAATTGAAATCTTAGTACAACTTAGTCTATACGGCAAGTACTATGGTGATACCAAATATTTCATTGAGAATAACCACAGCCTATAAAAAAGGCTAAAACTAAATCAAAAAGATATCAGTTCGACCAAGGAGAAAAATCACAAGAAAGACAACAGAAGCATCACCCCACATTGACCAGTGAGGTACTAGTTTCAAACAACACAAAAGAATAAAATGATCTGTCAGGACCCCGATCCTAAGTCACACCGATCTAGCATGTAACACATCATATCACTTTGCGGCCTCACGCACGGTATTCCCACGGGTGCCACCTTACCTGGCCAGGGACCGTTTGCGCCTTTTGGCTCACGTATATGATAGTGTCGCTAGCATCCATATGACAAAGAACCCGGGCTGACATGGCTAGTCGTGAACCCAAAGTGGCACTAACTTACAGGGACAGGCATCCATGACCCAGCATCGAACGTGTCGGTCATCAGCGAGTGAATCCAGGCTGTAGCACTGGGCTAGCAGGACTCCGGTGAACCGGGCTGTAGCGGGCTAACAGGACTCCGGTATTCATCGCGTGACATTTCCCCGAAGGGACAGACACAGGAACGAAGAAGGACACATGCCGGCCAGCCTAAGTGTTCCGGAGCAGTAGCAAGCTACCATGGCTCAGTGGAAACACTAGGAGACATTTCCCGGTAAGAGAGGCTACTAAGGATAAACAACTAGATAGTCAGATCCCACACATACCAAGCATTTCAATAACATACACACAATATGCTCGATATGTGCAATACAACATGGCATCACAACATGACTCTACAACTCAAGTATTTATTCAATAGGCTCCGAGGAGCGAGATATTACAAACATGGGTCTCATGACCCAACATTCAGAGCATACAAGTCAAAACACAAGCGGAAGCTTATCATGTCTGAGTACAGACAACTATAAATGAAAGAGGCTGAGAAGCCTGACTATCTACCAGATCCTGCCGAGGGCACAAGATCGTAGCTGAGGTAACAAGCTAAACGTCGAAGTCCACGTGGAACTACTAGCGAGACTGAAGTCTCTCTGCAAAAACATAAATTAAGCAACGTGAGTACAAATGTACCCAGCAAGACTTACATCAGAACTAACTACATATGCATCATTATCAACCAAGGGGATGGTGGGGTTTAACTGCAGCAAGCCAGCTTTGACTCGGTGGCTATCCTGAACTACGACTGCAAGTAACTCTTTTGAGGTGGCGCACACGAGTCCACATATTCACCATATCAATACACCACTATGGATCCGCTCCCGTCTCCCTACGAGAACGCCATCCATAGCACTCACGCTTATCTTGCGTATTTTAGAGTATCCACTTTCACTTGTCTATGAACTATGCAAGGGGTCCAAGTTTCCATATCCGAGGAATCCGGCTATTCGAATAGATAATGATAACCCTGCAGGGGTGTACTTCTTCACACACGCTCCCGCCACTTATCGCCCTGTACACGTCATGTACCTCGGCAACCTTCAAGCGGAAGCCGGGCGAGGGAGTCGGCCACGACCTGACTAACCAACAAGTCTCTCGTCCAGGTTTATCGCCTATTCGGGTTCCATCCGCAAGGAGATCCGGCCGGGGTGTCGCTCACGGCCCCAAACGATGTGAGCAGGGTTCCCAAGCCCACCATCCGGGTGCCACTTGGTACACCGTGCCACTGTGCCTAGTCTGTCCCAAGCCCACCTGTACCGGGTGCCACTTGGTAGACTACTAACACTACCTACAAACACCAGAAACTAGTTGCAACTCCTGGACAGAGATCAAGTTGATTAATAAGTCGAGAGGGGCACTTAAGCATTCCAATGTGTGGTAGTAGCTGGTCATGGATCACAAACACAGAACTCAGTTCCTGAGGACGGCTGCAATGAGACAACCCACCATGTACTCCTACATGGCCTCTCACCGCTACCTTTACCAAATCGTGTTCACACACTTAGCTCTCAACAGTAGGACATGTTCACACACCTCTGATTCATCCCCGATGAATCAGACCTGACTCAACTCTAAGCAGTAGCAGGCATGACAAACAAGCATGAATGAGTAGGCACAACAGGGCTCAAACAACTCCTACTCATGCTAGTGGGTTTCATCTATTTACTGTGGCAATGACAGGTCATGCAGAGGATAAAGGGGTTCAGCTACCGCAGCAAGTAACAAATGAATCGTTGTTGTCCTAATGCAGTAAAAGAGAGCAGGAGCGAGAGAGTGGGATTTTATCGGAATGAACAAGGGGGTTTTGCTTGCCTGGCACTTCTGAAGATAACATTGAGTCTTCATCAGTGTCAACGATCACATCGTCGGAACCACGTCTATCGAGAGGGGACAATTCCGGCAACACAGAAGAAACACAATCAATGCAATGCACAATATGATGCATGCTCATGACATGGCAATATTAATGTGTTTTGGGCTAATGCACCTAGCTATGATTTAAATGAAGTTGGTTTGAATACATGATTCAAATTCCAACTCCATATATGATTATTTAAATGCCCTTTATTTGTTTTGTCCAAAACAGAGGACAAACATTGTTCAAACATGCATGAAAATGGTACAGATGGATTCCTTGAATTTTTCTGATAATTTTTCATATATAATTTATTTAATTTGGAGTTAAGGTTGAATTTCTAAGAATTTTAGAAGTTTATACAATTTTCTGGAATAAATAAATCAATTCTGATTTATTTAAAACTCCAAAAAACATTTACTGCATCAGCATGACGTTGGCATGACGTCAGCAGGTCAACAGGGGCTGGTCCGGGTCAAACCTGACCAGTGGGGCCCACTGGTCAGTGACTCAGGTGACTAACAGAGTTAATTAACTCTAACTAATCAAATTAATAACCACGGGGCCCACTATCAGTGTCAGCAGGGGGTAATTAGTTTAACTAATTCGATTAGTGCTAATCCTAATTAGCTAACAGGGCTGGGCCCCACCTGTCATGGACACAGGGGGGGGTCCCGCCGTGGTCAAAATGGGTCAAACCCACCGGCGGCTTGACGCCGGCGAGGCCAGCCGCGGTGGCGAGCCTCGGGTTTTGCCCACAGGGCTCGGTTTGGCGCGCGGAGCACAGCTTCGGGATGCAGACGCTCGTCCGCATCCAACTGTGGTGGTGGCGCGGCCGAGGAGTGGCCGGAGTGGTGCCGGCGATGAGCTCGGCGGCGGCCGAAGCTCGGGTGCAAGTGGGGATGGGGCTGCGGTGCGCAAACGAGCGCCGCAAGGTGCCACGGAGGCTCTACGCGATGCGGGGAGCGCGTTGGGCGCATGCCCGGGACCAAATGGTCACCGGAGCATCACCGGCAACGAGTGCGGGCGGCGGCACGTGCGGTTGGATGTGGTGCGGCAGCTACGGCGTGCGAGAGAGAGAGCGGAGAGGGGGAGCAGGAGCAGGAGCTCACGGCGATGACGACGGAACGCTCGGCGAGGTCGGGGACGGTCCGGAGCCGACGAATTTGACGGTGATGGCCGGCGGGTCCGAGGTGGAAAACGAGCCCGGTGAGGTCGTTCGGGGGCTTCTGGAGGGGCGTGGCTCGGTGAGGTGGGTCGAGGTCGGAGTGGCGGAGCTTGTGGGCTAGTCGGGGAAGCGAGGGAGGCCCGATGGCCGTGGTGGCAGTGGACGGCGGCGACGAGCGCGCTCGGGCGCGAGAGGGGGAGAGCAGAGAAGGGAGCAGGGGTCGGGAGAGAGTGAGAGAGAGGAGCGAGGGGGCTGCGTGGCATCACCCGAAGAGGCCAGGGCGAAGCGGCAAGCAGGAGTGGCCGGGGCGGCGGCGGCGCTCGCCACCAAGCAGCTTCGGGGCGAGGGGGAGGAAGACGACAGAGAGGAGGAGGTGGGCTGGGCCGGCCAGCTCAGATGGGCCGCCAGGTGGCTAGAATGCCAGGTAAGTACGGTGAGTGCTCTGTTTTATTTTTCTGTTCTGTTTTATTTTTTTTAAATTTGTTTTGCCACTGTTTTGAATTTAAAATAATTCAAACAATGCCAAAAACTCCTGTGAATATTTTTATTTTCCTAGATGGACTTTTCCAAAACCTCATAAAATATTTCAGGGGTATTTGAAATTATATTCTAGTTATATGAATATAATTCAAATTCAAATAACTAATGATTTAAATTCAAAGTCCCAAAAATAAATCCTTAAAAATGTTCAATATTTTGGTTGGGACCAGAACCCTTGCCAAAAATTATCAAACATTTAAGAAGATCATTTTGGAACAATGAATGAGATTTTAGGGTTTTTGCCCTTCTTTTATTTAAGTTTTTGAGGCTTCCAAATTTCCTCAGTTCAAGTTTCAAAATTTAAACATGATGCAAACACCAGGCAGCACTAGAAGCTAGGGATGTGACAACTCGCCCCCACTAAACAAGAATCTCGTCCCGAGATTCAAGCGTAGGGTAGGATGAAGGGGAACGCAACTAACGCAATCTTCACGATCCAACTTGCACTTCATAGGAACGTTGATTTGATCACCATCTTTGTCTCGACGTCTTGCTCTGAGAACTCTAGCTAACATGACAACGAGAGGGAAAGTAAGATTCTGGAAGGATCGATCTTCTCAAAGGTCGAACAACTCACGGAATGAGACATAGAACCATCTCTCGGGTTGAGACACGAGATACACATCAAGAGGGGTGGAAAGAAACGGATGACGAAGGTTCACTAGGTGGACAACAATTCCACACTTAAGAAGGTGGTAAACGATTGTCAACGTAGCGAGGAGTTGAGTTGCCACGATACCATAACGGGGCACCTTAGGGAAGGTGACTTGTGGAAATATCCCCTTAAGTGGCAAAAGAATTACCTTTGATTCAGAGATCATTGAAACTCTTTAAACCAGCCTAAGGCAAATTCTCGAGCGATCGTTTGGAGGGGGTCGGTAGAATGGCATACTCGGACTTGGATGATGTGGATTACCTTGTTGAAGACAACGTAATGGATGAATTTGCTTACCACCGGAAATGGAAGAGACCCATGGTAGAATGGCACATTGGCGGTGCAAGCTGGGAACAAAATGCAAATGCTGGGAATGATTCTGGTAACTGGGGAAGAACCCAACAATAGAGAGTGAATTCACTGTTTGAAAGGTCATAGCATTGCCGAGGAAACTGAGAGGAATCCCAGTTAGAGCCGATGATAACACGTAGCGCTTGTGCGTGCTCTCAAGAACTTGAGCATTTCCATAATCATCAAGGTTTTACCAACATCCGTGTCAAGGATCCTGGCAACACAACTTGCTACCATGATGAATGATGATGGATGATGCAGATGCAAAGGAAGATAACACTTTCTCAGATTTCACCCTTAGCAGGCCAAGGAAAAAAATCTGGATGATCGACCGAGAGACATTTAGCACTCCGCTTCTAATGTTCTCCTTGATGTGCTAGTGTATCCCATTCATAGATATGGTTTGATAACTAGAACATCAAGTAAAAGGTCGGACTTCGGGAGCAATAGAATCCATAAGGAACAGTTACGGAGGTAAATCCTACGAAATCCTTATGGGGAGGTGGCCAACTTCTTCAATCAAGATACTACAATAATAGGTCTTTCGGCTGGGTGGTGCTGGCCACGACATCCACTTTACCAGTTATCGAGGAACCAATATTATAGTTCTTGGGAAATGTTCCAACCATCATATCTGCCTGAGATTCAGATCTGGTTGGTGTCAGGATATTCCAGACTCATCGAGTCTAGGAAGAAAAATGAAAGTTTGCAACACAAATCGACGAGATGACGTTGCGAGATTCTCGGGAGATGAACTACGATAGCAAGCTCCAAAACATGAGCTGGTTCTGCTACACACATGTGAACATGTTGTCTCAGACAAACATGATCACATGGTAGTCTTACAATAAAACACTACCGAGTTCCGGTGGGAACCATCATCGAGGATGTCGAAGTCTTGTGCATGACCTAGGATTAGCACATCAACTCCTTTTCCTTGAACAAATCAATCAGTGGCTTGGTGTGCTACGGAATACATATGGAGTGGAGGTAATTAATCTACCAAACCATAGTATACTTTGCACATGCATGACTGACTTGGGGCGATTCCAGAGGAAGCAAAACTAACTTTCTCGAATCCACGGCGGCAACTTACATCAAATGCACGTGAATCAAAGAAAGTCACTTCTTTCATCCAACATATACTTCATGAACGGGGCATGAAGAAAATGCCTATAAAAGTTTCCAACACTAGGTTGATGTTCAACATGAATCATGGGGGAGACAAAATGCTGCTGATGGGCTCAACAACAACTCATCGAAATTTCCATATCACAGGACTTCCACCATCATGTGAACACGGTGATAGTATTGGTCAGACCAAAAGATGTAATGGTATATGCTCGAGGGATCAACCACGAGTAATACAACATTACGAGCATCGTTGGTACTGATTTGATTGATGATAGCCCACACTCAAATCAAAGGATTGATAAGACAATAGGTCCAGCAACTGATCACAGGGACCAATCGATGAAGATATCATCTTTCTTCAACACACACTACACAAGAGTATCCCTTTGGAACGAACTAAGTTAGGCAAGCATTTATCTTCCAATTATCCAAGTTGTTGTCTAGCTTAACCAACTAGCTCAGGGGTATCCAACACGGATTCTTGGAGAAATAGTGGTTTACAGGAATAAACCAACTTGATCACGAGATCAACATAGCGGTCAGGCGACAACCTGGTGATACTTCCGAGAAAAAATTCGGAATATCATGAACCACCGGTATGTTACTAAGATCGAGAACAATCTTGCTTTTCGGGGCAAGATGATATGATCAAATGAGCGAGGACTTGACAAAATCCTAACTCATCAATCAAAGAGTGCACCAGGAAATAAGGACTACGTAGCACAATCTATCTTAGAATAGTGATTCAAAAACCAACACGCTAAGAATGAAATTATTGTCCTTTAACTACCAAGCAACGAGGTTGCTAGGAGTATTGATTTCACACATCACAATTCTTCTGTCGGTATTCCGGTTGCATCAACACGAAGACCGAGGAATGACTAATGATGGTGAGAAGTATCACTACATCAAAATTCATGAGAGTTGGTGCAGTTCTCATGACAATTCTGACATAAAGGGGGTAATACTCCAAGGTAGAACAGAACCAAAAGCTGGATTGGCATTTGATCTGCGGAATACAACTGTTAAGACCCAATCCTGGGTATGGATGGGGTACTAGAGTTTGTTTCTCCTAGTCATTCCGCGATAGAATGGCTTGACGGACCACAAGAGTAATAGGCATCGATAAACGAACGCACGCATACTCTTGACTATCAATTGATAGACGAAGGTTAGTAGACAACTAAAGAGGGACAACCCAAAGGAACATATAACTTTTTGAGTTGTGGATGCGTAGATTAGTATGTCGAACCAGGTTCAACATAATTCTTCCGGATAACCCATGCAGAAAGGTAGAACTGGCAGAGTCACAATATATAATGGAGAACTCATCAAGAGCATTCTGGTTGTGATCGTTCAGTTCAACGAGGAACTTCTGCCATAAGTAGTTCATGGTATTTGGAAGAAGAAGATACCACGGACTTCAAGGACTATCGCAAAGGTTACTAATAACCTAAGGGAGCTAGCAATTACTATCAACATGAAGTAAGTAGGGTGAATCTCGGGTTCAAAACCCAGGAGTAGAATACCTACTACTAAGTGGCATCACGGGATGCTTTCGAGAATAAAGGCCAGAATCATCACACTGGGAACACAAAACATGGCTAGACTACTAGATGATCCCCTAAGACACCTAGGGTCATAATAATAACTCCAACATAAATGTCAAGGCAATAGAATACCTCAACTCAACAATTAGTGTGATTGAGCTGGCATAAAGGAACATCGAAACCAGAGGGAAAGGATTTTGCAAATGCATCAGACTGTTTAGAAACCTGGGATGACTCGGACAGCATAACGGCTGTAAATGCTCAGAAAAGATTTGAGACATTCACAAAAATGGTGGCATAACCACTCAGAAGCACAATATCAAGGTTTCGAGATCAACAATTAACATACAGAAGTAGTAGGAACTGAACTGAGGCTTAAATCCAACAATCTTATAAGTCTACGGATTAGTAACACGTGATCCTGATAGAAAGAAGAGATAGCCTAGTTCCTTAACCCCGTAGGAAAGATAAGATGACTCAGATCAGAAGGGCATAAGGTATAAGGAGTAAAAAGAGCCTTACGTTCCATCCCACAATCAATTCCCTTATATAACTAAAGAATTTCTAGACTCAACTTCGACCAGTTTGGCTTGGTAATCCTACAGGCAGTCAAGCTCTGATACCAAAGCTGTCAGGACCCCGACTCAAGTCCACATCGATCTAGCATGTAACACCTCATATCACTTTGCGGCCTCACGCACGGTATTCCCACGGGTGTCGCCTTACCTTGGCCCGGGACCGTTTGCGCCTTTTGGCTCACGTATATGATAGTGTCGCTAGCATCCATATGATAAGGAGCCCGGGCTGACATGGCTAGTCGTAAACCCAAAGTGGCACAAACTTACAGGGACAGGCATCCATGACCCAGCATCGAACGTGTCGGTCATCAGCGAGTGAATCCAGGCTGTAGCACTGGGCTAGCAGGACTCCGGTGAACCGGGCTGTAGCGGGCTAACAGGACTCCGGTATTCATCGCGTGACATTTCCCCGAAGGGACAGACACAGGAACGAAGAAGGACACATGCCGGCCAGCCTAAGTGTTCCGGAGCAGTAGCAAGCTACCATGGCTCAGTGGAAACACTAGGAGACATTTCCCGGTAAGAGAGGCTACTAAGGATAAACAACTAGATAGTCAGATCCCACACATACCAAGCATTTCAATAACATACACACAATATGCTCGATATGTGCAATACAACATGGCATCACAACATGACTCTACAACTCAAGTATTTATTCAATAGGCTCCGAGGAGCGAGATATTACAAACATGGGTCTCATGACCCAACATCAGAGCATACAAGTCAAAGCACAAGCGGAAGCTTAACATGTCTGAGTACAGACAACTATAAATGAAAAGGCTGAGAAGCCTGACTATCTACCAGATCCTGCCGAGGGCACAAGATCGTAGCTGAGGTAACAAGCTAAACGTCGAAGTCCACGCGGAACTACTAGTGAGACTGAAGTCTCTCTGCAAAAACATAAAATAGGCAAACGTGAGTACAAATGTACCCAGCAAGACTTACATCAGAACTAACTACATATGCATCATTATCAACAAAGGGGATGGTGGGGTTTAACTGCAGCAAGCCAGCTTTGACTCGGTGGCTATCCTGAACTACGACTGCAAGTAACTCTTTTGAGGTGGCGCACACGAGTCCACATATTCACCATATCAATACACCACTATGGATCCGCTCCCGTCTCCCTACGAGAACGCCATCCATAGCACTCACGCTTATCTTGCGTATTTTAGAGTATCCACTTTCACTTGTCTATGAACTATGCAAGGGGTCCAAGTTTCCATATCCGAGGAATCCGGCTATTCGAATAGATAATGATAACCCTGCAGGGGTGTACTTCTTCACACACGCTTCCGCCACTTATCGCCCTGTACACGTCATGTACCTCGGCAACCTTCAAGCGGAAGCCGGGCGAGGGAGTCGGCCACGACCTGACTAACCGAACAAGTCTCTAGTCCAGGTTTATCGCCTATTCGGGTTCCATCCGCAAGGAGATCCGGCCGGGGTGTCGCTCACGGCCCCAAACGATGTGAGCAGGGTTCCCAAGCCCACCATCCGGGTGCACTTGGTACACCGTGCCACTGTGCCTAGTCTGTCCCAAGCCCACCTGTACCGGGTGCCACTTGGTAGACTACTAACACTACCTACAAACACCAGAAACTAGTTGCAACTCCTGGACAGAGATCAAGTTGATTAATAAGTCGAGAGGGGCACTTAAGCATTCCAATGTGTGGTAGTAGCTGGTCATGGATCACAAACACAGAACTCAGTTCCTGAGGACGGCTGCAATGAGACAACCCACCATGTACTCCTACATGGCCTCTCACCGCTACCTTTACCAAATCGTGTTCACACACTTAGCTCTCAACAGTAGGACATGTTCACACACCTCTGATTCATCCCCGATGAATCAGACCTGACTCAACTCTAAGCAGTAGCAGGCATGACAAACAAGCATGAATGAGTAGGCACATCAGGGCTCAAACAACTCCTACTCATGCTAGTGGGTTTCATCTATTTACTGTGGCAATGACAGGTCATGCAAAGGATAAAGGGGTTCAGCTACCGCAGCAAGTAACAAATATGTCGTTGTTGTCCTAATGCAGTAAAAGAGAGCAGGAGCGAGAGAGTGGGATTTTATCGGAATGAACAAGGGGGTTTTGCTTGCCTGGCACTTCTGAAGATACATTGAGTCTTCATCAGTGTCAACGATCACATCGTCGGAACACGTCTATCGAGAGGGGACAATCACCGGCAAACACAGAAGAAACAATCAATGCAATGCACAATATGATGCATGCTATGACATGGCAATATGAATGTGTTTTGGGCTAATGCACTAGCTATGATTTAAATGAAGTTGGTTTGAATACATGATTCAAATTCCAACTCCATATATGATTATTTAAATGCCCTTTATTTGTTTTGTCCAAAACAGAGGACAAACATTGTTCAAACATGCATGAAAATGGTACAGATGGATTCCTTGAATTTTTCTGATAATTTTTCATATATAAATTATTTAATTTGGAGTTACGGTTGAATTTCTATGAATTTTAGAAGTTTATACAATTTTCTGAATTTCATTCTGATTATTTAAAATCCAGAAAAACATTTATTGCGTCAGCATGACGTTGGCATGACGTCAGCAGGTCAACAGGGGCTGGTCCGGGTCAAACCTGACCAGTGGGGCCCACTGGTCAGTGACTCAGGTGACTAACAGAGTTAATTAACTCTAACTAATCAAATTAATACCACGGGGCCCACTGTCAGTGTCAGCAGGGGGTAATTAGTTTAACTAATTCGATTAGTGCTAATCCTAATTAGCTAACAGGGCTGGGCCCCACCTGTCATGGACACAGGGGGGGTCCCGCCGTGGTCAAAGTGGGTCAAACCCACCGGCGGCTTGACGCCGGCGAGGCCAGCCGCGGTGGCGAGCCTCGGGTTTTGCCCACAGGGCTCGGTTTGGCGCGCGGAGCACAGCTTCGGGATGCGGACGCTCGTCCGCATCCAACTTTGGTGGTGGCGCGGCCGAGGAGTGGCCGGAGTGGTGCCGGCGATGAGCTCGGCGGCGGCCGAAGCTCGGGTGCAAGTGGGGATGGGGCTGCGGTGCGCAAACGAGCGCGGCAAGGTGCCACGGAGGCTCTACGCGATGCGGGGAGCGCGTTGGGCGCATGCCCGGGACCAAATGGTCACCGGAGCATCACCGGCGACGAGTGCGGGCGGCGGCGCGTGCGGTTGGATGTGGTGCGGCAGCTACGGCGTGCGAGCGAGAGAGCAGAGAGGGGGAGCAGGAGCAGGAGCTCACGGCGATGATGACGGAACGCTCGGCGAGGTCGGGGATGGTCCGGAGCCGACGAATTTGACGGTGATGGCCGGCGGGTCCGAGGTGGAAGACGAGCCCGGTGAGGTCGTTCGGGGGATTCTGGAGGGGCGTGGCTCGGTGAGGTGGGTCGAGGTCGGAGTGGCGGATCTTGTGGGCTAGTCGGGGAAGCGAGGGAGGCCCGGTGGCCGTGGTGGCAGTGGACGGCGGCGACGAGCGCGCTCGGGCGCGAGAGGGGGAGAGCAGAGAAGGGAGCAGGGGTCGGGAGAGAGTGAGAGAGAGGAGCGAGGGGGCTGCGTGGCGTCACCCGAAGAGGCCAGGGCGAAGCGGCAAGCAGGAGGTGGTCGGGGCGGCGTCGGCGCTCGCCACTGAGCAGCTTCGGGGCGAGGGAGAGGAAGACGACAGAGAGGAGGAGGTGGGCTGGGCCGACCAGCTCAGATGGGCCACCAGGTGGCTAGAATGCCAGGTAAGTGGCTGGGCTTCTCTCTTTTATTTTTCTGTTCTGTTTTTTTTAATTTGTTTTGCCACTGTTTTGAATTTAAAATAATTCAAACAATGCCAAAAACTCCTCTGAATATTTTTATTTTCCTAGATGGACTTTTCCAAAAGCTCATAAAATATTTCAGGGGTATTTGAAATTATATTCTAGTTATATGAATATAATTCAAATTCAAATAACTAATGATTTAAATTCAAAGTCCCAAAAATAAATCCTTAAAAATGTTCAATATTTTGGTTGGGACCAGAACCCTTGCCAAAAAATTATCAAACATTTAAGAAGAGCATTTTGGAACAATGAATGAGATTTTAGGGTTTTTGCCCTTCTTTTATTTAAGTTTTTGAGACTTCCAAATTTCCTCAGTTCAAGTTTCAAAATTTAAACATGATGCAAACACCAGGCAGCACTAGAAGCTAGGGATGTGACATGATCACAGTACTAGCACAATCGAAATCTCGGTACAACTTAGTTTATTTGGTAAGTGCTATGATGATACCAATTAATGCCTTGAGAAAGAAGGCCAAGACTCGACCAAATAGATTATAGTTCAACCAAGGACAAAAATTCACAAAAACAAACAACAAAAGCATCAGTCCACATTGACTAGTGAAGTAATTGTGATTTTAATAGGGCTATCTGTTAAATGTAGCTGATTAAACTAGTGCTTTAACTTTTACTATGAAGTTCAACTACTAAAATTCAAGAAGTTCAAATAAAAATTTGGCTCTCAATTTTGCTAAATTTCTTATACTTCAATAAAATCTGGCTAGAGATCACATAGCAATTTCATCGTAAATAATCTCAATCCCCAAAAAGCTTCAGTTCTAATACATTATATGGCATCAGTTCTACATAACAAGGAAGCGTCACTCCACTCATGCTAGATCCAGAAGTGCTATTGTGACACCAAATTTTAAAAGCCTTATGCTGAATGAGATTACAAAGTCGGTACTCACAGAACTATACCATAAGTACAAGAAAAAAGGGTACAATAATTATAAAGGTCCAACTTAGGTTGGGACAGATGAAAATAAAATAAATCTCACTTTTTCAGCAACAACTCGTAATGCACTTGAAAAAGGTGTTTTCCGTTCAACTAGTGTATACGACTTCAGTACAAAAAATAAAACTTAACCAAAACAAATTCCCAATGAAACATACACAAGTGAAACAGCTATTCAACCACACTATCATCATGGAAAAAAAGTTTGTTAAACATTGTTCCACACTTAAAAACATCACAAATTATACCAGTTATTACATAGTAGTTGACAAGACATCCAAAGACTACAAACAATGCCTACAATGGTTTCAAGATATATATCACACAAGTATCCCATTCACTACACAAATGATGACCATTTCTTCCATGCACCAGGAGCCAAAGCCTGAACCTCCTCAGGAAGCTCCCGCAACATAACCTGGTTATTCCGGTTGAACACAACTATATACAGATCCTCAGCGTTCCAATCAACAATACGAGGCTGCAAAATAATAAGACAGATTATCAAAAATCATGACACATAAAAAAAGAATAGATAATCAGCCAAACACACAAAGTGAAAAGCTCAACTAGAACCCACGTCATTGTTTTGAATGTTCTCAATGATATTTTCACCATCATAGGTTCCCGCATACTTCAGAGTATAATGGCCACATTCATTCGGCCCCTGAAGTGGAACCTTGACAAACGTAGGTTGCTTTGCGAAAACCTCCCATTTGGGCTGCTTGCTCACATTATACTGAGCATCACCATACACAACCTTCATTACATGGACCAATCTAGAGATTTGTAAAAAAGAAAAGAAACCACACATTTTCAAGTCTCGGAAAAGCAGAAACAAAGAGGCGGAAAAATTAATCCAGTACATATAATAAATGTCACTCACAATCTTCTCACAGTCTTTATCATAGGTGTTCTTTGAAGGACGTTGGTTCTTCTTATAAGGTAAAGTGGTTCACTTTGTTATCCTTTGATAAAAACACAGGTTTGAATAGAAGCATCATGATCTAAAAATAAATGACCAAAAAAGAGATATTAAATATTCAAAATAAAAACCAGCATCACAACAAACAAATAAAACAGAAAATCAACTAGTAGATCTCACAAGGTCGGCACTGAGCAAGTCTTCCTTGTCTTTAACATAGCTGTTGAACTCTCTCGCTGCACTTGCCACATTAAATTCTTTATCTTCATCACCATAAAATGTACAGTCAAGCACAACCTGGAAAAAGCCAAAAAGAAATAGACAGCGGGAAACGATCAACAAGCAAAGTATTACTAAAAATCATAAAACAATAGGCTGTCTTGTTTCATAGAAACAAACGATCTAATTGATTACCGTGAAGAAACATGGACTCAACAATAGATGCAAAATCAGCATTTCTCTCGGGATCTAGCTTCCAATCTTCAACGAGGAAGTCCATTACATCACCCTCCATAATTTGCCCAGGTGCCTGCAACGTCCCAATTTTCAATTTGGATGTTATACATAGGTCATCATATGCATATAATATTTTACTTGCATTTTATTTGTGATCCTAGAAATCCTAAGCAACTCAAGGACCCATAGAGAGAGTTGGGGATTTCATTATTTTCATATTTGACTTTTCTCAAATTCGAAAAGAGGGCCATTTTCATTTTAATATTTTTTCTCTCCGAAATATTTCCAATATTAAAAATAAATGAGAGGAGATAAAATGACTTCTCCAAAATCAGAGGGGAATATTGGAGGAAAAATATTAAAATTAAATAAATATTTATTTTGGTATTTTATTGCTATTTTATTTGAATTAGAAAAATATGCATTTTTAGGCCAGAAAAATGTTCACCTTGTTCTAAATATTTTATTTAGACGGTGAAAATTGTTTTTTGCACTTTTAGAATTTTTTATATTTTATTAGGATTTTTGTTTTCGGCGGAATTTATAAAAAAAGGTTTCCCACCGGACTGGGCCGAAGGCCCAGCCGCGCCGCCTTCCCCGCCGACTTGGGACGGGAGTCCTGAGGTTCGCCAGCTGCAGTCGTGTCCGAGGCGGACACGCGCCCTGCCCCCTCGCGCAAGCCACCACCCCCGGCCTTTAAAGGCGAGCCCCCCGCCGCCACCACCACCACACCACCGCAGCTCCGCCGCCGCACTTTGTCGGGCCGCCGCTCGCGCTGCGCGCCGCCGCATGCCGCTGCTCCGCCGCGTCGTCGCCCCACCTCGCCTACGCCGTCTCCTGAGCCGCTGCCCCGCACCAACGCCGCCACTCTCACCAGATCCTGCCGGAGCCGCCGCCTGCTGCCCGTTGACTGGTATAAAACCGCTCCGGTTCGACGGTTCACTTCGGTTTTTCAGTTTTCGCTTTCTAGATCGGCTTAATTTTTAGGGTTAGGTTTTTCTCGGTTTTCTTTCGTTTCGCTAATTAGCGAACATTCACCCGAACACCTCTGTTAGCGAACGTGTTCGTTCATTTGTCTCTGATAACGAACGTTCGTTTGTTAGTCTTTTATCTTTAATTTATTTTCGGCCAGGGACCTATCCGCGATTATTTTTAACCCAGATTAGCCCCTAATCTTGAAACGCTTGCAACTTTTTAACCGTTCGTTCAAATCCAGTGAAACCAACGCCAAAATCTTCCTCTCGAACCCCTCTTTCCAGTTAACCAACTTGAACATGATTCTGACAATTTAAAATTTGGCTTGAAGCATATTTGAATTCGAACTTCTTTTGGTCATAGTTTGAGTTTCATATCTTCGATTTGATTGATTCTTTTTGCAAATCAAAGTACTTCAGTTGAACTTTCAGTTTGGACTTTCTCATCTGAGTTTTACCCTTGCATATATGCTTGAGTGCTTATGTATGCTATTGTTTGTTTGCGATAGAATTTCCCGAGTGCGAAGCGTTCTACTACGAGTCTCTGGGGTTTGCAGATCATCAGCAAGGCAAGTAACACTTTGATCATACGCCTTATTACCCAGTTTTATGCATTAGTCTCAAACCTCAAACACTGCATGGTTAGGACTTGAATACTTGTGGGTTCCGGGAAGTAGTGATGAGGTAGTACCTATTGCCTTTATTTTCAAACCCTAGGAGTTACTTCTACGTTATGCTTATATTGCTATGCTATGCTCGTAGACGTGGTTTGGTTTGAGTGATCCATGACAGATGTGAGAGTTTTAATTAATGGTTAAACTTAAGGTGGCTACTTTAATACACATCTGGGTGGATTGGTTGAGGCACCCTGGAGCACCCAGTGGTTTTCTGGGCATCTGGAGCAATCCAGTGTTGTCCTGGGATATCCCGGAGAACCTGTGTGATCATCCTATGGTTTGCCATCCAGGCTCAACGGGATCATAAGATTTTTCATGCTGGAAACATCCGTGTGCAACCACAAGCCATTATGGACTCTGGCAAAGTTTACTAAGTTGTGTGACCTCTCTCGGTGGTAGGCTAGCGGATGTAGGGGATGTAGGTGGTATTGTCTACCCGGAGTAAAGAGTTAATGCTTCTGAAAGACTGTGTCTCGGTCATCCGTTTCTCAAACAACATGTAGTGCGAGAAACCAACGGAGGAGATCGAGTCTTGTGCGTAAAAGTGTGCAAACCTCTGCAGAGTGTATAAACTAATCATGGTTACCCGTGTCCCCGATTGTGGACATCTTGAGTATCTGGTACTTGAATTATTGATTTGATCTCATCATTCTAATAATTAATTTGTTGGGTTGATGATTATTAATTTTGGATTGAGTTGGAGGAACCTTCTCAATGTTTTCAACAAACTTTGTAGTTAAATAAAATTATATCCCTTTGTTGTAGGGAAAAATTAGCTTTCTGCAAAAATAACCATAGAGCCTCCACCAGCCAAATATGCATATAGTTATAGTTGTTACATGTTCATTGCTCTACAATGTTATTTTGCCAGCATATTCCATGTGCTGACCCGTTTCGGGCTGCAATGTATTATGTTGCAGATTTTTCAGACGAAGAGTAAATTGCACTAGGTTGTTGTCTTGCACTCAGCTATGCTGTTGGAGTTGATGGACGCACTTTACCTTTGAAGCCTTCCGCTATTATCTTCATTAGATGGCCTTCGGCCATATTATTGTATTAAGTACTCTCTTTTGAGATATTTGATGTAATAAGTGTCTGATTGAAACTCTATTATAAATCCTTCAAATAATGTGTGTGTCAGCATTACCGGTCCAGGGATGACACTCATGCGCAGGGATTTGACCGTTTGAGGTCGGATCGCTACAAGATGGTATGAGAGCACACGCTGACTGTAGGACGCGACCACTAAGATGAGCCATAGGTCACTCTTCTCTACTCATTTCTGACTCTTCTCCACTTTCCACTCTATAGATGGCGGATTCAAGGAACAAGTTTGCTCAACCGGATGACGACACCCCTTTTGGACGAGCCTTGAAGGAGGCCACATGATACCTAAACATTGGGATACCAAGCTTCACCGAGACCTACACCGCCACTCTACCAGAATAAGAGCACTGGACAATTCGAGTACATGTTCCAGGAAGAACATTCATACAAGTGACTGAGCCCGTAGAGTTTTCCTTTGATGCACCAACCTGGAGTCTAGGAAAGAGCATGGCAGCTCACATCGCCATGGGACGCATCAGCGAAGTTTACCACAAGGATCTTAAGGACACCATCTAGCAGATATGTGGATGCTGAGATGAGCAATGGGAGATCATCAACACCAGGAGGGACAAATCCATTGCAGCTTACATCTAGAAGTTAAACCAACACATTCGTTGACAGGAGAACCAGATGTGCGCTAGCATGATAGACCTAAAGAAGGTGATGACCAGGAACATGGAGCTAGAAGAGGAACTCAAGTCTACACGTGATGGATATGAAGAGGAAGTTGCAGTACTACTGGAGAAGAATGAAGACCTGAAGAAGAAGCTAGGAGTATTCATGGGAGACCCTGCGCCAGGAGGTGACGACCATCCCAAAGACTACATCATCATCGACGACACCGACTCCGATCCCTACATTGATGATGATTATGAAGACGAAGCTGGAGCAGATGTCATGGAGTCTTCTTCCGATCAAAATTTTTAGTTGACCACCATATTATCAGTAGTATACCCCCATGTATATAGAATAGTCTGAGTACTTTGTAATGGTAGCTAGATCAATTGTATGCCCTTGTTTGAATTGAGTGGTGCGATATGAATGTGTTTGTCTCATGTGCATATGGGTAGTGATTTTCCCCTTAGACCCCACTCTATTATAATCTCTCCCCTCTAAACCTATCAGATGCCTCCAAGACGTGACCCCAGATTTGTCTTCCTACCGGAGCTCACCCACCTGATCTAGCAGCAGAATGCCTTGATGCAGCTACTAGTCTAGAACCAAGGCAACAACAAGAACAACCCGACGCCACTACCTCCGGTTGACAACCTAGCTCGTTTTCGGAGGTTCAATCCGCCGGTGTTTTCCAGTAGCACCGAGACGATTGTTGCTGATGACTGGTTCCGCAGGATTGGAAGGGAGTTGACTATTGCAGGTTGCACAGATGCTGAGAAGGTACGCTTTGCCGCACATCAATTGGATGGACCAACAGCCTCATGGTCGGAGAATTACACAACCACTTTTCCCATAGCCAATGTCATTTGGGACCAGTTCTAGCAACCTTTCCTTACCGCACATGTCTCAACTGGAGCTATGAGCATGAAGAAGCGTGGGTTTCACAACTTACGCCAGGAAAATTGTACTGTGGGGTAGTACGTGGATGAATTTACTAAGTTAGCTTGCTATGCCCCGGATGATGTGGCCACAAATGCAGCGAAGCAGGAGAATTTTATGGAAGGGCTGAATGATGAGCTGAGCATGTAGTTGATGGTGGCAACATTCAATAACTACCAGGATTTGGTAGATAGGGCCCTTATGATTTAAGGCAATCAGCAACAGATAGAGAGCCGCAAAAGGAAGTATGGACAAGGGAAGTATAATTCTAGAGCTCAGCAGAAGCCTCGTTTTACCCTGAACTCAGGAGGACACACTCATAACCATGGAGGCCATACCCACAATGGAGGGAATTTGCATAATCACAGTGGCCCAAGAATGGGAATGGGAATTGAGGAAGCAACGGACAAAACCGTTCCAACCCAGCAACACCCGCTAGGAAGGATTTAAGTCACATTACTTGTTTCAAGTGCGGGAAGACTGGACACTACACCACTGAATGTCCTGAAGAAAAGAATGTAAATCGAAATGGAAACTCTGGGAAGAATCCCAATCCCTTCACCAGAGGTCAGGTGAACCACGTCAACGTGGAGGAGGTTGAAGATCAGCCTGACGCAGTGATCGGTAAGTTTTTGATTAAGTCATTTACCACACCTGTTCTTTTTGATACTGGTGCATCGCATTCATACATATCAAGGGGATTTATGGACAAGTTTAAATTGCAAACCATAGCCCTTAGGTCACCCATGTTAGTAAGTTCGCCAGGAGCAGAGTATATGGCCAACCGATGGTGTGATCGGTTACCCTTAACCATTGGTAGTCATGTTTTCCCCTCAGACCTAATAATTTTGGAGTCCCAAGGATTGGATATAATATTAGGCATGGATTGGTTATCGAAGTATGGAGGAAACATCGATTGTTCTAGTAAGTCAATTTTACTCACCACCCCGGAGGGAAAAAGGATCAAGTATGTGTCTAGGCAAGCACCAAGGAGGACCCAAGTAAATTCTTTCTTGGGAGTTGTTCAAGAAGAAGTGCTTGTTGTGAAGGATTACCCGGATGTATTTCTAGAGGAACTACCAGGCAATGCACCAGATCAAGACATAGAGTTTTTGATAGAACTATTGCCAGGCGTCGGACCAATATCAAAGAGACCGTATCGGATGCCCACAAATGGTCTGGAGGAAATTAAGAAGAAGATTAAGGAGCTATTGGAGAACGGTTATATTCGACCAAGTTCATCACCCTGGGGAGCCCAAGTGCTCTTGGTAGAGAAAAGTATGGATCTTTGAGAATGGTTGTTGATTATCCTGCATTAAATGAAGTGACGATCAAGAACAAGTACCCACTACCGATGATCAACGATTTGTTTTACTAGCAGCAAGGAGCTAAAGTATTCTCCAAGATCGATCTATGATCAGGATACCACCAATTGAAGATCTGAGAATATGATACAACTAAGATAGCTTTCACCACAAGGTACGGGCTATATGAGTACACGGTCATGTCATTTGGATTGACTAATGCCCCTACCTATTTTATGAGTATGATGAACAAGGTATTCATGGAGTTTTTGGATAAGTTTGTTGTGGTGTTCATTGACGATATATTGGTATACTCGAAGAATGAAGAGGAACACAAGGAGCACTTGCGCTTAGTTCTCGAGAAGCTCATGGAACATCAGTTGTATGCCAAGTTTAGCAGGTGTGAGTTTTGGTTGAAAGAAGTTGGATCTCTTGGACATGTTATATCAGGTGAAGGTATAGTAGTAGACCCCACCAAGGTTTAGTCTGTCACTGAGTGGTTGGCACCCACCTCAGTTGGAGAGATCCGCAGTTTTCTAGGACTCGCAGGATATTACAGGAGGTTCATTAAGAATTTGTCCAAAATTGCGAAACCCATGACAGAGTTGTTAAAGAAGGACACCAAGTTCAAATGGACCAAAGAGTGTGAGGCCAGTTTTCAGGAGTTGAAGAAACGTTTGGTAACAAACCCAATGCTGATTCTTCCAGATATACGCAAGGATTTCCAAGTGTATTGCGACGCTTCCCGCTTAGGATTTGGAGGTGTACTCATGCAAGACGGAAGAGTTGTTTCATATGCCTCATGACAACTTCGACCTAATGAGTTGAATTATGCCACCCATGATTTGGAGTTAGCAGCCGTAGTGCATGCCCTCAAGACCTGGAGACATTTTCTTATTGGAAACCGCTATGATGTGTACACGGATAACAAGAGTTTGAAGTAAATTTTCATGCAAAAGGAGTTGAATCTCCGGCATAAGAGATGGTTGGAGCTCATAAAGGATTATGATATGAAGTTGCATTATCATCCATGGAAGGCCTATGTCGTAGCAGACGCTTTGAGCCAGAAGAGTTATGTCAATACCCTCTTAAGTGGCGGATTACCACATGAGTTAGTTGACGTTCTCAAGGAACTTCGTTTGGAGATAGTTCTAAGAGGTTTTGTCGCAACAACGGAGGTTTAGTCAACATTATTGGGAAAGATTCCAGAAGCTCAGAAGGGTGATAAGGAAATCGTTGAGATAAATGAGAAAATGAGTAAGAGAAAAGCCAAGGGTTTCCGTGAGGATGAGCACGAGACCTTATGGTTTGAGGATCGTATATACGTACCCAATAATGCAGAGATCTGGAAGTTAATACTTGAGGAAGCTCATGACTCACCATACTCGATTCACCCCAGAAACACCAAGATGTATTTGGATTTTAAGTAGCGTTTCTGGCAGATAGGTATGAAGAAGGATATTGTCGAGTATGTAGCAGTATGTGATGTATTTCAGAGAGTGAAGGTAGAACATCAGAAGCCGGCATGATTGCTTCAGCCTATGCCGATACCCGAATGGAAGTGGGACAAGCTTGGCATGGATTTTATCACCGGATTACCCGGGACTCGATCGGGATATGATTCAATCTGGGTAGTAGTTGATCGCTTGACCAATGTAGCTCACTTTATCTCGGTGAAGACCACTTATACAAGCACAAAGTTGGCCAAGATATATATGACTAGGATCGTATGTCTGCATGGAGTTCCGAGGACCATCATATCAGATAGAGGGACACAATTTACCTCAGAGTTTTGGAATCAGTTGCACCAGACTTTTGGTACCAGGCTATAGTTCAGTACAGCCTTTCATCTGCAGACAGATGGACAGACAGAGCGAGTCAATCAGATTCTGGAGGACATGTTGAGAGCTTGTGTGCTAGATTAGGGATCTAGTTGGGATGACAATTTGCCTTACGCAGAGTTCTCATACAATAATAGTTATCAGGCTAGTTTGAACATGGCACCTTTTGAAGCTTTGTATGGGAGAAGGTGCAGGACACTGTTAATGCGGGATAAAGTTGGAGACCGCCAGTTGTTTGGACCGAATCTAATCAAGGAGTCCGAATAGAAGATTAAGTTGATTCGCGATAGACTAAAGGTAGCCAGTCTAGGCAGAAGAGTTATGAAGACTCCAAACGCAAGGAGGTAGTCTATGAGATCGGAGACAGAGCATATCTTCATGTGTCACTTCTGCGAGGAGTTAAACGATTTGGAGTTAAGGGAAAGTTAGCCCCGAGATTTGTAGGACCATACCGAGTTTTGGGATGTATGGGAGAAGTATCCTACAAGTTGGAGTTACCCGAAGGATTGTCCAGAGTTCATGATGTATTTCACGTTTCCCAGTTGAAGAAGTGCCATGCAGAGATGACTGATATTCCTCTAAGAGATACAGTTCCCCTGGAAGCAATTTAGTTGGATAGTGATCTGACCTACGAGGAGAAACCCGTCAAGATTCTTGAGTTTGCCAGCCGAGTTACACGCAGAAAGGTTATCAAGTTTTGCAAAGTTCAGTAGAGCCACCATACCAAGGATGAAGCCACTTGGGAAAGAGAAGAAGACCTACGGAAAGACCACCCACACCTATTTTCTAGCCAACCCGAATCTCGAGGGCGAGATTCATCTTAAGGGGGGTACGTTTGTAACATCCCAATTTTCAATTTGGATGTTATACATAGGTCATCATATGCATATCATATCTTACTTGCATTTTGTTTGTGATCCTACAAATCCTAAGCAACTCACTCAAGGACCCAAAGAGATAGTTGGGGGATTTAATTATTTTCATATTTGAATTTTCTCAAATTTGAAAAGAGGGTCATTTTGATTTTAATAATTTTTCTCTCCGAAATATTTCCAATATTAAAAATAAATGAGAGGAGATAAAAAGACTTCTCAAACATCAGAGGGGAATATTGGAGGAAAATATTAAAATTAAATAAATATTTTATTTGGAATTTTATTGCTATTTTATTTGAATTAGAAAATTATGCATTTTTCAAAAATTGCATTTTAGGCCAGAAAAAAGTTCACCTTGTTCTAAATATTTTATTTAGACGGTGAAAATTGTTTTTTACATTTTTAGAATTTTTTTTATATTTTATTAGGATTTTTGTTTTCGGCGGAATTTATAAAGAAAAGGTTTCCCGACCGAGTAGGCCGAAGGCCTAGCCGAGCAGGCCGGTCCAGCCGCGCCGCCTTCCCCGCCGACACGGAACAGGAGTCCCGAGGTTCGCCGGCCGCCGCCGTGTCCGAGGCGGACACGCGCCCCGCCCCCTCGCGCAAGCCACCACCCTCGGCCTTTAAAGTCCGAGGCCCCCGCCGCCACCACCACCAAACAACCGCAGCCCCGCCGCCGCACTTCACCGTGCCACCGCCGCTTGTAGCTGCCGCCGTCGCTCGCGCTGCGTGCCGCCGCACGCTGCTGCTCCGCCGCGCCGTCACCCCACCTCGGAGACGTCGTCGCCAGAGCCATCGCTCCACACCAACGCCGTCGCCCTCGCCGGATCCCGGCGGAGCCGCCTCCTGCGGCCGTTGACCCGCCGCCCGTTGACCTGTATAAAACCACTCCGGTTCGATGGTTCACTTTGGGTTTTTTTTGTTTTCGCTTTCTAGATCGGTTACATTTTTACGGTTAAGTTTTTCTCGGTTTTCTTTGGTTTTGCTAATTAGTGAACGTTCACCCGAACACCTCTATTAGTGAACGCGTTCATTCGTTTGTCTCTGATAACGACCGTTCGTTCATTAGTCTTTTCTTTTTATTTTATTTTCGGCCAGGGACCTATCCATGATTATCTTTATCGCAGATTAGCCCCTGATCTTCAAACGCTCGCAACTTTTTAACCATTCGTCCAAATCCAGTGAAATCAACGCCAAAATCTTCGTCTCGAACCCCTGTTTCTAGCTAACCAACTTTAACATGATTTTGGCAATTTAAAATTAGGCTTCAAGCAGATTTTAATTTGAACTTGTTTTGATTGTAGTTTGAGTTTTGTTGCTCCGATTTGGTTGATTCTTTTTGCAAATCGAAGTACTTCAGTTGAACTTTTAGTTTGGACTTTCTCATCTAAGTTTTACCCTTGCATATATGCTTGAGTGCTTATGTATGCTATTGTTTGTTCGCGATAGAATTTCCGGAGTGCGAAGCATGCTACTACGAGTCTCTAGGGTTTGCAGATCATCAGCAAGGCAAGTAACACTTTGATCATACACCTATTACCCAATTTTATGCATTAGTCTCAAACCTCAAACACTGCGTGGTTAGGACTTGAATACTTGTGGGTGCCGGGAAGTAGTGATGAGGCAGTACCTATTGCCTTTATTTTCAAACCCTGGGAGTTACTTCTACGTTATGCTTATATTGCTATGCTATACTCGTAGACGTGGTTTGGTTTGAGTGATCCATGACAGATGTGAGGGTTTTAATTAATGGTTAAACTTAAGGTGCCTACTTTAATACACATCTGGGTGGATTGTTTGAGGCACCCTGGAGCACCCAGTGGTTGTCTGGGCATCTGGAGCAATCCAGTGTTGTCCTGGGATATCCCGAAGTACCCGTGTGATCGTCCTACGGTTTTCCACCGGTCTCAAAGGGATCATAAGATAATTCATGCTGGAAACTTCTGTGTGCAGCCACAAGCCATTATGGGCTCTGGCATAGTTTACTAAGTTTTGTGACCTCTTTCAGTGGCAGGCTAGCAGATGTAGGGGATGTAGGTGGTACTGTCTACCCAGAGTAAAGAGTTAATGCTTCCGAAAGACTGTGTCTTGGTCATCTATTTCTCAAACACCATGTAGTGCGAGAAATCCAATGGAGGAGATCGAGTCTTGTGGGGAAAAGTGCGCAAACATCTGCAGAGTTTATAAACTAATCATGGTTAGCCATGTCCCCGGTTATGGACATCATGAGTATCTGGTACTTGAATTATTGATTTGATCTCATCATTCTAATAATTAATTTGTTGGTTTGATGATTATTAATTTGGTATTGAGTTGGACGAACCTTCTCAATGTTTTCAACAAACTTTGTAGTTAAATAAAATTATATTCCTTTGTTGGAGGGAAAATTAGCTTTTTGCAAAAATAACCATAGAGCCTCCACTGGCCAAATATGCATATAGTTATAGATGTTACATGTTATTGCTCTACAGTGTTATTTCGCCAGGATATTCCATGTGCTAACCCGTTTCGGGCTGCAACGTATTATGTTGCAGACTTTTCAGACGAAGAGTAAGGTGCACTAGGTCGTTGTCTTGCACTCAGCTATGCTGTTGGAGTTGATGGACTCACTTTACCTTCGAAGCCTTCCGCTATTATCTTCATTAGATGGCCTTCAGCCCAATTATTGTATTAAGTACTCTCTTTTGAGATATTTGATGTAATAAGTGTGTGATTGAAACTCTGTTATAAATCCTTCAAGTACTGTGTGTGTCAGTATTACCGATCCAGGGATGACACTTATGCATAGAGATTTGATCGTTTGATGTCGGATCGCTACAGTGCCTTCCCAGATGCATTTCCCAGTGAAGGTAGTTACGTTGTCATCGGGCTGAGGTATCATTGAGAATGCAGTCCTATAGCACACACAAGAACAAAAAACGGGGAAACAAGATAAGGCATTCATAGCAACTCAAGTTGTATAAAATGGAGCAGTTCAGGTCATATTTATCTAGCAGTTAGAAACAACAAAAGAAAAGAAGAGGAAACATAATGAGAGATACTCACTAGGCATACTTCTCACGTCCTTCATCACTAAGCAACAGATTATACAACTTGCAAGCCTTGTCCATGTGAGGAAATTTATGAGGGTGAAGCTGCTGCACAGGGGAGCAAAACTTTATAGGACCTCTTAGTGCACGCTCCGTGCTTGTAACATTGCCAGAATTCAAAGCAGGATCCTTCCTAGCAACAGCAGCTCTACGGGCCACTATTCTAGCAAGGGGAGATACACCCTTGGCAGCAGCGCTCCTGGTGACTCTTCCCAAGCCAGCAATCTTGTCAAACACATCATCATCACTGTCTATCAATTCCATAATGGGATTCTTGGGTGTAGAGGGGCTCTCTGCACAAGCAGCCATAGAACCTTTTAGAGCTCCCAACCACCCCTTCATAACACAATATCTTGTCTTTTCGGGAGAACACCACTGGCTAAAATCAGTAGTTACACGCTCGAGCTCCGAGAACTAGCTGCCAAAGATCTTGTAGTCATGCTCACCAAGGTCCAGCCACTCACCTACAAAATAAAAAAGGAGCACATCAAGGGTAAGTTCAAATACATAATTCATGACAGAACTAGTCAAGAAGTACAAGCTGCAAAAAAATACAAAAGGTCATGCATACGTACAGGGTTCGATGCCAAAACAAACCCCGGAAGTCAACATCAAACACATCGCTAGTTGCGCAGGTATACAACAAAGTCTTTCTAATGTCAAGAATGTCTTCGTGGCTGTAATCCAACACTTCAATCACACCATCCTCCCGGCAATGATAGGTCTTGCAGTTTTGTAGCATAAAGAACCCACAATCATGCCTGTTAACAAAATAAGAAACAAAAGGGTACATCACAAATTCGAAATACAGGAAAACAACAAATATTTGAAAATACAGGAACACCATCCTCCCAACAACAAAAACAACTAATAAAAATCATTAAAAATGGATACTCACGTGCCAATATTTTCTGCTGCGGCACTGATACGTCTCCATCATATCTATAATTTTGGATTGTTCCATGCCAATATTGTACAACTTTCATTTACTTTTGGCAACTTTTTATACTATTTTTGGGACTAACATATTGATCCAGTGCCCAGTGCGAGTTCGTGTTTGTTGCATATTTTTTGTTTCGCAGTAAATCCATATCAAACGGATTCCAAACAGGATAAAAACTGATGGAGATTTTTTTGGAATATATGTGATTTTTTGGAAGAAAAATCAACGCTAGACGATGCCCGAGGGGGCCACAAGGCAGGGGCCGCGCCCTGGGCCCTCGTGGCCACCCCGTAAGGCGGTTTACGCCCTTCTTTCGCTGCAAGAAAGCTAATATCTGTATAGAGATCGTGTTAAAATTTCAGCCCAATCGGTGTTACGGATCTCCGGGAATATAAGAAACGGTGAAAGGGCAGAATCTGAGAACGCAGAAACAGAGAGAGACAGAGAGACATATCCAATCTCGGAGGGGCTCTCGCCCCTCCCATGCCATGGAGGCCATGGACCAGAGGGGAAACCCTTCTCCCATCTAGGGAGAAGGTCAAGGAAGAATAAGAAGGAGGGGGGCTCTCTCACCCTCGCTTCTGGTGGCGCCGGAATGCCGTCGGGGGCCATCATCATCACCGCAATCTACACCAACACCTCAGCCATCTTCACCAACATCTCCATTACCTTCCCCCATCTATCTACAGCGGTCCACTATCCCACAACCCGCTGTACCCTCTACTTAAACATGGTTCTTTATGCTTCATATTATTATCCAATGATGTGTTGCCATCCTATGATGTCTGAGTAGATTTTCGTTGTCCTATCGGTGGTTGATGAATTTCTATGATTGATTTAATTTTCTTGTGGTTATGTTGCTGTCCTTTGTTGCCCATCATATGAGCACGCGAGCCAATCACACCATAGGGTTAGTTGTATGTTGATAAGACTATGTATTGGAGGGCAAGAGTGTCAGAAACTTCAACCTAACATAGAAATTGATGCATACGGGGTTGAAGGGGGACCAATATATCTTAATGCTATGGTTGGGTTTTACCTTAATGAACGTTAGTAGTTGCGAATGCTTGCTAATAGTTCCAATCATAAGTTCATAGAATTCCAAGTCAGGGATGACATGCTAGCAGTGGACTCTCCCACATAAAACTTGTTATCGGTCTAGTAACATAGTCAATTGCTTGGGGACAATTTCGCAACTCCTACCACCACTTTTCCACACTCGCTATACTAACTTTATTGTTTCTTTATCTAAACAGCCCCTACTTTTTATTTACGTGATCTTTATTATCTTGCAAACCTATCCACAAACACCTACAAAGTACTTCTAGTTTCATACTTGTTCTAGGTAAAGTGAACGTTAAGCGTGCGTAGAGTTGTATCAGTGGTCGGTAGAACTTGAGGGAATATTTGTGTGTACAATAAGTTCAAGTTCATCCTTGCCTCCCAAACTTGAAAGAAAACATCACAGTTCTAGTTCATGAGTACAATAAGTTCAAGTTCACCTACTTGGTCAAAACCATCAGCCCCTGACCTCATGAACCACTGTAGCACATTGGCATCAATATTTCCATCACAGATCTTGGTCTATTGTACAAAAAGAACAACAACAGTTAGAAAATTGCCAAAATAACTTATCATCCTATGTAGAAAGCAAAATACTAATTGTCACCCATCTGGGAACTATCAACTTGTCAGTGTCTCGGTACTTCTGACGTAGAGAATATAAAACAACATCATCACTGTCTGAGTTGAGCATGCCAGTGAGGACAAACGCTTTAGCAATAGAACCAACACTGGCATCACATTCGCTATTTTGAAACATCAGCTTGTCACTACGAAAACACAAAAGATGACATGAATTAAAACTACTGTAATAACAACAATAGTCATATGAGAGAAAGAAAAAGAGACGAAAATGATACGGGCAAAATCCCAAACTAACCGTTTCCCACGGTTCGTGCGCAACCTCGTAATAGCGAAGAAAAACAAATCAACCTTAGCAACATTAGCACCTTCTTCTTGCAGAAAAAGAGCAAAAAATAATAAGTTCAAGCACTACAAGTGAACATGTCCAAAATGCCATAAATGAGAAGTACGCCTCATTTACAAGTCCTTACCTGCACTATCAGCGTTTGATGACGGGAGTTCCTATGATGACACCAATATGCCTCCAGTTTCAGGGTTTGATGATGGAAGATCTTGTGAGGACAGCAATATGGCTGCGCTTTTAGGGTCTTAAGAAAGAAAATCCTGGGACAACAGGAGCGCCTCCTGCGTCAAGGGGCCAGAAGAAATCGACAGAAGTAAATCATCATCCTCAGATTGCACCTCCTCCATGCTAGAGGCATCTTGCAATGCATCACCGTAATCAAGCCCTCCAGGCGGAAAATCTTCACAATCAGAAAGATTTTCATTCCTAGCAATACCAACACCAAACGATTTGGCATCAAGTATGTTGACAGCACCAACATCCTCATCAACAACTTTGGTACGAACATTGCGCCCACTACTCAATGGAACACCACAAGCATCGTCTCCACCACTAACGGTAGCCTCACGCTCAACATCAGTCATCTTAAAAAAATAAAAATTCAGAAAAACTGAATAATATGAGCAAAACTAACAAAAAAAAGCTAGCAAGAGGTGCACAGGCTAACTGTTATAGCTAAAAAGAAACAACAGCGAAAACTGCATATAAAATTAATGCAAAGCACAGAAAAACAAACCTTAGCAGCATTCACGGCAACATCATCGATCATACTGCTACTAACATTCAAAGGAACATCACCAATGGTTGGCAAAATGGCTCTCTTGTCCTCTCCCACCTCTCCTCTCTTCCACATGCTTTCCACCACCAATGGAGATCTCTAGCTGCCATCACCACGGAAGGCCTCCTCCATTGGGACTTTGCTCCTGGTTTGTCCCTAGCCGGTCAGGTGAGATGTAAGTTTGATTCTACGGTGCACTTCTCTCCCTCTAGGGACACCAAGGAATTCTTTTTGGTGGTGTCCTTCTCCTCGGCTTCTTTTCCCCTCATGAAGGACTCGGTTGGATTGGCTCTACAATTTTGCATTGGGGGAATCTACTCTGGTTTCAATGTTGTTGCTCTTACCTCCCGATCATTTCGCTTTTCTGTGGCCAACAACAAGGTGGGGCATTTCATTTACGGTTTAAAAGATCGTGTGTGGCCAGATTTCGTATGCCATTTCCATCTTTTCAATGGCCGTTTTGCTAAGCATTATTCTGGTTCTCATTGGCATGTGGATCAAGAGTTGGTTGAGATCTTGGATCGTCGCCCAGTGGCCATACCAGCTTCTATCGACTTTCTACGTAAGGGTCAGTCCAATGACCCATCGTCGGCCAATGAACTCAGCAAGTTTAACCTTGTTAATCTGAAGCATTGGAATTTCTCTAATACGCATGATCATGAGGCCTCTACTTCTTCGTTGGTCGATCACCATGATAAAATTCAAACTCAATTTGTGTCTATCACAACGCCATCTCAGCAGGGCGACATTAGCGCCTTACCAACTGACCGCCTGGCATTAATGGAGCATTATCTTTCCCAGACGGAGTCTGAGGCTGATATAGTTATTGAGTGTATCTCTTTTGGGCAATTCAAATGCCCGGTGCGTGCCCAATACCCACCACTTCCGCAATGCTTCCTCAAGTCTACTTTCCGTTATGCCCCGCCCCATGACATGTGGCCCCCGATGCTCAGCGCTCAACATAAAGCTGATTTAGCCCAGGCAGATTATTCCGCGGATATCATTCATTCTCTTTCCACTAATTGGGCCGCCCTTTGTGCTAGATGCCTTCAATGGGGACACTATAGGATCGCTTGCCAAGCTCGCCTAATATGCATTAATTGCTCGGGCCTGATCATAAAATAGGGGATTGCCCAAAATGTAGCAGCTGTGACACTCGCTCCCTACCTGGATCAAACAAGGAGACTGCAATCATTCTCCCGCGATCTTTGGGTCATCCAGTTTCCACCAAATGCATGACCACAGCTTCTGTGAGGACCGTCCGATGTGATCATTGTGGGTTCTATGGCCACGTGGCGTCATCTTGCCGCAGAGCTGCTTTCCATAGGAAGTGGAAATGGGTTGTAAAGGCAATTTTGCCTTCCACCGCCCCCATTCACGCTTCAACTTCTGCCTCGAGAACCCAACGTGCCTCATCTCGTCCCGTCCCATCGCCACAGCCTGACCCTCTGCTGCAACTTGTTCCATTGCCGTCGCATCCATTCTCTACATCACCGCCCTCTCCTCTGCTCCACTCCACAACAATGGCGAACTACCCACTGAACCCTGTGCCTTTCCTCCCTCCGGGTTTCGCCGTTGAGCCAGGGCCGGCCGATCGTCTTGTGCGCAGCGGCATGGTCGTTGGCCCGATTGCTCCTCTTAGCCATGAGTTCCTGGCCATTGCAGAAGCCAGCGCGTATGTGCCCCTGCATCGTCGAGGCACCGTCCGCCATCGGATCACTACTCTGCTTAAAGAATCACATATTTTTACTACTAAGGTCAGTGATCACCCCTTTGGCGTTGGGATTTTTGGTTTTGTGGATTCCTTTATGAGGGACATTGTTGTCAACACTCCGCTTGAGCTTGAAGACGAAGATCTGTTGATTACTATTGTTCCGCATAATGCGGCTCTTAACCGTAGAGCTGCACCATTTGGGCCTGAGATTTGGATCATGTTCTTTGGTTTCCTGTATGACTACCAAACGGATTATTATATCACTAAGGCCTTGGGTGGATATGGTTCCTTGGTTTCCTGGTATAATCCTCGCCAGGATCGCAGATTCATCCTTCTGAAAGTCAGAGTACTTAGTTTGCGTCTCATCCCCAAGAGCTTTGTGGTATGGCAGCTTGGCGGTGCGCGCGACAGCTGGACTGTCGTAGTCGCCATCCTTCGCAACAATGACTGGAATGGCCTCCTCCCTAACGTACCTGCTGCACCTGAGGAACAGCCACCACCTTATGGCAACCCGCATCCCCAGTTTGGCCCTGAACTCTCTACAGAATAGCTATATCAGCAGCAAGTTCACAATTGGCTCGTTCAGAATGGTGCACCTGCAGCTGGCAACAATGCAGCTCAACAGGTGGATGAAACTGCTGGCTGGGGCACTTGGGATGCGCCCGCTGCTCCTCCACTTCCGCAAATGCCACCCCATCTGGTGAACTATCAAGCCTGGCTTGCTGTGCAGGGTCTGACTATGCAACATGGATTAGTTCCTGAGAACAACGTCACTGATAATGCACTCCATGCTTGGAATGATTCGATCACCCAGTCTGACAGTTCAAGCTCGACCCTATCTGACCTCTTCATCCTGGCTGACCCAGCAATGCAGTTGTCTGACAGTGCAAGTTCTGAATCTCTTACCATCTCACTGGAGATCAACGATCAAGGTGTTAGATTCGGTTTATCTGCTCAAGGTGAGGAGATCCTCTCCAAGCTGCCGAATGACCCAATCCCACGCCTGAATCTCAACACCTTCATCTTCCAAGCTGTCACCCCAATGCTTGCAACTTTTGGTCCTTGGAGGGAGGGGTTTGGTCTGAGAACAAACCCGGTTCAGTTATCTGTCCTGATTACACAGGATTCTGCTGGACTGAACTTTTCCCAGCAATCAAGCTCTATTCCTGCCCTGGTACCTTCCTCAGTGATCATCGAGGATCTATCTGAACCTAGTAGTGTGGGCAACACCATTGAGCCTGCCATGCTGCCTAACACTGAAGACGCCCCAATGGATACAGAACAAGTTGTACACATTCCAACTTCAGAAACTTCTGTGATCTTGGAGGCAACTGCATCTAGGGCCACTGCTAGCCCGTGCTCACGTAGCACCAAGGCTGCTGCCCCTATCTCCACATCTGAAGTGCGCCGCAGCCTTCGCTCCAACAAGTATGATGGGTTCAAGGTTCCTCCCCTCTTTGACATTTGCAAGAACACTTCCAAAGTTAAGCCTCGTGTCATCCTGTCTATTGGCACATCCACTTCTGCTGCTTCTTCTGCTGGTGAGGTCCCACTCCCAACTCCTATAGCTACTCTGCAATCCGTTAGAGTTAACAGGTGTGCTATACCTGCTACTGAACTGTCGGAAGAAGCCCTGCTTGCTGAAACTGATGCGGTGTCTGAACTTTCTGCACCTTCGACTGCCATTGATGACCAGGGAGAGGATCTCTCCCACAACTCTTCCTAATTTTGGGAGTCCCATATGACGCAGTTGAGCTGTTGGAATGTGCTCTCATGGAATATTCGCGGGCTCAATTCTGAGAAGAAGCAACTGGCTCTGAATAATCCTATCACTACCAGTGGTTGTTCTATCATTTGCCTTCAGGAGACTAAGATGCCTGAAGTTACTTTTGCTTTCATTAAAACTTGTTGTCCTAGACAATTTTATCGTTTCGCTTTTGTCCCTTCGCGAGGCGCCTCTGGGGGGTTGCTAACTATCTGGAAAAGTTCGGTTTTCTCTGCTTCGGTACTCTCGTCTAACTCATTTGCGCTAGCCATCGATTTCGTTAGCACACAATCCTCTCAGCGTTGGACGTTAGTTAATGTGTATGGGCCCTGCACTGGTACAGACAGAGATGTTTTCACGCAATGGTTGTATGACGTTCAAATACCCAGTAATCAAGACTGGTTACTTCTGGGCGACTTTAATTACATGAGAGCTCCGGACAATCGTAATAAACCTGGGGTTAACATTCACGACATCATTACATTCAATGACATAATTCGTAAGAAGCAATTGATTGAGCTTCCGATGAAAGGGAGAACCTATACTTGGAGCAATATCCCTTGCATTGTCTCTATCGAGACCAAACTCCGCCGATCCAAGCTCTTTCGTTTTGAATCTTACTGGACCTTACACCCAGGGTTTATGGACATTGTTAGAGAGGTTTGGGAGCGGCCAGTTAGGAACGCAAATGCTGCCACAATCCTTTGTCGAAAGTTCAAAGCTCTTCGACATGCTCTCAAAATCTAGAGTAAGAATATTTCTCGTCTTTCAGTGGCCATCACGAACTGTAACGATGTCCTTGTAGACTTGGACGAGCTAGAGAATAAACGAATCCTTTCAACCCCAGAAATGAACTTCAGACGTATCCTAAAGTCACACTTGCTGAGACTGCTCAAATATCAAAAACTTTATTGGAAGAAGCGCTGTACTATTTGTTGGATCAAGTTTGGAGATGAAAATTCAAAAAAATTCCATGCAGTGGCCACGGAACGATATCGCCAAAACAATATTTCCTCCTTCACGCTTGAGGATGGCACATTGGTTGACAATCATCCTGCAAAAGAGGCCCTCTTGTTCCAAACTTACAAAAACCGTCTGGGGACGGTCTACCCCTCAGACATGAAATTTGATCTTCCAACCATTCTCCCTCGCGCTACCAATCTTGATCAGCTTACCACTCCTTTTACACATGAGGAAATCGACAATGTGGTCAAAAGTATGCCTCCCGACCGCGCACCTGGCCCAGATGGTTTTAGTGGGGCATTTTTGAAAGCATGCTGGCCCATCAGTCGACACGAGTTTTATGCCCTATGTGATCGGTTCTATGAAGGTACGTTAGATGTGATAAGTATCAATGATGGTCTCATTACACTCATACCTAAGATCAACTCTCCAGAGACGGTCAACGACTTCAGACCCCTTACCTTGCTCAACTGCTGCCTGAAGTTAATTACCAACCTGCTAGCAGACAGACTTCAACGTGTCATTCTCACTCTCATTCACCATAATCAATATGGGTTCATTAAAGGCCGCACTATACAGGATTGTTTGGCATGGGCATATCAATATCTCTATCAGTGTCAAAGCTCGGGGTGGCCAATCATTATTCTTAAACGTGATTTTGCCAAAGCATTCGATACCATTGCGCATGAACTGATGATTTGCATTATGCAGCAAATGGGTTTCAACGACAAGTGGATTTCCTGGATCAAGTGTCTCTTCTCCTCGGGTCGCTCGTCCGTCCTTCTTAATGGGGTCCCAGGGCGACAGTTCCTTTGCCGATGCAGTGTGCGATAAGGTGATCCTCTGTCCCTCCTCATTTTTGTCCTAGCAGCTGAGTTACTTCAAGCCACGGTCAATGATGCTTTCCAACATGGAGTTATCAGCTTGCCTTTTCCCTGAAATGGGCAAACTGACTACCCAGTGATCCAATACGCGGATGACACCCTCCTTGTCTTGCCTGCCTGCCCACAACAGGCTACCTGTGTCAAGAAATATTCTTTCTGACTATGCATCCTCAATTGGCCTCAAAATTAATTTTCACAAGTTGACGCTCATACCAATCAACCTAGATGCAAGTACAACATCTAGCCTTGCTGCCGTTTTTGGCTGCACTATCGGAACAATGCCTTTCACCTACCTTGGCCTTCCGCTTGGCACTACAAAACCAACCATTCCAGAACTCATGCCTCTAATTTGCAAATTGGAGCGTCGCCTCACTGCCATGATCGCCATGATGTCTTATGGGGGCCGCCTCTCCTGGCTCAATGCATCTGTCACATCCCTTCTGGTGTTTGCCATGTGCACGCTCAAGTTCCCTCCGAAACTGATTGAAATTCTTAACAATACTAGAAGAAGATGTCTCTGGACAAAGAAAACCGATCAAGGCGACAAATGTAATTCACTGGCAGCCTGGGAGCTGGTGTGCAAGCCCAAGATTAAAGGTGGGTTGGGAGTGATCAACATTCAAATCCACAACAATGCCCTCTTGCTGAAATTTCTGCATAAGTTCTATAACAAACCGGACGCACCGTAGGTTACCATGCTTTGGGATAATCAGTATGCCAGCCAGGTTCCTCATGCCGTTGATTTCGTCGGATCTTTCTGGTGGAAAGACATTCTCAAATTAACGCCAATTTACCGAGGGATCACCCGTGTCCAAGTGGTTGATGGCTCGACTACGCTGCTCTGGAAAGACTTGTGGTCAAATGATGTGCTCCAAACATCACACCTGCGTGCCTTTTCTTTTGCTCTGCATGAAGACATGACGGTCGCTGACTTCTGGGCCAACACTGAGCTACATGAAACCTTTCATCTGCCGCTCTCTGCTCATGCGCTCAATGAGGTGCAAGATGTCCAACATGTAGCATCCCGCATACACCCATCCACAACAACATCTGATGTTTGGCACTACACTTGGGGTACAACTGAGTATAGACCAAAAGACTACTATGAAAGCTTCTTCCATGACGCAACAACTCATCCCATTTTTCAGTTGCTTTTGCTGCATGACAGGTTGAACACACCTGACATGCTGAGGAAAAGACATTATGCCATTGGGAATGACTTCACATGTCTCCTCTGTGGGCAAAACATTGATGAGACTCTCGAGCATATGATCTTCACTTGTCAGTTCAGCGGAAGGTGTTGGGCCAAGATAGGTGTTGACTGGGCTGATTTTCAAAATAGGTTTGTTGCATTGCAAAACGCACAACCCAGTTGGCCCAATCCTTTCTTCATTGAAGCATTCTTCACAGCTGCCTGGAGTTTGTGGAAGGAAAGAAACAATAAACACTTCAGAGGTGTATTCCCAAGCATTGTATCTTGGTTCCATCGATTCAAATAGGACTTGGGACTTTTGCAGCATAGAGTTAAGGTTGCATGTAGAGCTGCCCTGCTTTCATACTGTGACACACTTAGCTGAGTCCTTTGACTTGACTTTTTTTGCCATTTTAGCTTACATAAAACAAGTGTATAGCTGTGACCATGGTGTTGTTGCCCCGCCCCTGGTGGTAACACCAGGAGTGGAGCTGGATGTATGTGAGTGGTATGTCTATGTAAACACCCCATTTATATAGATATATGAAATTATACAGTGGGAGTTCTCTCCCACTGTCAAGTTCCTCAAAAAAAACATCACCAATGGTCGAACAAGGATCGTCGCCAACAAGAGGACCCTGATTCATAGTAATGAAGCAAAAATGCTATTATTAGCAACAATAAACACAAGGAATTAAACCACACTAACAAAAAGGTAGGTATCACCTACAAACTCTTAACAGTGTGGGATAGAAAAATGAACATGTAAGGCACATTGGTGCGCATGAAAATTCAAGAATATATATAAACACAATAAAAATAAAAATAACCTTGCACTTATCAGTAGATGGATCATTAACTCCACAGTCAACAGAAGCCTCAACATTATGACTGGTCTCCTGCATGAAAGAAAAATTAATAAACAGATGAACATGAGAAATTTCAACTACAATACTTACAGCAGAACAAAATGGTAAAAAATGCAAACATCAACGACTGACTCACATCAACAACAGGGGCTCCAAGCCAACATCATTCGTATGGTGGTCAGAAACATTAGCCTCAGTACCATCACTAGCCATGCTGTCAGTGGAAGCAACCTCATCCTGCTCAATCTTCCTGATAACTACATTGGCACTTTCTTCATATGGCTTGCAACGAGAGTCTTGCATAGTTTTGGAACGCTTCATGTTGTTCAACAGACGAACCGAGCTCTGAATTAGTTGAGCAGCACCATCATGCATATCACTAATTAAAATTCTCTCCAACACAATATAGTCCGTTGCTTCCTTAGCATTAAATTGATGACCTTCAGGAAGGATACCATTGATACAGCTCACACGCTCAACTGTACTTGGGACCTTTTGCAGCTCAGAGCTCACATTACTAAAAATATGCTCAGCACGCTCCAACGTAGAAACATCTACATCAATACCAAAACCCTGCCTCTGTGAAGTACGAGCCTTACTAGGGCCAGGGGAACATAACCAGCACCCTCAACACCACGGCCATCTCTCAACTCATCATGCAGAGACGAAATCTTGGGAACCTAAGACGACGGCATATCCAGGACTGGCCGTTTATACACTTGGAAAAAGACAACTTCCTCTTTAGTTTTCCACTACAAACAAGGGGAAAAGTGATAATTAATCAATGCAACACACATGCAAAAATAAACATTATATTAACAGATTTGAATCAACAGCACTGACGATCTTTCACTATCAGCGCCAATTTGTTAGTATTTACAAACAGGCCGGTTGAACAGGAGATTCACTTCAGCCACACATGACACAACACTACTAAAAATCATACCTAAACATTACAAAGCTTAAGAAATGACAAAATCTAAACAAGTAACTCTGCAGTACACATCTTCACTTCAGCAAAAATAGTTCTACCTAAATAAATAAAAGGTCTGCAAGACATGACAGAAATAAAACTCACCGGAAGCTTCCCAAACACCCAAGTCTTTGGATCTCTGTTGACTTTTTTTATCAAATCTGTATCAGCCAGATCGGAAAGCTTGTTAGGATCCATGAAACATATGTGGGGGACTCGCATGTCAGGCTCCGGAGTCTTGCCACGGATAAGGCAGTTGATACGTCTCCAACGTATGTATAATTTTTGAGTGTTCCATGCTATTATATTATCAACCTTGGATGTTTTATATGCATTTATCTGCTATTTTATATGATTTTTGGGACTAACCTATTAACCTAGAGCCCAGTGTCAGTTTCTGTTTTTTCCTTGTTTTTGAGTATTGCAGAAAAGGAAAACCAAACGGAGTCCAATTGACCTGAAATTTCACGGAGATCATTTTTGGACCAGAAGAAGTCCACGGAGTACCGGAGATGGGCCAGAAGAGTCCCGAGGCCACCACGAGGGTGGGGGCATGCCGCCCTATCTCGTGGCCACCTCGGCGAGCCCCCTGACTTGTTCTCGACTCCAACACCTCGTATATAACCCCAAACTTCCAAAAAGAAACCTAGATCGGGAGTTCCGCCACCGCAAGCCTCTACAGCCATCAAAAACCAATCTAGACCCGTTCTGGCACCCTACCGGAGGGGGAATCCCTCTCCGGTGGCCATCTTCATCATCCTGGCGCTCTCCATGATGAGGAGGGAGTAGTTCACCCTCAGGGCTAAGGGTATGTACAAGTAGCTATGTGTTATCTCTCTCTCTCTCTCATGTTCTTGATTCGGCAAGATCTTGATGTATCGTGAGCTTTGCTATTATAGTTAGATCTTATGATCCCTCTACTCTCTTGTGATGGATTGAGTTTTCCCTTTGAAGTTATCTTATCGGATTGAGTCCTTAAGGATTTGAGAACACTTGATGTATGTCTTGCATGTGCTTATCTGTGGTGACAATGGGATATCATGTGATCCACTTGATGTAAGTTTTGGTGATCAACTTGCGAGTTCTGTGACCTCGTGAAGTTATGCATAGGGGTTGGCACACGTTTTCGTCTTGACTCTCCGGTAGAAACTTTGCGGCACTCTTTGAAGTTCTTTGTGTTGGTTTAATAGATGAATCTGAGATTGTGTGATGCATATTGTATAATCATACCCACGGATACTTGAGGTGACATTGGAATATCTAGGTGACATTAGGGTTTTGGTTGATTTGTGTCTTAACGTGTTATTCTAGTACGAACTCTAGGATAGTCTGAACGGAAAGAATAGCTTCGTGTTACTTTACTATGGACTCTTGAATAGATTGATAAGAAAGAATAACTTTGAGGTGGTTTTGTACCCTACAATAATCTCTTCATTTGTTCTCTGCTATTAGTAACTTTGGAGTGACTCTTTGTTGCATGTTGAGGGGTAGTTATATGATTCAATTATGTTATTATTGTTGAGAGAGCTTGCACTAGTGAAAGTATGAACCCTAGGCCTTGTTTCAACGCATTGCAATCCCGTTTGTGCTCACTTTTATAATTAGGTACCTTGCTGTTTTTGTATTTTCAGATTACAAAAACCTATATCTACCATCCATATTGCACTTGTATCACCATCTCTTCGCCGAACTAGTGCACCTATACAATTTACCATTGTACTGGATGTGTTGGGGACACAAGAGACTCTTTGTTATTTGGTTGTAGGATTGTTTGAGAGAGAACATCTTCATCCTACACCTCCCACGGATTGATAAACCTTAGGTGTAACATCGCAAATTTTCAATTTGGAATGTTATACATTAGGTCATCATTGCATATCATATTTTATTGCATTTTGGCTTGATCCTAGAAATTCTACGCAACTCAAGGACCCACGGAGAGAGTTGGGGATTTCGTTAATTTCATATTTGAGTTTTCTCAAATTTTGAAAATAGGATCATTTGGTTTTGATTATTTTTTCCTTCCTAATATTTCTAAAATAAAAATATATGAGAGGAGATAAAATGACTTCTCCAAGTTAGATGAAATATTAGAGGAAAAATATATTAAAATATAATAAATGTTTTATTTGGATTTTATTGCAATTTTTTTGCATTAGAAAAATTGCACGTTCTCAAAATTGCATTTTAGGACCAAGAAAATGTTCATATTTTTCTAAATATTTTATTTAGACCGCGAAAATTTGTTTTGGCATTTTTAGATTTTTATTTATTTTTCTAGGATCTATTTTTGTCAGAAGGTTATTTAAACAAAAAAAGAGAAGCCCGCCGGACCGAACAGGGCCGAGGCCCAGTTGGCCCAGCCTTCCCGCGCCGCCATCTCCCTCGCGGAGACCGCGATCGCCACGCTGCCGCTCGCCGTGGCCGAGTCGGCCACGCCTCCCCGCCCCCTCCTGCAAGCCACCTCTCCAGCCCTTTAAAAGCCGACCAGGGACCCCTGGAGCACCAAGCCGCAGCCGCCCGCACGTCGACCCGCCGCCCTGCGTCGCTGCTGCCACCGCTCGCCACTGCTGCTGCCTCGCCGCCCCACGCCGCCCTCCGCCGCCCCGCTCGCCAGAAGCCGCCATAGCCACGCCGGAGTTCGCAAACCACATCGTCCGTTTTTTTTCGTTTTATGTAAAAACCATCGGATTTTTTAAACACTAGTTTTGGTTTTTTTAGATCAGTTTGCCGGTTTTCTCGGTTTAGTTACTTAGCGGACGTTCGTCCGTACGTTCATTTTAACAAACGGTGTTCACTCTTTAGCCGCAGATAGCGAACGTTCGTTCGTTAGCATGTTCGTCAGTTTTTCTTTTTCCAAGGTTTTTCCGATTTTGGATCGTGATTTCTGATCCGATTTTCGTTTTAGTTTATCTTTTCGCTCGTTTATCGGAATCAGGCGATTCAAGCGCCTAGATCTTCATCTCAAAGTCCTCTTTCCATTTAACCAACTTGAACAAGATTTTGGTACCTAAAATTTGATTTTAGTCTAGTTTAGTAATTGGATCTTGTTTCTTTCATAGTTTGAGTTTCGTTGCTCCGTTTGATTTCATTCTTTTTGCAAACCGGAGTTCTTAAGTTGAACTTTCTGGTTAGATCTTCTTATTCGTGATTTACCCGTGCTTATTTGCTTGTTTTCTTATGTACGCTATTGTTTGTTTGTGATAGAACACCCGGAGTGCGAAGCATGCTACTACGAGTCTCTAGGTTTTCCGGATCATCGGCAAGCCAAGTAACACTTTGATCATACCCCTTTATCACCCAGTTTTTATGCATTAGTTCCAATCCTCAAACATTGCATGATTAGGTTGTGATATAACATGTGGGTTCAGGAAGTAGTTAATGAGGTAGAACCCATCGCCCTGTTAATGAGGTAGAATCTATCGCTCTGCTCGTGGACGTGGTGTGGATGAGTGAATCCATGAAAGATGTGAGATTGTTAATTAATGGTTCAACATAAGGTGGCAACTTTAATACACATTTGGGTGGATTGCTTGTCGGGCAACTGGAGAATCTAGTGTTGTCCTAGGATATCCCGGAGTACCTGTGTGATAATCCTATGGTCCGCCACCCAGGCTCAAAGGGAACTGCGATATTTCATGCTAGAAACTTCCGTGTGCAGCCACAAGCTATTATGGGCTCTAGCATAGTTGAGTAAGTTGCATGACCTCTTCCAGTGGTACGCTAGCAGATGTAGAGGGATGTATGTTGGTACTGTCTACCCGGGGTTAGAGCTAATGCTTTTGAAAGACTGTGTCTTAGTCATCCATGTCTCAAACACTATGTAGTGCAAGAAATCCAATGGAGGAGATCGAGTCTTGTGGGGAAAAGTGTGCAAACCTCTGCAGAGTGTACAATCTAATCATGGTTAGCCGTGTCCCCGGTTATGGACATCTTGAGTATCTAGTACTTGGATTATCATATGTATCTCATCACTCAAATTTAATATTTTTGGGTTGATAATTACTTGGGATTGAGTTGGAGGAACCTTCTCAGTGATGTTTCAACTACGATGATAGTTAAATAAAAGCTATTCCTTTGTTGTAGGGAAAATTTGGCTTTTTGCAAAACTTTAACCATAGAGCTTTTCCACCAGCCAAATATGCATGTAGTGATAGCGTTATTCGGTTCTTGCTCTACTGTGTTATATTGCCAGCATATTCCATGTGCTGACCCGTTTTCGGGCTGCAACGTATTATGTTGCAGAGTTTTCAGACGAGGAGTAAGGTTAGTTAGGTCGTTGCCGTGCATCTCAGCTATGTCGTTGGAGTTGATGGACTCACTTTATCTTCCAAGCCTTCCACTGTTATCGTATTAGATGGCCTTATGCCATATTTATTGTAATAAGTTCTCTTTTGAGACAATCGATGTAATAAGTGTGTGATTGCTACTCTGTTATAAATCCTTCGAGTATTATGTGTGTCAGCATTACCGATCCAGGGATGACACTGAAGCACAGAGACTTGACCGTTTGAGGTCGGGTCGCCACAAGATGGTATCAGAGCACAGGCTGAGTGTAGGACATGACCACTAAGCTAAATCCCTAGATCACTACTCTCTTCTCATTTCTGACTCCTCTCTATTTTCGACTCTTTAGGATGGTAGACGCAAGGAACAAGTTTGCACAACCGGATGAAGAAGCACCTTTTGGACGACACTTGACGGAAGTCACTAAGTACCTGAACATTGGAATACTAAGCTTCACCGGGACTTACAACGCCACTTTACCAGAAGAGGAGCGATGGATGATTCAAGTTCAAGTTCCAGGATGGACATCCGCGCCAGTCACTAAGCCCATAGAGTTTTCCTTTGATGCACCAGCCTGGAGTCTAGGAAAGAGTATGGCGGATCACATCACCATGGGACGCATTGGAGAAGTTTACCATAAGGAGCTTAAGGATACTATCTATCGGATTTGTGGGCGCCGAGATGAGCATTGGGAGACGATCAGCACCAGGAAGGATAGATCAATCGTAGCCTTCATCCAGGAGTTAAACAAGCACATTCATCCCCAGGAGAACCAGATGTGCGCAGGCATGATATATCTGAAGAAGGCAATGACAAGGATCACGGAACTGGAGGAAGAACTCAAGGCTACTCGCGAAGATTATGAGGAGGAAATCGTCGTACTAGTGGAGAATAATGACGATCTGGAAAGAAGCTAGGAGTCTTCATGGGAGACCCCGCGCCAGCAGGAGAAGACAATGAACCCAAGGATATTCATTCTAAGGACAACATCATCATCGATGACACCGACTCGGACCCCGGCGATAGCGATGATGACTATGAAGACGAAGCTAGAGCAAACATCATGGAGTCTTCGACCGTTCAATATTTCTAGTAGACCACCACATCAGTAGTAGTATTCCACCATGTATATAGTATAGTCCGAGCACTTCTGTAATGATAGTTAGATCGATTGTATGCCCTTGCTTAATTCATTGTGTGATATGATTGTGTTTGTCTCATGTGCATATGGGTAGCGTTTCTCTCACTAGACCTCATTCTATTCTATTCTCTTCCCTCTAAACCCTCAGATGCCTCCGAGATGTGACCCCGGATTTACCTTCCCACCGGAGCTCACTCAGTTGATCCAGTAGCAGAATACACTAATGCGGTTGTTAGTTCAGAACCAAGGCAACAACAAGAACATCCCACCGCCACCACCAGCAGCTAACAACTTAGCCCGCTTTCTGAGGTTGTAGCCGCCGGTGTTTTCCAGTAGCACCGAGCCGATAGTGGCAGATGATTGGCTCCGGAGGATTGGAAGGGAGTTAACCACTGCAGGATGTACATATGCTGAGAAGGTGCGTTTTGCCGCACATCAGTTGGATGGACCAGCAGCCTCATGGTGGGAGAATTACACTGTCACCTACTCTATAGGCACTGTTACATGGAGTCAGTTTCAGCAAGCATTCTGCACCGCCCATGTCTCAATGGGAGCTTTTAGCATGAAGAAGCGTGAGTTTCGCAACTTGCGCCAAGGGAACCGTACTATGGGGAAATACGTGGATGAATTTAGTAAGTTGTCTCATTATGCCCCTGATGATGTGGCCACAGATGCCGCGAAGCAGGAGAAGTTTATGGAAGGGCTGAATGATGAGATGAGCATGCAATTGATGGTGTGAACATTTAACAACTACCAGGAGTTGGTAGACAAGGCTCTTATGATTGAAGGGAAGCAACAACAAATTGAGAGCCGGACAAGGAAGTATGGACAAGGAAGGTACAACTCAGGAGCTCAGCAGAAGCCTCGTCTAACCCCGAACTCGGGAGGACTTGTTCATAACCATGGAGGTCATAACCACAACGGAGGAAGTTCGCATAACCACAATGGTTCCAAGAATGGGACTGGGAACGGAACAAGCAACAATCAGAACCGCTCCAATCCAGCCACACCCGCCAAGAGAGACCTAAGTCATATTACTTGCTTCAAGTGCGGGAAGACTGGACACTATGCCACGGAGTGCCCTGAAGCAAAGAATGGGAGCGCTGGGAAGAAGCCCTATCCATTCAACAAAGGACAAGTGAACCACGTTAACGTGGAGGAGGTTGAAGGGTAGCCAGACGCAGTTATTGGTAAGTTTTTGGTTAAGTCTTTTACCGACCTTGTTCTTTTTGATACTGGTGCATCACATTCGTACATATCAAGGGGATTCGCGGATAAGTTTGAACTACCAACCCAAGCCCTTAGGACCCCTCTGTTACTAAGCTCACATGGAGCAGAGTATATGGCTAGCCGATGGTGCGACCATATACCCTTAACCATTGGTAGTCATGTTTTCCCGTCAGACCTGATAATTTTGGAGTCACAAGGATTGGATGTGATATTAGGAATGGACTGGATGTCAAAGTATGGAGGAAGCATTGATTGTGCTAGTAAGTCGATTTATCTCACCACCCAGAGGGAAAAAGGATCAAGTATGTATCTAGGCATGCGCCTAGGAGGAGCCAAGTAAATACCCTCACGGGAGTTGTTCAGGAGGAAGTGCCTGTAGTGAAGGATTACCCAGATGTTTTTCCAGAGGAGCTACCAGGCATGCCACCGGATCGAGACATCGAGTTTTTGATAGAGCTATTGCCAGGTACAGGGCCAATATCAAGGAGACCCTACTGGATGCCCGCAAATGATCTGGAGGAGATTAAGAAGCAGATCAAGGAGTTATTGGAGAAAGGTTACATCCGACGGAGCTCATCACCATGGGGAGCCCCAATGCTTTTGGTTGAGAAGAAGAATAAGTCTCTAAGGATGGTTGTTGATTATCGTGCGTTGAATGAAGTGACGATCAAGAACAAATACACACTCCCGATGATCAATGATTTGTTTGACCAGTTGCAAGGAGCTAAGGTGTTTTCGAAGATCGATATGCGATCAGGATATCACCAGCTGAAGATCCGGGAGAAGGATATACATAATACCGCATTTACCACAAGGTACGAGTTATATGAGTATACGGTCATGCCATTTGGACTGACTGACGCCCCTGCCTATTTCATGAGCATGATGAACAAGGTGTTCATGGAATATTTGGATAAGTTTGTTGTGGTGTTCTTTGATGATATAATGGTATACTCGAAGAATGAAGAGGAGCACAAGGAGCATTTGCGTTTAGTTCTCGAGAAACTCAGGGAACATCAGTTGTATGCCAAGTTCAGCAAATGTGAGTTTTGGTTGAAGGAAGTTGGATTCCTTGGACATGTTATATTAGGAGAAGGTATAGCAGTAGACCCCACAATGGTTCAGTGAGTCACTGAATGGTTGGCACCCACTTTAGTTAGCAAGATCCGCAGTTTTCTTGGACTCGCAGGATACTACCAGAGATTCATTGAGAATTTTTCCAAGATTGCGAAGCCAATGACAGAGTTATTGAAGAAGGATACCAAATTTAAATGGACGGAAGAATGTGAGGCGAGTTTTCAGGAGTTAAAGAAACGTCTGACTATAGCCCCAGTGCTGATTCTGCGGGATATACGCAAGGATTTCCAAGTGTATTGCGATGTGTCTCGCTTAGGACTTGGAGGAGTACTAATGCAGGACAGAAGAGTTGTTTCGTATGCCTCGCGACAACTGAAACCGCATGAGTTAAATTATGCCACACATGATTTGGAGTTGGCTGCCGTAGTGCATGCGTCGAAGACTTGGAGGCATTACCTTATTGGAAACCATTGTGATGTGTACACTGATCATAAGAGTTTGAAGTACATTTTCACACAAAAGGAGCTGAACCTTAGGCAGAGGAGATGGTTGGAGCTTATAAAGGATTATGACATGAAGCTTCACTATCATCCAGGCAAGGCCAATGTCATACTAGATGCTTTGAGCTGGAAGAGTAATGCTAACACCCTCGTAAGCAGAGGATTTCCAAAGGAGTTAGCAGAGGATCTCAGGGAACTTTGATTGGAGATTGTCCCTAGAGGTTTTATTGCAACAATGGAAGTTCAGTCTACATTTTTAGGAAAGATTTGAGAAGCTCAGAAGGATGACAAAGAGATTGCCAAGATAAAAGAGAGAATGAGCAAAGGAAAAGCCAAAGGTTTTCGTGAGGATGAACATGACACCTTGTGGTTTGAGGACCGTGTTTATGTGCCCAATAACACAAAGATCGGGAAGTTAATACTTTAGGAGGCTCATGACTCACCATACTCGATACACCCCTGAAACACCAAGATGTATTTGGATTTAAAGGAGCGTTTCTGGTGGACTGGTATGAAGAAGGATATTGCCGAATGTGTAGCCGTATGTGATGTATGTCAGAGAGTGAAGGAAAGACATCAAAAGCCAGCAGGATTGTTACAGCTTATGCCTATACCCGAATGGAAGTGGGATAAGCTTGGCATGGATTTCATCACTAGATTGCCCAGGACCAAATCAGGGTATGATTCTATATGGGTAGTAGTTGATAGCTTGACCAAAGTGGCTCACTTTATCCTAGTAAAAACCACCTATACAAGTGCGAAGTTGGCCAAGATATACATGACCAGGATTGTTTGTTTGCATGGAGTTCCGAGGACCATTGTATCAGATAGAGGAACCCAGTTCACCTCAAAGTTTTGGAATCAGTTGCATGAAACTTTGGGAACTAGACTGGAGTTCAGTACAGCTTTTCACCCGCAAACAGATGGACAGACCGAGAGACTCAACCAGATTCTGGAGGATATGTTGAGAGCTTGTGCACTAGATTATGGATCTAGTTGGGATGACAACCTGCTGTATGTGGAGTTCTCATACAACAATAGTTACCGGGCTAGTTTGAAGATGGCACCGTTTGAAGCCTTGTACGGAAGGAGGTGCAGGACACCGTTGTTGTGGGATGAAGTTGGAGACCGTTAGTTGTTTGGACCAGATTTGATTAAGGAATCAGAAGAGAAGGTTAAACTGATTCGAGATATACTGAAGGTAGCTCAATCCCGACACAAGAGTTATGCAGATTCAAAACACAAGGAGGTAGTCTATGAAATCGGAGACAGAGTGTATCTTCGAGTATCACAACTTCGAGGAGTAAAACGTTTTGGAGTTAAGGGAAAGTTAGCGCCACGTTTTGTGGGACCATACATAGTTTTGGAACATATGGGAGAAGTTGCTTACAACTTGGAATTACCCAAAGGATTGTCAGGAGTTCACAATGTGTTCCACATTTCTCAGTTGAAGAAGTGCCACGCAGAGATGGCTGACATTCCTCTGAGAGATACAGTACTGCTGGAAGCGATACAGTTGAATAATGATTTGACTTATGAGGAGAAACCAGTCAAGATTCTCGAGTTTGCCAGCTGGGTTACTCGCAGCAAAGTCATCAAGATTTGCAAGGTTCAGTGGAGCCACCATACCAAGGACGAAGCCACCTGGGAACGAGAGGATGATCTTCGCAAAGACCACCCACACCTATTTTCTAGCCAACCCGAATCTCGAGGGCGAGATTCATCTTAAGGGGGTAGGTTTGTGACATCCCAAATTTTCAATTTGGAATGTTATACATTAGGTCATCATTGCATATCATATTTCATTGCATTTTGGCTTGATCCTTGAAATTCTACGCAACTCAAGGACCCACGGAGAGAGTTGGGGATTTCATTAATTTCATATTTGATTTTTCTCAAATTTTGAAAAGAGGATCATTTGGTTTTGATTATTTTTTCCTTCCTAATATTTCTAAAATAAAAATATATGGGAGGAGATAAAATGACTTCTCCAAGATAGATGAAATATTAGAGGAAAAAATATTAAAATCAAATAAATGTTTTATTGGATTTTATTGCAATTTTTTTTGCATTAGAAAAATTGCAGGTTTTCAAAATTGCATTTTAGGGCCAAGAAAATGTTCATCTTGTTCTAAATATTTTATTTAGACGGTGAAAATTTGTTTTGGCATTTTTAGATTTTTATTTATTTTTCTAGGATTTATTTTCGTCGAAACGTTATTTAAAAAAAAAGAGGCCCACCGGACCGAACTGGGCCGAGGCCCAGCCTCCCCGCGCCGCTGTCTCCCTCGTGGAGACCGCGACCGCCACGCCGCCGCTCGCCGTGGCCGAGTCGGCCACGCCTCCCCGCCCCCTCTCGCAAGCCACCTCCCCCTCCTTTAAAAGCCGAGCCAGGGCCCCCTAGAGCCCCAACTTCAGCCGCCGTCGCCCGCGAGTCGCCCTGCCGCCCTGCGCCGCTGCCGCCGTCGCCGCCCTCCGCCGCCCCGCGCCGCATCCCGCCGTCGCCTGCGCTGCCGCCCGCTCGCCAGAAGCCGCCGGAGCCGCGTCGGAGTTCACAAATCTCGCCGTCCAGATTTTTTCTCTGTTTAGGTAAAAACCGTCGGTTCTTTTTTTAAAACCCTAGTTTCGGTTTTTTTATTAGATCGGTTCGCCGGTTTTCTCGGTTTAGTTACTTAGTGGATGTTCGTTCGTACATTCATTTTAACGAACGGTGTTCACTCGTTAGCCACAGACAGCGAACGTTCGTTCGTTAGCCTGTTCATCAGTTTTTCTTTTTCAGGGTTTTTCGGCGATTATTTTCGATTGCGATTTCTGATCCGATTTTCGTTTTAGTTTATATTTTCGCTCATTTATCGAAATTAGGCGATTCAAGCGCCTAGATCTTCGTCTCGAAGTCCTGTTTCCGTTTACCCAACTTGAACACAATTTTGGTACTGTAAAATTTGACTTTAGTCCAGTTTAGTAATCGGATCTTGTTTCTTTTGTAGTTTGAGTTTTGTTGCTCCGTTTGATTTGATTCTTTTTGCAAACCGGAGTTCATAAGTTCAACTTTCTGGTTAGATATTCTTATTCGTGTTTTACCCGTGCTTCTTTGCTTGTTTACTTATGTACGCTATTATTTGTTTGCGATAGAACACCCAGAGTGCGAAGCGTGCTAATACTAGTCTCTAAGTTTTGCGGATCATCAGCAAGGCAAGTAACACTTTGATCATACCCCTTTATCACCCAGTTTTTATGCATTAGTTCCAATCCTCAAACATTGCATGATTAGGTGGTGATATAACATGTGGGTTTGGGAAGTAGTTGATGAGGTAGAACCTATCGTAGACGTGGTTTGGGTGAGTGAATCCATGACAGATGTGAGATTGTTAGTTAATGGTTCAACATAAGGTGGCAACTTTAGTACACATCTGCGTGGATTGCTTGTCGGGCACCTGGAGAATCTAGTGTTGTCCTAGGATATCCCGGAGTACCCGTGTGATAATCCTAAGGTCCGCCACCCAGGATCAAAGGGAACTGAGATATTTCATGCTAGAAACTTCCGTGTGCAGCCACAAGCTATTATGGGCTCTAGCATAGTTGAGTAAGTTGCATGACCTCTTCCAGTGGTAGGCTAGCAGATGTAGAGGGATGTAGGTTGGTATTGTCTACCCGGGGTTAGAGCTAATGCTTCTGAAAGACTGTGTCTCGGTCATCCGTTTCTCAAACACTATGTAGTGCGAGAAATCCAACGGAGGAGATCGAGTCTTGTGGGGAAAAGTGCGCAAACCTCTACAGAGTGTACAATCTAATCATGGTTAGCCGTGTCCCTGGTTATGGACATCTTGAGTATCTTTTACTTGGATTATCATATGTATCTCATCACTCAAATTTAATATTGTCGGGTTGATAATTACTTGGGATTGAGTTGGAGGAACCTTCTCAATGATATTTCAACTACCATGATAGTTAAATAAAATCTATTCCTTTGTTGTAGGGAAAAATTCGCTTTTCGCAAAACATTAGCCATAGAGCTTTTCCACCAGCCAAATATGCATGTAGTGATAGCGTTATTCAGTTCTTGCTCTACTGTGTTATATTGCCAGCATATTCCATGTATTGACCCGTTTTCGGGCTGCAACGTATTATGTTGCAGACTTTTTAGACGAGTAAGGTTCGTTAGGTCGTTGCCGTGCAGCTCAGCTATGCTGTTGGATTTGATGGACTCACTTTATCTTCCAAGCATTCCGATGTTATTGTATTCAATGGCCTTATGCCATATTTGTTGTAATAAGTTGTCTTTTGAGACATTCGATGTAATAAGTGTGTGATTGCTACTCTATTATAAATCCTTCGAGTACTGTGTGTGTCAGCATTACCGTTCCAGGATGACACTGAAGCACATAGATTTGACCGTTTGAGGTCGGGTCGCTACATTAGGTCATCCACTTGAGGGAAATTTGCTATTGTCCTACAAACCTCTGCACTTGGAGGCCCAACAATGTCTACAAGAAGAAGGTTGTGTAGTAGATATCAGTAGCCAAGGTACATTAGTACAGGCCCTATAGCATAGCATGTGATTGCCTTCCCATGCGTAACACCATCTTGGTACCTGACAATAGCCCTTTAAGCTCATCAACCATCAGCTGGCAATAATCCATGTTAGCCATGTCCTCAATGACGAGATCCTCAAACATTGTTGCCTCTCTGGAAAACACGCGCGGTGGCACTAGGCAACACAGCCTTCATAAACACAATAATGAAGAACACTTTGACAGCAATGTAATCTTTGTTGGGATCCTTGACAAGCACCTTGAGCCTATCCCTCAAATCCTTTGTCTTGATATCTTTGTTCCTACTAATTTCAAGCTCCGATCTTAACTTCATCAGGGCATCGTCATATCCGTCCTCTGACGGCCTTGGTGCAGAACGACCACCACAAGGGAACCCAAATAGTTGTTGATACCATAGCTAGTGATGTGAAGCTTCTTATTAGCCTCACCCATGTCATGAGTCATCGTATCAGGATCTATCTTCAAGTACAAAACTACCATTGGAGGGCGGGAAATGTTAGACTTCACCTTTCACTTGAAGATAGAACCAAAACCAGCTGCATGAACACTAGCCACATGGCGACTCTCAAGCAATTTAGCACAAGCATCAATCTCTCTCAACGAACATCGCACAGTTATGTTCAATCGCTCTAGGTCACCTTCATCCAAAGCAACTTTTCCGGCATTGCCTCTCACCGGCTTGACCAGACTCATAATGCTAACAGGCTGTAAATGAAAATAAAGAAGGCACAACTTAATTAAGTGAACATAGAAAACAAAACAAACATATGAACGAAAGAAGAAGAAATAAAGATTGCACAAGTTCAACTCTTAAAGGAACATCAGTACCACCCTCAATTGATGCAAACAATGAACGTCCCTCACCTGGCCAGCATACCAACCTAGACACTATTAAATCATTGCAAGTACAACTAGTAAGTCACATACAGTACAAACATGTACCACTTATATTCATCTTCAGAATCAACTTCGATATCATCTTCTTCAGATACAGGATCTTGAGCTTCGACACGAGCATGCTTCTTCACACCTTTGTTCACCTTCGCAGGAGAAACTTTACACTTCTTAGTTTCCTTCAACAAAGAGCGCTCTGGAAGAGGAGATGAAGAAGGCTTCTTATATGACAAAACTCGTGGAATCAGGCGAACATGAGAGCCACCAAGTGTGCTTGGACCAATCTTCACAGCAGCACTATCTCCATCAGCTTTGCTATTACCAGGTTGGGAACCAGCTTTCACATGTGGGCTATGCCTCTGTGTGCCATCAGGATTTGGATCTGACATCTTCCTTGTCAAAACAACTTTCTTTTCCTTAACTGCATCACGAGTAAACACTTGCGTCAAATGAGTCTGCAACAGGTTTGTCTTCACATGCATCTTAGTTCCATGAGATCCAGCATCCACAGTTGAAAAGGCCGCATCACCACCTTCATCACCTACACCTTTAGGAGCTTGAGAAACATCCTCATCACTTTGTTGCATGAAGGCAGCCTTTTGACGCTATTCCAACTCCTTTCTCCTCTGGAAATCACACTTCTTCTTTCTTATCCTTTCATCCTCGAGTTGTAACTGCATAGGAACATCCTCAGCCCGAGTAACAGGCTCAGTGCCATCAACACTCCGTGACTGAGTAACAGACAACTGCAAGCTCCCATCACCATCATCAAAGTTAAGAGAATACATTCCATCATTAATATCTTTGACAACATCAGCAATGTCCTCAGGAGCAGCATGGATGTCATTAACTGCATAAACCAATAACATAAGCACACATATATAAAGTTAAAACACAATTAACATTGCAGAGACAAGATAAATAAGGCGCATAGCATCAAACACAAACAAAAGGAACAACTGATGTAACTAAACATATTTATGTATTCAGGGCTATTAAAAAAGAGCAAATATACGGGAAACATCAGCAACACTCGCAAGTTCTCCTAGAGGATTTGGTGTCTCAAAAATAACATTCACAAGGTCTTGAAAGCATTCTAGTTTGTCAGAATCAGGAGGCACTGGCACTCCAACATCTGCAACAACATCATAATCAGCAAAAAAAGTAAAAAAAGAAAAGTACATGAACAAGCAATTATTTCAACTATATGAACACTACAAGTGCACCCAATAAAACAATAGCACCCCACTAGTGGCACACCATACTTCAAAATGAAAACTATTTCAACATCATAGTAGTTCTTCCCAGACTACTACAAACTGTTCAAATGCCAGGACAAGAGTTCAAACTACACATGGTCATCAGTACCGCAACCTGTCTGCAGGTCACAACAACCTAAAAACTAGACACACAACACATTCCAGGGGAAAAATTAACAGCTATCAAAATCCATAAAACTTGTAAAGTGCATACGACAACACCTATACAACTAAAAACCTATTAAGCACCAGATCTGATAAAAAATCATGTGAATTACAGGAAAAATTACCTACATTCAAGTTGTCTGGACTGGATGATGTACCCATTAAGATTTATAGACCTAAAATCTGCCGAACCCGAACTACAAGACACATGAACAAAAATTAGGGTTCTTACCTACTACAGAAACGAAGCACACCATACAAAGCAAAACTATTACCAGCAAACAAAAAATACACCACTGAATCCAGTATCACTGACGCGAACCACTCGTTCTAGAGCAAAGGAACCCTAGTGAATCCAGCCTGACACAGCACGAGAGCAATAACATAGAAATACAGCGGAAATTTGTACATAAGGGGACGCAAGGGGAGCCGATGGCAGAGAAAAAGGAGCAAACAGAGAACCCAGACCTCCACACCTGGAGTTCAACCCGTCGGCCGACGCTCCCACGGCAAAACAGGAGAATCAACTTCTATGCGAGAAGAGGAGAGGAGGGGAACAAAGAAGGAATTGGTTTGAGGAGGGAAGGGGAGTGGAACGGAGGAGAGCGCAGGTTAAAAGGTGAGTGGGAGAAAACCGACAGCTAAAGCCCACGATCGTGGAAGAAAAATAAAAGGGACAAAGCCCAGTATCACTCGGCAATTACTAAAGATAATAGCAAAAATTAAATACAATAAAAAATTAATATAGATGGAGAAAACAAACGGCTAAAGTACAAATAATAACTCATAACAGTACAATAAAAATTATAAAAAAGTACAATTGAAATAACACTTCATAATGTTGCTGGTTTCCCCCTAAAAAGATAAGATAATGGGGGAAAGTCATGTTACAGACTTGCTTCCGCATGAGACGCCGCGGCACGCCGCATCGTCGCCTGCTACAACTCGTTCCTGGCTCGCCTCGCTGGGATGGGGGAGGGGGGGTCTCGACCCCCCTCCTCCCGGCTCGGCCTCGCGCTAACGCGGCAATGCGCTCTTTTGACACGCGCAGTGTGGTTATTCTGTCCCCCCCACACATGCACCCACACACCCTAAGATAAGATAATGGGGGAAAGTCCATACAAGGAAGATGTGTTAGTACAACTATGCCCCTTGGTGCGGTGCTGGTTTTCCCCCTAAAAAGATAAGATAGTGGGGCAAGTCATGTTACGGACTCGCCTCCACATGCGACACCGCGGCATGCCGCATCATCGCCTGCTACAGCTCGTTCCTGGCTCGGCCTCGCCGGGATGGGGGAGAGGGGTCCGCCCCCTCCCCCCGGCTCGGCCACGTGCTAACGCGGCAGTGTGCTCGTTTGACAGGCGTAGTGCGGTTATTCTGTTTCCCTTCCCAAATGCACCCACACACCCTAAGATAAGATAATGGGGCAAGTCCATATAAGGAAGATGTGTTAGTACAACTATGCCCCACGGTGTGGTGCTGGTTTTTCCCCTGAAAAAATATCAGATAATGGGGGCAAGTCATGTTACGGACTCGCCTCCGCATGTGACGCCGCGACACGCCGCGTCGTCACCTTCTACGGCTCGTTCTTAGCTCTGCCTCGCCTGGATGGGGGAGGGGGGCATGATGTCTACGACACAACCTTCTTCTTGTAGATATTGTTGGCCCTCCAAGTACAGAGGTTTGTAGGACAGTAGCAAATTTCCCTCAAGTGGATGACATAAGGTTTATCAATCCATGGGAGGCGTAGGATGAAGATGGTCTCTCTCAAACAACCCTGCAACCAAATAGCAGAGAGCCTATTGTGTCCCCAACACACCCAATACAATGGTAAATTGTATAGGTGCAATAGTTCAGCGAAGAGATGGTGATACAAGTGCAATATGGATGGTAGATATAGGTTTTTGTAATCTGAAAAATATAAAAACAGCAAGGGAACTAATGATAAAAGTGAGCGAAAACGGTATTGCAATGTATTGAAACAAGACCTAGGGTTCATACTTTCGCTAGTGCAAGTTCTGTCAACAATAATAACATAATTCGATCATATAACAATCCCTCAACATGCAACAAAGAGTCACTCCAAAGTCACTAATAGCGGAGAACAAACGAAGAGACTATTGTAGGGTATGAAACCACCTCAAAGTTATCCTTTCTGATCGATCTATTGGAGAGTCCGTAGTAAAATAACACAAAGCTATTCTTTTCGTTTGATCTATCCTAGAGTTTGTACTAGAATAACACCTTAAGACACAAATCAACCAAAACCCTAATATCACCTCAAGTATCCGTGGGTATGATTATACGATATGCATCACACAATCTCATATTCATCTATTCAACCAACACAAAGAACTTCAAAGAGTTCCCCAAAGTTTCTACCAGAGAGTCAAGACGAAAACGTTTGCCAACCCCTATGCATAAGTTCACAAGGTCATGGAACCCGCAAGTTGATCACCAAAACATACATCAAGTGAATCAATAAAATACCCCATTGTCACCACGGGTATCCCATGCAAAACATACATCAAGTGTTCTCAAATACTTAAGGACTCAATCCGATAAGATAACTTCAAAGGGAAAACTCAATCCATTACAAGAGATAGAGGGTGAGAAACATCATAAGATCTAACAATAATAGCAAAGCTCGCGGTACATCAAGATCATGCCAAATCAAGAACATGAGAGAGAAATCAAACACATTGCTACTGGTACATACCATCAACCTAGAGGGTGAACTACTCCCTCCTCATCATGGAGAGCACCGGAATGATGAAGATGGCCACCGGTGACGATTCCCCCCTCCGGCAGGGTGCCGGAACAGGGTCCTGATTAGCTTTTGGTGGCTACAGAGGCGTGCAGTAGCGGAACTCCCGATCTAGGTTATTTTCTAGAAGTTTGGGGCTATATAATAGGCATTGGCATCGGGAACAAGTCAGGGGGGTCCACAAGGCGGCCACGAGGCAAGGGGGCGCGCCCCCACCCTCGTGGTGGACTCGGGACTCTTCTGGTCCATCTCCGATGCTCCGTGGGCTTCTTCTGGTCCAAAACTGATCTCGGTAAATTTTCAGATCAATTGGACTCTGTTTGATATTCCTTTTCTGCGATACTCAAAAACAAGGAAAAAACAGAACCTGGCACTGGGCTTTAGGTTAATAGGTTAGTCCCAAAAATCATATAAAATAGCATATAAATGCATATAAAACATCCTAGATGGATAATATAATAGCATGGAATAAAAAAATATAGATAGGTTGGAGACGTATCAAGCATCCCCAAGCTTAATTCCTCCTCGTCCTAGAGTAGGTAAATGATAAAAACAGAATTTTTGATGTGGAATCCTATCTAACGTAATTTCAATGTAATTTTCTTTATTGTGGCATGAATGTTCAGATCCGAAAGATTCAAGACAAAAGTTTAATATTGACATAAAACTAATAATACTTCAAGCATACTAACCAAGCAATTATGTCTTCTCAAAATATATTTACATAGCCAAAGAAAGCTCATCCCTACAAAATCATATAGTTCGGCCATGCTTCATTTCCGTCACACAAAATTCTCCCATCATGCACAACCCCGATGACAAGCCAAGCAATTGTTTCATACTTAGCCTTTTCAAACTTTTTCAACTTTCACGCAATATATGAGCGCGAGCCATGGACATAGCACTATAGGTGGAATAGAATGGTGGTTGTGGAGAAGAAAAAAAGGAGGAAGATGGTCTCACATCAACTAGGCGTATCAATGGGCTATGGAGACGCCCATCGATAGATATCAATGTGAGTGAGTAGATATTGCCATGCAACGGATGCACTAGAACTATAAGTGTATGAAAGCTCAACAAAAGAAACTAAGTGGGTGTGCATCCAACTTGCTTGCTCACGAAGACCTAGGGCGATTTGAGGAAGCCCATCATTGGAATATACAAGCCAAGTTCTATAATGAAAAAATACCACTAGTATATGAAAGTGACATCATAAGAGACTCTCTATCATGAAGATCATGGTGCTACTTTGAAGTACAAGTGTGGAAAAAAGGATAGTAACATTGCCCCTTATCTCTTTTTCTCTCCTTTTTTGTTGGTCCTATTTTATGGCCTCTTTTTTTCGTCCGGAGTCTCATCCCGACCTGTGGGGGGCCTGTGGGGGAATCATAGTCTCCATCATCCTTTCCTAACACGAGACAATGCTCTAATAATAAAGATCATCACACTTTTATTTACTTACAACTCAAGAATTGAAACCCGATACTTAGACCAAAATATGACTCTATGTAATGCCTCCGGTGGTGTACTGGTATGTGCAATGAATCAAGAGTGACATGTCTAAAAACTTATGAATGGTGGCCATGCCACAAATACGATGTCAACTACATGATCATGCAAAGCAATATGACTATGATGAAGCGTGTCATAATAAATGGAACGATGGGAAGTTGCATGGCAATATATCTCGGAATGGCTATGGAAATGACATAATAGGTAGGTGTGGTGGCTGTTTTGACGAAGGTAAATGATGGGTTTGTGGTATCGGCAAAAGTTGTGCGGCATAAGAGAGGGTAGCAATGCTGGAAGGGTGAGAGTGCATATAATCCATGAACTCAACATTAGTCGTAAAGAACTCACATACTTATTGCAAAAATCTACAAGTCATCAAAACCAAGCACTAAGCGCATGCTCCTAGGGGGATATATTGGTAGGAAAAGACCATCGCTCGTCCCCGACCACCACTCATAAGGAAGGCAATCAAAGAACACCTCATGCTTCAAATTTGTGACACAACAGTTACCATACGTGCATGCTACGGGGCATGCAAAACTCAACACAAGTATTTCTCAATTTCACAATTACTCAACTAGCATGACTCTAATATTACCATCTTTATATCTCAAAACAATTATCAAGTATTAAACTATTCAATGCACTCTATATGAAAGTTTTTATTGTACCCATCTTGAATGCCCATCATATTAGGACTAATTTTATAACCAAAGCAAATTACCATGTTGTTCTAAAAAACACTCAAATTAATATAAGTGAAGCATGAGAGATCAACAATTTCTTAAAAATAAAACCACCATCGTGCTCTAAAAAGATATAAGTGAAGCACTAGAGCAAACAACAAACTACTCCAAAAGATGTAAGCGAAGGACAATGAGTAGTTGAATAATTATGTAACCATGTGAAGACTCTGATCTTGGTATTTTATTCAAACAACAATCAAAACAAAAGAAAATAAAATGACGCTCCAAGCAAAACACATATCATGTGGTGAATAAAAATATAGCTCCAAGTTAATTTACCGATAAACGAAGACGAAAGAGGGGATGCCTTCCGGGCCATCCCCAAGCTTAGGCTCTTAGTTTTCCTTGAATATTACCTGGGGATGCCTTGGGAATCCCCAAGCTTAGGCTCTTGCCACTCCTTATTCCATAGTCCATCGAATCTTTACCCAAAACTTGAAAACTTCACAACACAAAACTTAATAGAAAACTCGTAAGCTCTGTTAGTATAAGAAAATAAATCACCACTTAGGTACTGTTGTGAACTCATTCTAAATTCATATTGGTGTAATATCTATTGTATTCCAACTTCTCTATGGTTCATACCCACCGATACTACTCATAGATTCATCAAAATAAGCAAACAACACAATGAAAAACAGAATCTGTCAAAAACAGAATAGTTTGTAGCAATCTGGATGTTTCGAATACTTCTGTAACTCCAAAAATTCCAAATCATTAGGAAGACCAGGACAATTTGTATAAGGATCTAATACATTTGGAATTGGTATTTTATCGCTCTCTGGTTAAAAACTAAAATTATTTCGGTGAGCGCATACTTTCTATTTTTATCAGCAAGATCAAACAACAATCACCCAAGAAGATCCTAAAGGCTTTACTTGGCACAAACACTAATTAGAACATAAAAACACAATCATAGAAGAGGCTAGATAAATTATTTATTACTAAACTGTAATAAAAATCTTAGAACAAAAATAAAATTGGGTTGCGTCCCAACAAGCGTTATCGTTTAACGCCCCTAGCTAGGCATGATGATTTCAATTTCAATGATGCTCACATAAAAGATAAGAATTGAAACATAAAGAGAGCATCATGAAGAATATTACTAGCACATTTAAGTCTAACCCACTTCCTATGCATAGGGATTTTGTGAACAAACGATTTATGGGAACAAGAATCAACTAGCATAGGAAAGCAACAGAAGCATAACTTCAAAACTTTAAGCACATAAAGAGGAAACTTGATATTATTGGAATTACTATAAGCATACATTCCTCCGTCATAATAATTTTCAGTAGCATCATGAATGAATTCAACAATATAACTACCACATAAAGCATTCTTTTCATGAGCCACAAGCATATAATTTTTATTACTCTCCACATAAGCAAAATTCTTCTCATTCGGAATAGTGGGAGTATCATAAGAAACTCGAATATTATAAATTGTTTCCACATTAAAAGAGTAATGTTCAGGAAAAGGGTAATCATAATCATGACAAGTTTTGTAAATATACTCATCACTACTTTTTATAACATAAGTATCATCAGAATAATCATCATAAGTAGCAACTTTGTTCTCATCATAATCAATTGAAAACTCTTCTAAGATAGTGGAATCATTACTAAATAAAGTCATGACCTCTCCAAATCCATTATAATTATCACAATAAGATTCAACATCCTCCAAAATAGTGGGATCATTACTTCCTAAAGTTGGCACTCTTCCAAACCCACTTTCATCAACATAATCATCATAAAAGGATGCATGCTATCATCATAATAAATTTGCTCATCAAAACTTGGGGGAGTAAAAATATCATCTTCATCAAACATACCATCCCCAAGCTTGTGGCTTTGCATATCATTAGCATCATGGATATTCAAAGGATTCATACTAACAACATTGCAATCAAGCTCATCATTCAAAGATTTTGTGCCAAACATTTTAATGCATTCTTCTCTAACACTTCGGCACAATTATCAGAATCCTTATTTTCACGAAAGACATTAAAAAGGTGAAGCATATGAGGCAACCTCAATTCCATTTTTTTGTAATTTTCTTTTATAGACTAAACTAGTCATAAAACAAGAAACTAAAAGATTTGATTCCAAGATCTAAAGATATACCTTCAAGCGCTAACCTCCCCGGCAATGGCGCCAAAAAAGAGCTTGATGTCTACTACATAACCTTCTTCTTGTAGACGTTGTTGGGCCTCCAAGTGCAGAGGTTTGTATGACAGTAGCAAATTTCCCTCAAGTTGATGACCTAAGGTTTATCAATCTGTGGGAGGCGTGGGATGAAGATGGTCTCTCTCAAACAACCCTACAACCAAATAGCAAAAAGTCTCTTGTGTCCCCAACACACCCAATACAATGGTAAATTGTATAGGTGCACTAGTTCGGCGAAGAGATGGTGATACAAGTGCAATATGGATGGTAGATATAGGTTTTTGGAATATGAATATATAAAAACAGCAAGGTAACTAATGATAAAAGTGAGCGAAAATGGTATGGCAATGTGTTGAAACAAGGCCTAGGGTTCATACTTTCGCTAGCGCAAGTTCTCTCAACAATAATAACATAATTGGATCATATAACAAACCCTCAACATGCAACAAAGAGTCACTCCAAAGTCACTAATAGCGGAGAACAACCGAAGAGACTATTGTAGGGTACGAAACCACCTCAAAGTTATCCTTTCTGATCGATCTATTCAAGAGTCCGTAGTAAAATAACACAAAGCTATTCTTTCTGTTCGATCTATCCTAGAGTTCGTACTAGAATAACACCTCAAGACACAAATCAACCAAAACCCTAATCTCACCTCAAGTATCTGTGGTTATGATTATACGATATGCATCACACAGATTCATCTATTCAACTAACAAAAAGAACTTCAAAGAGTGCCCCAAAGTTTCTACCGGAGAGTCAAGATGAAAACGTGTGCCAACCCCTATGCATAAGTTCACAAGGTCACGGAACCCGCAAGTTGATCACCAAAACATACATCAAGTGAATCAATAGAATACCCCATTTTCACCACGGGTATCCCACACAAGACATACATCACGTTTTCTCAAATCCTTAAAGACTCAATCCGATAAGATAACTTCAAAGGGAAAACTCAATCCATTACAAGAGATAGAGGGGGAGAAACATCATAAGATCCAACTATAATAGCAAAGCTCGCTGTACATCAAGATGGTGCCAAATGAAGAACACGAGAGAGAGAGAGAGATCAAACACATAGCTACTGGTACATACCCTTAGTCCCGAGGGTGAACTACTCCCTCCTCATCATGGAGAGCGCCAGGATGATGAAGATGGCCACCGGTGATGATTCCCCCTCCGGAAGAGGGCCCCGAATGCTTTTTGGTGGCTACAGAGGCTTGCGGCGGAGGAACTCCGGATCTAGGTTATTTTCTAGAAGTTTGGGGATATATAAGAGGCATTGCAGTCGAGAACAAATCAGGGGGTCCATGAGGCGGCCATGAGGCAGGGGGGCGCGCCCATGGGGGGTAGGCCGCGCACCCACCCTTGTGGTGGCCTCAGGACTCTTATGGTCCATCTTCGATGCTCCGTGGGCTTCTTCTAGTCCAAAAATGATCTCTGTAAATTTTCAGGTCAATTGGACTCTGTTTGACATTCCTTTTTTGCGATACTCAAAAACAAGGAAAAACAGAAACTGACACTGGGCTCTAGGTTAATAGGTTAGTCCAAAAAATCATATAAAATAGCATATAAAACATCCTAGATGGATAATATAATAGCATGGAACAATCAAAAATTATAGATACATTGGAGACGTATCAGGGGACCCCCTCCCTCCGGCTCGGCCTCGCGCTAACGCGGCAGTGCGCTCGTTTGACAGGCGCAGTGCGGTTATTCTATCCCCCCCCCACACTCACCCACACACCCTAAGATAGATAATGGGGGCAAGTCCATATAAGGAAGATGTGTCAGTAAGACTATGCCCCTCCGTGCGGTGTTGGTTTTCCCCCTTAAAAAGATAAGATAATGGGGCAAGTCATGTTACGGACTCGCCTCCGCATGCGACGCGACGACACGCCGCGTCATCGCCTGCTACGGCTCGTTCCTGGCTCGGCCTCGCTGGGATGGGGGAGGGGGGCCCCGCCCCCCTCCCCCTGGCTCGGCCTCATGCTAACGCGGCAGTGCGCTCGTTTGATAGGCATAGTGCAGTTATTCTGTTTGCCCCCCCACCCGTACCCACACACCCTAAGATAGATAATGGGGGCAAGTCCATAGAAGGAAGATGTGTCAGTACAACTATGCCCCTTGGTGCAACTATGCCCCTCTGTACAACTATGCAGGTTTTTCCCTTGAAAAAATATAAGATAATGGGGGCAAGTCCATACAAGGAAGATGTGCCGGTACAACTATGCCCCTCGGTGCGGTGCTGGTTTCCCCCCTAAAAAAGATAAGATAATGGGCGCAAGTCCATACAAGGAAGATGTGTCAGTACAACTATGCCCCTTGGTTCAGTGCTGAGTTTTCCCCTAAAAAAGATAAGATAATGGGGGAAAGTCATGTTACGAACTCGCCTCCGCATGCGACGCCACAGCACGCCGCGTCGTCACCTACTACGACTCGTTCCTGGCTCGACCTCCCCGGGATGGGGTCGGGCCGCCCTCCCCCCGGCTCGGCCTCGCGCTAACGCGGCAGTGTGCTCGTTTGACAGGCGTAGTGCGGTTATTCCCCCCCCCCCTCATGCACCCACACACCCTAAGATAAGATAATGGGGGCAAGTCCATACAAGGAAGATGTGTCAGTACAACTATGCCCCTCGGTGCGGTGCTGGTTTTTCCCCTAAAAAATATAAGATAATGGGGCAAGTCATGTTATGGACTCGCCTCCACGGCACGCCGCGTGGTCGCCTGCTACGGCTCATTCCTGGCTCGGCCTTGCCGGGATGGGGGAGGGGGGTCCCTCCCCCCCGGCTCGGCCTCACGCTAACGCGGCACTGCACTCATTTGACAGGCACAGTGCGGTTATTCTGTCCCCCCCCCACACGCACCCCACGTCACGCACCCACACACCCTGAAAAGATAGATGTTCTTCCATCCATATAAAAAATTTGTCAGTACGAATATGCCCATCAGTGCGGTCCCTATATATCCTACACAGATATTCATTAAAAAATCCAAAAAATGACAAAAAGAATAAGAACAAAGATAAAGCGAGGGAAACACACTGTAGAAAAAGATGTCAGTTCAAGTAGAAGACAACATTCAATACTAAAAAATGCTTATATTAGGCAAAAAAAAATCATAAAAACTAGAAGGAAAAATGCTAGGAGTAAAAAATATTGACCGCCCAAGGGACAGGCCAGCCCAACGCAAGTGGGTACTAGGACTCAAGCCAACCACGAAACAACCGGCGAATCCTTTCTAAACCAGACTGCATGGGCCAACCCACCAGGGGCCATAGGTGATGACAGAGGGCGAGCGCCGTGTATAAGCGCTCAGGTAAGTATTCAGAGGAGTTTGACCACTGAGCCTCGGCATTGCTTATAAACAAGTCAAGAGCCCCATTGACTAGCGAGGTGGGACTAAACGTATAGCGTATACGCATGCCGAACTACACAGCCGCGCGGACGAGCTATCTGGGCCGAAAACAATGGCTCCGGCGGATGGCCAAATACAGTAGTACGCCCCATTACAAAATTCCAATCGATCACACACGACCAATTAAAAAGAAACAAATGCAGATAATTTTAAAAAAATCTCATAAGAAATCAGTTCTAAGAAAATAATGTAAAAAGTTCGAACACATGTTAATTGTAAGAACTAAAAAAATAAAAAAAATACTTTTTTTGGAAAATTAAACGTAGAAGATTGTAATAAACTTTTCAGAAATTTTTTATAAAAAGTTCAACTAGTAAAATTCAGAAGGTTCAAGTAAAAATTAGTACTGTGCAGAAACGACTAAATTCTTTTTATTTTAAAAAATACTAGAACTATCACTATTCAACTAAAAAAATAAAAAAATTGCTCTAAAATTCATGTCAAATAGTAAGTAAAAATGCTCTACAACAAACGAATGCGATTGGCCATTGGCATCCTCAATAGTTCCGTACTATCATTAACAACATGTAAGTTCAACAAAGTCAAAACCCAAAAGGGGTCCTACAACAATCGACGTATATTTTCCGTCTGCGAGCTATGTACATGAAAATATACCAGTCAAAACAAAGGATGCTCATCAGATCAACTATAATCGTTCCAGTTCAAATATAAAGAATATATAAAAAAACACTTGTGCTTTAGCAAAAAAATAGGAAGCATTACATAAATTGAAAAATAGCGCATACAATAACATACAAACAAATTGTTCCAAACCATCTGGTAATAACATAGAATTCAACCATCTCACATGCATTGTTTTAAAGAAACATACTTCTACATAATCAAACGCACACAAATCTCACAACAAGCGTCATTTGCCACATTTAAACATACATCACATAAATTCTGAACGTCAGAGAGTCATCTTCCTTGGAGAACATAACCATAATCACATCACCATCCTCAAATCCAGACTTTGCCAGAAACTCCTTCCACCCAGCAGTTAGGTTGATGCAACCATCAAAGTCGATGTGGTAGGCAACTTCCATCAACTGATACCCGTTTTTGTCTGAAGTCTCCATCTTCAGAATCCTGGAACTAGGAGCAACAATCCTGATTCTGGGTGACATTTTCTGCAAATGACCATGGGAGTAGAAAACAAAGTGAACACCTGACATAACTGCATTTTTACACAGATCTAGGAACGGTTGCATAACAAAGTGAAAAGAAAATATCTGAACCAAAAGAAAAACACCAAACTAACTAGTCATATGACCTAACTAAACTAAAGAAATATAAATATCAATACACCTATAGTAAAAACATCTGAGAGAAACAAAACAAGGATTATACAAAAATGTGTAACTGTTAAGTAATGAACAAATACGCACACAAATCCCTACTGTTAAATTCTGACAAAACCAAATAAAAATTGTAGACAAACTATTGATAAAGCTAAACTACAGATTCAGTCCATGGGATTCAAAATGAGACCTACAAAAAGAAGCAAACAAAAAGAATAGAAACACATACCCATGGTTCCTTCAAGTCCCCAACAGTCGAGTGACAAACATAGGGTGCACGAAACCCATGGTTGATGTACAGCAGACACGAAAGTTACCCACAGCGCTGAGTCTCAGTGAGCTCCGAACCAGATTCGTATAGACAATCGTCAGCTATGCGCACCATCTTTGCCAGACATGCGCATGAACGATCCTCCATGGAAAAACACAGGAAAAGGGAAGAAAACAACAAAGAGAAGAGGGAGGAACCTAGATCTGATTCTAGAAGAAGGAAGAAAAGGAGGGGGAGACTGAGCCACACACCACACATAGGTGGATAGAATTTATAGTCAGGGAGACTTGCAGATTATAAAATAATAAATAGGCAGGTGGGTAGCCAGCTGGTAGAAAATAGTTATTATACAAGTCATGCAACATTTGACCGCAAATCAATTCAACTTTAGTTAAAATGGCAGTTCAAAAGTGCACATAACAAACATATGTAGATAAGACAACACATTCAGAGGTAGACAGTTGAATTCATTTAGTTATTCAACCATCTGCTCCCTCACAACACAATCTTAAAAACATAAAAATTCAGTACTTCAGTCATAACGATAAAAGAAACGATGCCATTTGGCCTTGGTGGATGGATGTGGAGTCGTGGCTGCTCTCGCCCTAGCCCAACTGATGATCTGAATTTGGTTCCTTCCCCTGCCCTCTGGGAAAGTAGCTCCAATTCATTGGAGTTGCAAGTATCCATCACCTCGCATGCAAGGCGTCTGTTGAACTCTGCCTCCACTTCCTCCTCGGCGGCATGTCCCGCCCTGTGCCTGCGCGTGTGCCTCCTCCTACTCCTCTGCTCTGCTACTACAGCACTCACATCGACAGCACCCCCCTCCTCCTCTGTGACCTCTCCCAGCTCAGGATCCATCTAGCTTTTCTTTTGGTTGCAGCTGGTGGAATGAAATTGACAGAGGGTTCGGGCTTTATACTCAAAGTGCAGAGGTATGGGTAGGCAGCCCGTAGAACATACTTACTCTGATGTCAACGCATAGTAATACAACTTTGACACGAATGAGTCCAACTACACATACGACAGCAAATCAAAACAACACTAAAAAACACGCAACTTAATTACACAATTTGACCAGATTATAAGAAATCACAGGCTACAGTCTGCCACCAAACACCACCTCCCCCAACGACCAAATCACATGGGAATCCGGGGTAGAAACAACTCAAGACGCAAAATTGACAACACATATATTTTCATTCAATCCTCATCTCTCTCCCTACAACGCCAATTCAAAAGTAAAATAACAGAAAAAGAAGAACACGTTTGCATGGAGGACATGGAAAACAACCAAGAACACAAAAACTTGTAATCAGAAATTACAGGTGAAAACAATCTCCAAAAACTCTTAACGCATCGATAATTCTCACATCCAAAACAACACATCAAACAACAAACCAGACATTAAATTGACGGATATGAACACCATGGTAAACACCAACGCCCAAAACACATCCGTTGTGAAATACCCACATCGTCACCTCTAGTGACTTGAGATCAGAAAACACGACCAGGTGAGTGCGCGCACGTGTGGAACCCCGTACATGTCTCCTCTCGCAACAAATGGCCCACGGCACCGCGCCGGAGAAACCCCGGAAGCTCCCCGTTGCAACCCCTATTTCCGTCCGTCGTAGATGCGGAAAAATCAGTTCAGGTAGAAAACCGTGTCAGTACAAGCTGTGAACTACGTCAGTTCAAGTAGGGTAACAGAATATTATTCTGTTACGCGAAACAGAATAGCCCAGATGTGTGTGTATATATATATATAGGGATGGACTATTCTGTTACTAGTAACAGAATATTATTCTATTACCCCTCGGCCCTATAAGGCGCGATGCACAATTTTGAGAAAAAACCCATCCGACCGCACGCCCGATACAAAAACTGTATAGAGGAAAAGGAAACACCCCGGCGCTGCCTTTTACCTCGCGCACGCGCTGCCGCCCCTCTGCTTCACCACACCACCGGCGCCTCTTCCCGACCGCGCCGCCTCCCCCTGTGCCTGAATGCGCCACCGCCCCCTCTTCCTGACCGTGCCACCGCCCCTCTACCTGACCTTCCCGCCGCCCCCTTTGCCCGACCTTCCCGCCGCCCCCTCTCCTTGACCGTGCCGTTGCCCCTCTACCCGACGTGTCGCCGCCCCCTCTTCCCAATCGCGACGGCGCTCCCTTCGTCCGTCGGAGTCAGCATGTTCTCCACATTCGACCGAGCATTGCTTCCCACAGCTGCTCACTCGCGCGGCCGCCCTCCCCACTGCTGCCATGGTCATCCATGCTCCTCAAGTCCCGCCTTCTTTTTCTCTTCCCTGACCCCACCCCATCACCGACAAACAGGCCAGCGCGCATCCACCAGCAGAATGGCCGCCGTGTGCTTGGAAGCTGCTCACCTCCCCGATAGTGGACTCGCTCATCCACGATGAGGGTCTGGATGGAGGGGTCGTCCCCATCCCTTCATCCAAGGGTGAGTGGGCCTCCCTATGCTCGCCGTGCCTAAGGACGGCCACCAACCACCGCGTCCACAACCTCCCAGAGCTGCCACATATGTGCCTCCTCGCTGCTCTGTCCCTGTCCCCGCACGCTCTAGCCGCAGCGTCCAGGCCGTTCACAGTTGCCACCCTAGTCCGTTCATGACCGCCAACCAAGGCCGATCGACAATGCAGCGATGAGGTCATTCAACGATGCAATGGTTAGAGGCTTTCTCTCTATTTTTCTTCCTCTATGAAATGTTTCCTAGCTTTCTTGGCTTTGCCTCTTCCAAGCCAACGATTTTTTGATTCGGCGACTGAATGAGTGCAGTTCGCTGAGGCATTCGATGTACTGATGTTTTGCTTGCTTAGCACAAGTTCAAGATGCTTGTTCAGTGTGATATACAGCTAAAACGAAAAGATGAAATGTGTTTTCTGATAGCAAAAATTGATGCTCTCTATTTCACCATGTATATATGTCATCAGTTCAAATCGACCACTAGCTGTCGTACAAGTTGAATCCTGCCTGCAATCTTTGCCAAAGCAGCCATCCTCCCTATTCTGAACTACCACTAGCCTCTGCCATGTTAGCCTAGCTCCATGGCCAAAGCAAATGGCGCAAGGGTGTTTTCGCTAGCTCTCTTTGTTTTCTTTTTCGTTCCTAGCTGCCACGGCGTCTCTTGGTTTTACTGCTTTTAAAAGACTTCAACTAAAATATTCTGAGTAGTTCAAATACAAGAGTCGAGAAAAGTACAGAGTTTTGACAAAGTGGGAATACAGTTTTGACAAAGTGGGAAGAGAGTAGTTTAGATACTAGAGCACTCCACCAAAAAATAGTGTTTTATTAGGATGATAGGGGAAGAGAGTAGTCCGGGATAGCACGTTCATTGCACAAAAAATGTTGGGAAATTCATATGAAGGACAAACAACTAGGTAAACAAGGTTTGCCCAAAAAATACCTCATCAAATTCACATGGCAGATACCCTAGGGTAAGCATAGAAATGTTTCTTCCTTCATCCACAAAACAATGATGGTACTAATACATAATTTTTTGTGTATGTGATGAATTTCTGTAATATGTTCAATATACAAATTTTTAGAAGTTCATTTTGTATAAGAAGAAATAGAAGTCAATTTTACACACACTCTTGTTTAGGGAAATTCCTTTTCGCTTGAGAAGTTTAGCTTGTTTCTCGGCAACAAAAATCACATTTTGATCGCGAGGGTTATTTTGTTGTCTGAGAGTTAACTTTATCCTGCGAAAAGTTCACTATTATTTGATCATAACCATAAGGCCATTACCGTTAAAATGGAGTAAATTTGGTAGTCCAAAATATTACAAACGCGCGAAAAATATAAAAACCATTCTGGCTTCTCGTGTGCGTAGTTAGGAGAAAATATAACCAGTACATGTGCAATTGAGCGAGAAGTTCCCTTATGAAAGTTCCTTGTAAACAACCACATGAAAGTTCATCGAGAAAAACTTTGTAAGTTCAAAATGGCTATAGGAAAACTTTGTAGGTTCAGATGGGTATAGAAAACTTTGTACATTCAAAATGGGTAAGCCTAACAGTGCGGGAATAAAGAAACTAAACCCAAAAAAGTCCATGTTGGTCGGCCTACAGTTTGTTGTCAAGAAGGTTGGTGGCCTTGGAGGCCGACATTGGCTGGTCATCTACCATCCAATAATTATTAGGCATATACCGCTGAAACAGTAGGTCGTGCCCTCCTCTCGCATAGCCTCTTGGCTCGCGTACTGTGACCCCACCTCCCTCGTCAACCTCGCGTGAACTCACCGCCGCTCATCTATCTACTGCTCCTGCTATTTTCTGTCTCATGAATTTCAGATAGATTTCATCTCTCTATGGCTAATTTTTGTTGTGAGGCTTCAGAGAATAGACCAATGAAAAAGTCAGTCCCTGGCGTGTTTTTTTGAAAATGGAGGTCTTTGTTATGTGTGTCGGTTGGTACTTTGTCGGTTACTGAAAACTTTTGTTTGTAGATTAGTAACTTGCATATGCAGTGCAGGAGTGTTTTTGTTTTCTGGTGATCAGTTGTATGTTATGCACATCTTGATTGAGTTCTGGTTTTTGAACCTTCTCGGTAGTAATACATGTATTGAGTGATACACAAGTTCAAATTTCACAGAAGTTGGACTCCAGGATATAAAGTTTGATGGATGTGGAGGTTCTTTTGACCTTGAACCCTATAGGAGTTCAACTTTTGATTAATTTTCAGTTTATCTATAGCGTTCTTTTGAGTTCACAAACTTTAATGTGCAGAAATATCGAGGATGTACTGTATTACTTTTAAAGGGGAGTTCATGTTTGGCTGGATGAGCAGTTCATTCCTTGTTTCTTTACAGGTTCATATGCCAGTAAGGTTTGGTGGTACAATTTTTAAAACTGTAGCTGTTCGGCAAAAAGGTTCACTACCCCAAGTAGGGGATTTTCAATCAGTACTGAGGCTATTGTGGAGCAGTAAATACTCAGTGTTCATGATGTCCAAATTCTAGTGATATTCCACCATCTATTTGGCGCGAGGCCTACCTGCGATGGTCTCCTCTATCATGTGGTACACCCTGTTTGAATCTCTCCTCTCCGGCTCCGCATGGTGAAGATCGCTGTGTCTACCATTTGTATTGTCAATTTATTTTGAATTGAACTGGTGCTGTACTTTATTCAAATCTGAGGGAAAACATAACTACATAATTCAGTTCCTGATTTGCATCCTATAAAACCCAACAGTGAAGAAACACGCCCCTTACTTCCGCTCTTGTACTGACAGTTCATGAATTTAGGAAGTTACAACCTTTGACATTATTTTGTACTGAGATTTTGGTGCGAGAACAAGAAGGTCGAGAGCATGTGCATGAACAAGTAGTTATGCATGGGTAAAATTTATTGAGGATTTTAGGGAGTTGGGCAAGCCAAAGTAAATCATGCACTCACCCAAAAAGTTCAGCGAAAACGTTTACCTCCGTTCAGGCTCAAGAGTTGCTGGTTTCGGTATTTCCTTACCTTCATGTGCAGTAACAAAGTACACATGCACTTCGAATGTCAGATTATTGCAATTGAAACTAGCAGGGTAGCTTCTTTAGGTTTTTATTTACCTTTGGAATGCGTGACCATCAAACTTGTCTATTATCGTCACGCAGGTTCATGTATACCTGCTGCGGGAGTTCAAAATATGAAGAAACAAAGCTCAAACCAATTTCAAAAAAGGTTTCCTTCATAAATTAGTTATTTTTGGTTAATTCATTTACATGGACAGTACAAATGCACATTTTTGTGTAGTACATGTGTGTATTGTGATTGTAATTGTGGTGTTTAATTAAGGGAAAGATAACAGAAAGGTTCGTAAAAGAAACCAGAACATTTGGTAGTCCTGGAAGTCCAAATTTTAGTTCAACATTTTTTCTATCATCAGCTCATTAAGAACCCCAGAAACAGTTCAATGTGTGTGTTCAAAAAAATGTGTATGTTCAAAATGGGAGGCACAGTACATAGGGATGTTGTCCATCATCATTGATTGATTAAATCACATGCGCACACACACACACACATATTGACTGAACTACCCTGACATCAATGATAGAACCTTTTTCTAATTCCCTCCTACACAAAAATAGTACAATAATAGAATAAAAAATTAAAATCAGTTCAAAAATATATATGCTGGAGGTTTGTTGGAATGATAGAAAACATCGGTTCAATTTTTCTATACTATCGCTTTTATTGCTAGATATTGTATTCACTTGTTTTCTTGATGCCATCAAGTCTATACTTTTGTGCCCTGTGCTCCCTCAATCCAAAGGCCTGTAATACCAAGCAAGTCGAGCCGTCCACCAAGCCGACAATCACCATCACCCCCATCAAAGAACCCCTCTGCTGCAGGTAAATTCAAACCTTCAAGCCTAAGAAATAGATGGCTGTCGGGTGTGTCATGCGACATATGCCAAAGGATGGCTTATCATGGAGGGGGCTAATAAGACATCGCCGATGCCAGGAAACGGGATGAGGCGAAGACATGCACGCTGGCGGATCTTACCCAGGTTCGGGGCTCTCCTACGAGATAACACCCCTAGTCCTGCTCTGCGGGGTCTCCGCATGACACTACCTCAACAAGAGTGGCTACAAGATTGCTCCTAGAGCTGTTTATCTAGAGGAGGAAGAAGAACGAGGCTAGACCTAACTCCCTGTCTATGTTTGTGTTTCTCTAGAGGAGTATCTGAACCCTTTACATCGGTGGCCTGGGGGGTTTATATAGGCCTACCCCTAGGGGTACAATGGTAAACTGGCCGGGTGTAGGCCCAGACTGTTAGTGTCTCTTGTAGCTGGCTTCTCCGCTGATAGCTGGGGACCACCGACTGGTGGGCCCCACCGACTGTCCTGTACTCGGTCGGCAGACCGCGCTCGCCGCTTGTGGGTTTTGCCGGCGGCTCATCACTGTAGCTGTGCTTCTAATGACACTTGCTTTGTCGGTGGAGGCATGGCTACAGTCCCGCCGCCCGGCGGTCGTTCACTATAGCCATTCCCTATTTCTCCCGACGGATGGTGCACAAACTCATAAGAGAGGGAGGGCCGCCTGCTGGAAGCCGGCGTCCCCCAAGCCGGCTGGCTGGGCTTGCCGCCTTCTGGCCTTCCACAGGCTGGTAGGACCCGCCGGCTACGGGCCGTACCGATAGCCCATCGTGGGAGCTGAGCCCCCTCTGTCTTGGGTGACGTCATGGGCGGAAAGGGCTATGGTGTCGCGCCCTGCGGGAGATCAGCACCCGGTACAGCGCACTGTAGCCACGACCCGCCCTGGATTCGAGGGTGGCAGGCTTCTCTGTAGCCACGCCTCGTCTCATCGAATTTATGGTGGCTCGGACCTTGAGGGCGTTTGGGGCCGCCTGCTAGGAGTCGGCCCCTCTCGCAGCCGGCCGCTTGGACCAGCCGGCCACAAGAAGGCGGCGATCAATTTTTGAGGCTTGAGGGGCGCAGTCGGCCCCGATGTCGTGAAGTGCCATGGGGGCAGATGAGGCTACCCATGGACAATAACTCCGACAGTAGTCACCGAAGCTGGTGGTTCGCCACAGCTGACAAGGCGAGGTGCCCCGGCAGCTTCCTACTCCATAAAGTCTTGGTTGCTTGCACTGCCCATCTTCTGGAGCGCCGGTTTCCAGGAGCCGCCCTGGGCCTGGCAGGCCGACTGGTGGAATTTGAATAGTCGCGGCGGGAGGCTCGCAACGCGCTATCTAGGTGCCTAGGATCGTCGCCCGTTGCATGCGCGCCACGCAGCATTAGCTGGCCGGCCGGCCTACCAGCCCACGCTCGATAGGACGCATCAGCAGGCTAGGCCCGCCACTACCAGGCCTTGGCACGCGCGCGGATCTGCTGCAGCTGAGGCGGGCGGTTGGGATCCCGCGCGTTTCTACCATGCGCCATTACGACGTGGCAAGTGCGGGGTCGTGGGGCCGTGGGCGCAGTAAATCGCACGATCCCACACCCCGCCCCCTCGGCTTCGAAGCCAGGGGCTATAAGTAGGGGGAAAGGGAGGGGCAAAGGCACGCGTGCCCTCCTCTCACTCTTTCTTCTTCCTCACTACTGCGGCACTCCACGCTCACCGAAGTGTTGCCGCGATTTGCTGCCGCCGTCGAGCTTCTCCTTCTCGATCCCTTTCTCTCCTCCACCGCGGGTCTGCACGCTCATCGTCGCCCCGTTGCCTTCGTCGAGCTCGAGTCGTCAAGGAGCGCTCCGACGACTAGGACGGCTCCAACGTCCACGACGACCACCTCACTTCCCTTCGCGACACGCGGCGGCTGCCCGGCGCGGACCGCGTCAAGGTGCACGTGCCGCCCGCCAAGGAGATCTCACCGGCGCCGGAGGAAGGCGAGCGCGTCATCTTTTGCTCGCACTTCCTCCGCGGCTTTGGCGTGCCGGCGAGCAACTTCCTCTGCGCCTTCTTGGCCTTCTACTGGCTCCAGCCGCACCACCTCACGCCAAACACGGTGGTGCTGCTGTCAGCCTTCATTACCCTATGTGAGGGGTATCTTGGCGTCCTCCCCACCATCAAGCTCTAGGGAGCTCTCTTCTACACCAAGCTCGGCACCGCCGCCAAGGAGGAGGCGGCCCAGTGTGGAGCTTTCATCGCGGTGCGGCGTCCGGGTCCTGGAAATGCCTTCCCAGCCATCAAGATGATCTAGTCGGTGAAGCCGTGGCAAAAGTCGTACTTCTACGTGAAGAACATCGATCTGGCGCATGACTTCATCAACCTGCCGCCTTATGTGGTAGTTCCGCCTGCCGTGCCCTATGTTAACTAGGGCTTCAAGCCGAAGCCGCTGTCGAAAGATGCCTCCGCCTCCGCCTCCATCGCCCGCCTCAAGGTGATGACAGAGTCGGAGGGCCTCAAGGCGTCCGACTTGCTGGTGGCCTTTGTGGTGCACCGGATCCTACCGCTTCAAAGCCGGCCGCACATGATGAGTCAGATGAGCGGGCACTGTGATCCATGCCGGACGTGCACCAAGGAGATGCTGACCGTAGAGGTGGCCCTCCTGGTAAATGAGATCGTGGACCTCAAGCTTGACGAGGAGAGGTGGCGATTCGGCAAGCGGCCATACTCCCGCGCCAACCCCCGCCTATGGTAAGCTCTTGACTCACCTTTCTCCCTTGTGCCGGGCTCTGGTTTGCCGACTGACCGGACCGACTGTGATGCAGGTCCTCCCTTCCTAGTTGGATGCCGACATCGTCTAACAGGCGGACCGGGATGTGAGCGACGTGGCGGACCCCGACTTGGGGGCGGCCGCCCGGGAGGACGATGCCACAGGCGATGGAGGAGCAGGCGGCTCCATAGGAAGAGGCGGCATGGAGGATTCGCCGGATGATGATGAGGAGGAGGATGAGGAGGAAGAGGAGGAAGAGGAGGAGGAGGAGGTGCCTCGCCATCCTTCGCCTTCCCACAAGGCAGGGTCGAGTTCCTCAGCCACACCAACAACATCGGGCAGCGTGCCTAAATGTCGAGGCGCGCTGCTTTTTGGTAGCCACCCCAAGAAGCCCAAGCACTCGCCGCCGCAGCCAAGAACACGGCTACTGCGACCAAGCGGCGCGAGGCCGCCGCGAAAGCGGCCAAGTTCCAGAAGGCCCCCAAGCAGCCTCCAATGGCCGCGTAAGTCTTTAACCTTCCTTGTGTCTTCTTTTATTCTTTATTTTGCCGATTCCTTCTGAATATCCTTTTTATTTTTCCTTTGAGCAGGGCTCCACTCTCTCTTGAGAAGTCGTCCTTAGCCTCCGTTGTCAGGACGGTGGAGGTCTCCACCCATACCCACCGTATAGACCCGGCCGCCAACCTCCGGGAGGCGTGGGAACGGAATGCACCGGAGATGCGGGAGGAGAAGGACGCCGCTGCCAAAAAGGCGGAGCCTGACAAGGCGGCCGCAGCCAGGGCGGCGCAGGCGGATTCAGATGCCGCGGCTAACGCCCAAGCCAACGCTGCGACGAAGAAAACGATAATTGTGACAAAACCCGATATCATCATAGATGTGGTGGGCTCCTACTTCTATGACAAAAAATCATGACAGAAAATGGGCTTTTCGTCCTGGGCGGGCCGGAGACGCAGCTGCATGACATTCTTTGGGCCGTCCATGACGGAAAAAGCCATGGTAGAAGCGAGGGCGAAGAAAATTTCGGGGAGTTCCCGGTTACGGTGGGAGGTCGGGGGCCGAGCGATGCGCGTTTCTCTCGTACACGTACGTGCGTGTGTGCGAGGCGTTGGCTCTAACTGAACCCGAGCGAGGCGTTGGGCTCTAACTGAACCCGAGCGATTGCACTGCTGGCTACGCGTTACTGAACCCGAGTGATCGATCGATGGCTGTTAACTGAACCCGATCGAGCGATTCCTTCACTACTGCTGCTAACTGAAGCCGATCGATGCTGCCTTTGGATGAATAGTGAGTGTTGCGCGGGGGGGGGGGGGGGGGGGGTGGATGAACAGTTCCCGATGGGGGTGGATGAATAGGACCCCGTGGTGTTGCCTCTGGATGAACAAGACCCTGATTGATCGAGCCGGTTGGGGCTGGATGAATAGGACCCCGTGGAGGGCTGGATGAACAGGACCACCCTGTGGAGGGCACGATGAACAGTAGACGGTGGAGGGCAGGATGAACAGTAGCCCATGGAGGGGTGGTTGAATAGGAGCCCGTGGAGAGGGCTGGTTGAACAGTAGCTGGTGGAGTAGCGCGCGGTGGAGGCTGGATGAACAGGAGCCCGTGGATGAACAGTCGCAGGTGGAGCCTGGAGGAGGTCGATGGTGGATGAACAGTAGCTCCTGGAGGCTGGAGGGGGTCGACGGTGGAGATGAACAGTATCCCGGGGAGTCCCGTTTTGCGGTACGCCACACCCCTCCCGATGAACAGGACCCCCGTTTCGACCGTAGCGCCCCAACACAAGTCTGTTTCATCCGTTTTGCGGTACGCCACACCCCTCCCGATCAACAGGACCCCCGTTTCGATCGTAGGAGGTCCGTTTCCTCTGTTTTGCGGTACGCCAGACCCCTCCCGATGAACAGGATCCCGTTTCGAACGTGGTCGGTCGAACACAAGGCCGTTTCCTCCGTTTTGCGGTATGCCAGGCCTCGTTTCCATCGCATGTTCCGTCCAAGCCCTCCCGATGAACACGACCACGCATTCGGTTCCGACCTAGCCGGTTGGCTCCCACGCGTTTCGTTTCCTCCCCATGAACACGACACATTCCGTTGCCTTCCCATGAACACGATGCATTCCGTTGCCTCCCCATGAACACGACGCATTCCGTTGCCTCCCCATGAACACGACAACGACGCTGTTTCTCTGTTCCGACCCACCATGTCAACGAGCCCTCGCCGTTTGTATGCGTGAGTAGGCGTTCGAGACCCCGCCCGTATGTACACATACATGGCCGTATTTTCTTTCTTGCACCCTGGCCGCCTCTACTACGACACGTGCGCACCTCTACATCCACTAGTATATATGTACGTATACGTTCGCGACCAGAATGACAACGCTACGTACGCTTCGACCAGGTGGGTCCCGACTGTCAGGCACTTCCTTGCGTGCGAAGATGTAGCTGGTGGGTCCCAGTAGTCAGGGGGGCAAAATACGATGGCCCGTCCAGTGGGTCCCCGCTGTCAGGTGGAGGAATAATTATTTTGCACGTAATAAGGAGGCACTTCCTTGCTGCAGCCGTGGACCCAGCTGTCAGCCTCTCCACGTACAGTCCATGTCCGATGGAAGCCGTTCCTTGACCATGTTGACCACGCCGCACCGAGAGCACCAGGGCGGTGGACGACGGCGAGGCCTAGGAAGGGGACGACGCGGAGCCGGGGAAGACGCGGCAGTGGATGCCCACGCGTAGAGGAGTACGAGGGCACTGGTTCGCTGTGATGTGAGGCTGCCGTCGCCACAGAGTAACAGGGGGTGTGGGTGAGTAGAGGGATGGCCTAGGCAGCAGTGGGAGTAGTAGGGGCATTGAGGCCTCCGCCGCATCGCAGCCGGCCACGGGAGGCAGGAGCACAAGGCACGACCGGCGCTGGTTTGGGCGGCTGGAGCAAGAAGACCAGAGGTTGAAGAAGCACTACGGCCGTTGGATGGACATCGTACGGTCACTGGAGCTAGAATCATGCATATTGACTAAGTTGACAAAGCCCTCCATCCCCGTCAACTTAGTAGGCCCACAAGTCAGCCTGCCACTATACTGGGTCCCAGCTAACAAGGGGAGTATTCATTTTTTGTGTGCGCAATAACGAGGCACTTCCTTGCGTGCGAAGATATAGCTGGTGGGTCTGAGCTGTCAGTGGCGGTAACATTTTTTTCGTGAAATACAGAGGCCCTTTCGGTGGGTCCCTGATGTTAGGTGGAGGAATCGTTATTTTGCGCGTAATAAGGAGGCATTTCCTTGCGTGTGGCCGTGGACCCAGCTGTCGGCATCTCCACATACAGTCCACTTCAAATGCATGTCGGTCATTGACGATGTTGACCAGGCCACGCCGAGAGCACCAAGGCGGTGGACGACGACGAGGCCTAGGAAGGGACCGACACGGAGGTAGGGAAGACTCGGCAGTTGTTTCCCACGCGGAGGGGAGTACGACTGTACGAGGGTTTACCGGTTCGTCTGCCATCGCCGGAGAATAACAACAGGTGTGGGTGAGTAGAGGGATAGCTAGGCCAGCGATGGGAGTACGGTGGGGCGGTGAGGCCTGCGCGGCAGCACAGCCGGCCGCGGGAAGGAGGGAGTAGGCAGTCCCGCCGGCGCTTGTTTGAGCGGCTGGAGCAGGAAGAGCAGAGATTGAAGAAGCACGACGGCCGTTGGATGGACATCCAACAGTCACTGCTTGTGCATCAACCTTTTTTTTAGGAAAGCCTCAAATTTGTGGAAAACAACATACAACCCATCTGCCTTATTTCTAATAATTTTCAGCCCATTTGCTAATTCTTAAGGTTTTTTTTGGAGCCCATATTCTTTTTGTTAGCATTACAGCCCAAATTGTGGCCACGGTTAAAAAATTATACGAAGTTTTGCATATTTCTGTGCGGTCCAAACTGTTTTTAATCCCAAAATTTCGACTCACATTCAAACTGATTTTAAAAATAAATGTATATCAATATAAAATCCAACAAATTCTCCACGCATAAAAATTAGTGTAATTTAAAATCTTGAAATGAAAAAAAATATTTGAAACTAATTGCCGGTTTTATGTGTTTTAAAAATGTACAACCCATTTATTATTACTGATGGGCCATATTCTCGGCCAGCCGAATGAAAGCTCTCCTCATCTTGAAAGATTTGCAGCCCAACAGGCCTGACAAAGCGACTTACTTGGCAAATCACAAAAAAACTGGGCTGTGGCCGTGGACCCAGCTATCAGCCTCTCCACGTACAGTACTCTTCCGATGGAAGTCGTTCCTTCACCACGTTAACCACGCCGTGCGGAGAGCAGCACAGCGGTGGACGACAATGAGGCCTAGGAAGGGGACGACGCGGAGCCGGGGAAGACGCGGCAGAGGAAGCCCGCGCGGAGAGGAGTACGAGGGTTCACTGGTTCGGTTGCGGTGTGAGGCTGCCGTTGCCACAGGGCCTGGCCAGCGGTGGGAATAGTAGGAGGTGGTGAGGCCTCTGCGGCAGGACAGCCGGCCATGGGAGGCAGGAGCATGCGGCACGACCGGCGCTGCTTTGGGCGGCTGGAGCCAGAAGACCAGAGGTTGAAGAAGCACTATGGCCTTTGGATGGACATCGTACGGTCACTTGAGCTAGAATCGTTCATATTGACTAAGTTGACAAAGCCCTCCATCCCCGTCAACTTTGTTGGCCCACAAGTCATCCTCCCACTATGGTGGGTCCCAGCTAGCAGGGGGTATTCATTTTTGTGTGCGTAATAAGGAGGCACTTCCTTGCGTGCGAAGATATAGCTGGTGGGTCCGACATGTCAGCGGGGGGAACGTGTTTTCTGCGAAATACAAAGGCCCTTCCGGTGGGTCCCAGCTGTCAGGTGGAGGAATCATTATTTTGCGCATATAGTCCATGGCCGATGGATGTTGTACATTGACCAAGTTGACCAGGCCATGCCGACATCACCATGGCGGTGGACGACGGCGAGGCCTAGGAAGGGAACGACACGGAGCCGGGGAACACTCAGCAATGGTTGCCCACGCGGTGGGGAGTACAAGGGTTTACTGGTCCGGCTGCCGTCGCCGGAAAATAACAGGAGGTGTGGGTGAGTACATGAATGGCCTGGCCAGCATGAAGTAGGGTGGGGCGATGCGGCCTGTGCGGCAGCACAGCCGGCCACGGGAGGCGGGAGCAGGCAGTCCCACCGGAGCTGGTTTGGGCGGCTGGAGCAAGAAGATCAGATATTGAATAAGCAGCACGGTCGTTGGATTAACATTCAACGGTCACTGCTGCTAGAATCGTTTGTGGACTAAGTTGATAAAGCCAAAGTACACATCAACCTAGTAGACCCACAAGCCAGCCTCCAAATCTGTCCCAAACAGCATACAGCCCGAAATTTCTAGCCAGATTCAAATTAATTTTAAATCTAAATACCTTAATTTAAATTCAATGAAATTTTACCCGCACAAAAACAATGAAATTTAAAATATCAAAATCCAAAAGAAAACAATATTTTGGAACTAATTGTCTGTTTGCTGTATTTTTTCATTTTACAGCCCATTTATTTTTACTTATAGCCCATTTCTTATTACTTATAGCCCATTTTCTGGGCAAAATGCATCCCTCCTCGTCTTGAAAGCTTTCCGGCCCAGCAGGGCGGAGAAAAGAAAGTAGGCCTACGTTGGTTATTCTGCAAAAAACAAAATAGTTGGCTAGCAATTTTCAGAAAGGAAAAAAACTGGGCTGGTCATGTGCTAAACATATGAAATAAATGCCTGGGCTAGACGGGCCACGGGTCCCGCACAACCAGTTGATACGCTTCTTTGTCCCGAAAAAACAAAATTACTACGCGCGCTGCTGGGTCCCTACTGTCATCCTCACCATGTATAGTCATATCCTTATTCCTCTCGGTTGTTGACCATGTTGACAACACCGAAGGGCGGCGCCGCAACGAGCGAACCAAGGCGGAGGGCGACGATGAGGCCTCGGACGGGAACGAACAGGAGCCAGGGCAGATCACAGCCAGCCATGGGAGGCGGGAGCAGGCGGTCCCACCGACGCTGGTTTGGCTTTGGCGGCTCGAGGAAGAAGAGACTGAATAAACGCGATAGACGTTGAATGTCAATCCAACGGTCAAGGTTGGCACAATCGTTTGTTGACTAAGCGGACACCAAGTAGCATACTTTTTTAAATATAGGAAGAAAACTGCGAGGAAAATGCGTTCGTCTACCATCCTCCTCACAGGGAACTGATGTAGGGTAGAACCCTAGTGCCCGATCTTTCACGAAAGGAGCGGATCCCGCGAAGAACGCGAAGAACATGAGGAGGGAAACGAGAGGAAAATCACGAGGGGGACACAAGAGAACACTCAAACCAACAAGTATGATCACACATGTGCTAGATCCTCGAAACACAAAGAGAGATACAAGATCCAAAGTTAACAACGGACGATACAAGAGGTAATCGGTTCTTCTCCGTGAGGAGGTCTTGAATCCACAAGGGGATCTTCCCGTGAGGGGTCTTGAATCCAAGGTGGATCTTCTCCGTAGAGGGGCCGCAGTCTCTCTCGTGGAGTAGATCCGATATGGATGAGCGAAGCTCTATCTCTCAAATGAGCTATCACAATGCTGACCCTAACTAGGAGGAGGTGGAGGAGTATATATAGTCTAGGTCCACGAAGGGGTAAGTGGGAGAGGATACATGGGCCCTTGGCCCGTTCTCTGCGCGCAGGCAGGGGCCGGATGTCCGGGCTAGGGGCCGGATGTCCGGGGCTTCGGGACGGGCCGTATGTCCGGGCTGGCCTGGGTCTTCCAGATGCATTCGGTGATGGAGGGGCCGGATTTCCGGGCGAAGGGGGCCGGATGTCTAGGGCTTCGGGAGGAGCCAGATGTCCGGGGTGATGGCCGGATGTCCAGGCTTCGGTGGACCTTTGCGGTGCTCTCTGGATGGCCGATGCCGGATTTCCGGGGCTCGGGTCGGATGTCCGGGCTGGGCCCGGATGTCCGGCCGCTGTAGCAGCTGGCCCTTCTTCCTTCTCCTTCCTTCACTTCCGTGCATGCTTGGCCTTGGTCCTTGGGCTCTCCATGGTATCCTCGGGTGTAACTGAGTATGCACAAGGTCCGCGCTTGAAGTAGCATCCATGTCTTACATGCGGAAAGGGAAGATTCAGAAAGGAGCGAGTTCACCTTGTGTCCAATGGCGTATGCTCGAGTGTACATGGGGATGATCGTAGGATGCTCCGCATCATCTCCTCTCCCCTGGGAAAGATCCAACCTCGAATCGTGATCCTCATCACCATGGAAACGGTTGTTGTGGACGGACTTGTAGTTGGACAAAGTTGAAGACATTGCGCAATCCAAGTACTCCAAGGTGTCGCCGGAGTGGTATACATGCAAAAATAGCGAACACAAATGAAAATCGAAAATACAATGGTTAGCGCACACAAAGTGTCCATGAAATAAGAAAGAGTCCGTGCAACAAGATTGGTCATGACAAGGTGTATGAAGCTTATCCAAAAGATATGGAATGGTATGCAAAGCATTCATGGGAGAAAAAACATTCATTGCGCACACAAATGTGTTGTGAATACGATTAATGCAACCACGGTGCAAAATGATGTCATGGAGAGACGGTTTATCAATAGCATGAATATGGGAATGGATGCTCAATATGAATAAGTTATCATGCAATTGATGGTAGGCAATATGATCATGATGCATGGATAAGCCATCAAGGAAGATCACAACAAATTTGCTAAGGAAATGCACAAGCTCATATATCATGGATGACATGGGAATACAAGATGCAACAAGGCAATCATGATGTGAGTCAATCCATGCATAAGATGCAAATTTGTCATGTGTATGATATGTCCATCAAGCATGACATATGTGAGCACAATCAACAAATATGGAGGTGTTGGTGTACCAATGCTCAATGTCATGTCATGAGTGGAGGTTCGAAGGTGCATCCAATAAGTCCGAGCACTCCTCATCTTGAAGGTCCATGGGTTCCATCTCCAATGTCGGTCCTCCATCCAATAGATGTAACATGTAGACAAGAAGAAGGAAACAACAATGAAAGAGTGACCCATCCAATATGCATATTTGAGGATGGCTCAATGGGAAGGAGTTCACCTTTAGGAGATTCTCGCAAATGTTGGTGTTGCACATCTTGTATGTCTTCGCATGACCAAGTTGTCGCATAACAGCACCGCCTTGTGAATCCTCCAAAATGAAAGAACATGACAAACACTCAGAAAAAACAAATGAGGTTAGCAGAAGTGCAAAACCTATCATTCGTGTGGTAAAATACTAAACAAGTGTATGCATCATGCTCGTCATAAGAAAGGACAAGGGAGCATTTCATAGTATGGAGGCATATGATGCAAGAACAACCAAATACAATAGGCTCAAACAAGCAAGCATGCATCACAAGTAAAGTGTCCAAGTCTCCATGATCAATAAGCATAGATGCAACAATTGGAGGCAAGCGACAATGAAAAAAATATATCATGTGAGAGGCATGAACATATACGTCATCAACCCAAGAAAGCAAGGAAGAATGGAACATGGGTGATGCGACAAAGCAAGCAATCATGTGAATCAAGGAAAGCAAGCTAGTATTGCAAAGATGCAATGTACTAGAAAGAATCCTGTCAAGTATGTCATGTGTGCAAATGGTGGGCATGAATAATGCACAAGATATATCACAAGCATGAAAGGAGGATATGAGAAAAATAGCATCAATAGCATGAGGCACATGATAAACATGGCAATAGCAACAAGGATCTCCACCAAGCATGCAAATACACATAGGAGTAACATAATTGTGAATCATGGGTAGATGCAAGCAAGGGTCACAATTGCATGGCACGAGCATAGAAGCAAGCATAACATGCAAAGTGAACACGGTAAAATGAGCAAGAGAGCGGTATATAGCCCATAGCCGTGTGAGAGCCAAGTGAGAGAGATGCACGTAGTCGTTGCGTGGAAGGAATGGTGGTAACGATAGTTCACGTGATCCCAAGTCATCTTTGCTCTCAAGAGCTCGTTTCGTCAACTCTTGGGATTGAGAGGTTGACGAGTATACATGAGTACCCACACAAAACAAAGACAAAGGGAAAATTGTGTGTGCGTGGTAGATGTACACATCATCAATCATGATGCGCACGTGCTTGTGTTGGTTAGCACAAAATATCCAATGCTCAAACAAATGAGATGCGTGATATAGAAACATGTCATCCATCATGATAGGTTTGTTGTTATGTATAGCATAATGGAGACTCAAATTGTGTAATGCATCACAAGAAATATGTAGAGCATTGTTATTCATGGAATGCATATGGTGCAAGCAATTATGAGAATCATGCAATGTATGGAATGCATCAAAATCTCCTATTATGTATGAGGAAACTATGGGGGTCTCCTCATGAGAATTAATGGAAACATCACACGGAGAAGATTGACAACATCCCAAACAATGCATATTTGGAAGAATGTGATCATGGCATGGCATAGTAGATGAATTGCGCAAATCATGTAAAGGAAGCATAGCAATATCATCGCAAGAGAAACAAAAGCCAATGACCATCATCTCGTCATCTATGCCATAAGTGCAAATGGGATTTATGGTAATGGGGCATGCATAGTCACTATGTTGATATTGAAATGATGCAATATGTGATATCTCACTCATAGCATATGACAAGGTTAATGGATTGTCAAACATGATGTGACCAAACGAATTTTCACATGATATCCTATGTAGCATAGCATCACAACTAGGCAATTCAACATGCTCATCATCATATACATCATAAATAGGTAAATCATGACATGAAGAAGTTGCACTAGCATGAACCATGGGAATACGTGTATCAACATCATGCAAGCAATCATTGGTGAGATAGTCCACTAGTGGGACAAGAGAAGCACCATCACCTATGTTACCTTTGGAGCGTCGCTCATGTGTTCTGGGTGAGGTGTCGAAGACCAAGTCGTGGTCATCTTCATATTGATGGAACCATGTGGGGGGGGGGGTACATCATCGTCCATCATGGCCATCGTCGTCGTTGTAGGTATGGACTCGTCGAGGATAGGCATGTCGTCATGTAGGAGACCTAGCACCAAAGAAGAAAACACACTTGGAGTAGAGGTTAGGTCGTTAGAAATCAAAGTGGCCTCACATGTCGTCTCAACTACCTCACTCACTAAGTGTTGTGGCTCACTCACTCCCTCTTGGATGCTCTCACTCATATGGTCGGTGGAGTCACCCAAATGGATCTCAACCTCACATAGGATGTGTGGCATGCTCTCAAGTGTGGGGCTAGTGGTGGTCACACTCATCCTCTCATAGGAAATGCTCTCAATTTCATGTATGGTGGAGTCACTCATGTCACTCATGTGTTGGTGGCTTTCCTCACATGGCAATTGGGGCATCTCTTCATATGTGGGTGTCGGAGAGATGTAGGTGCAAATATCTCCATGCTCAATCATGTCGTGGTCGTAGCCGTGGATGAAGGCCGAAGATGACACATCATCACTCTCTTCCAAGACCAAAGATAAGGTCTCATGTGTGGTCTCGTAGCTTGACTCGGAGTATGAGTCCAATATGGGCGCCATCTTCATGTTGTTGAAGAGGTTCATGCTCGTCGCCGTGGTTGAAGGGGATGGCCCTTGCTCGACCTTCTTGTTGCCGTCTTGTTGTAGGAGGCCCATATGATGTGGCACCTCGTAGCTCGTCTCCATGACCGAAGGGAAATTCCCATGCTCGGCCATCTTCCTTGAGGGGCTTCCGAAGATGGAAGTGTCGCCCTCGCTCGTAGGTGGTCGCCTCGTTGGTGAAGATGTCGATGTAGGCGAACTCATGGGAGGTAGGCGAAGATGCCGTACGTCCGAAGGCGAAGATGCCTTGATAGCACTTGGCGAAGATGCCGAAGTGGTTGTTGTAGCCATAGCTCCGTCTTGGTGGTGCTCGTCTCGCGGTCTTCTCTTGTGCTCATGAAGTTTGGACATGGCGTGAAGTAGGGCTTGTTGGGACTTGTGCATTTGCGCTTGGTGAGCATCGTCATGATGATGTTGGTGTTGTCGCACTTAAGCTCGTAATAGATGTCGCTCGTCGTCGTCGTGCACATGTTGCTTGGAGGTGCTTGCCCTTCATGACGACGTGGATCACGAACGTGATGGTGGTCGCCATGGAGATGTGGACATGGACAACTTGCGCTTGTATCACTTGGGCGCTCCGAAGAGGATCGATGTGCTCGCCACCGCCTTGAAGATGACAAAGGGGAAGTAGACTTGATCAAGGCCTGAATCTCCTCCATCCTTGAATCTTGCTCCTTCTTTTGTGTGGAAAGCTCGTTGTCGATGTAGTCCCTTTTTCTCTCTTCGGAGTGGTGAATGTCAATGGAGAGGTTCTCGATGCGCTCTCGCAATCTTGATTGTCCACCTTGCATTTATTGTTGTAGATCGAAGATTGACGCTTTGGTGATGTAGTTGTTCATGCCCTTGTTGTTGTGGAAGACCGGAGATGAAATGCCTTGCCTATCCATCACTCTAAGAGAAAAACATGAGTGGTAGAAAGAGAAGAACGAATACCAAATGTACCTTGACCGAAGTTGAAAGTGGATCAATGATCACTCCAATCTGGACAAGGAAATAGCACAATTGGTACCAATTCTTTTCGGTTTCTCACACCTACACAAATAAGGCTTATGGTGGAGCTCTGTGAGGATAGTGGCACAAAAATTTGATGTAAAATGTTAGCAAGACTCAATAATGTTGAAAAAGATTCACAAATTCGCAAGTGTAACAAGTAGACCAATAGCAATATGGGTGGCACACGGAAACGCACACACGGATAGATAAATGGGGTCGTGCAACCAAGGATGAGCACAAAATGTGGAATCCACGGAAAACACTCGTGTTGCACAACTCAAGAGAGACGCTAGCACGATTGCTCAATAGGCGGATACGACACTTGTGCACAACCTATAAGATGCAAAATGTATGAACTTCTATCCCAAGTATACTATGTATATGATGTTCCAGTGGTATGATCCAAGATGATCGGATATGACAATGTGGTGTGATGCTATAGCACTTGCTTACAAGCTCTTTGTTCACTCTTTTGCTTAAAAGCTTTGTTCTTTTTTTTGTATGGCCACTTTGCGAAATGCACAAACCAAGATAGCTATTGTGTATATGCGGGAACAAACTTGAGGCACAAGGGATGATATGATACCGATATGATATGGTATGTACGCAATGTATGGTGTAGATCACTAATGTGCACAAGTAACATTGCCGGCAATACTCAAATGGCTAGTCTCGATAGGCAAGTAACACAAAATGGGATAGGGGTTAACAATGCAATGGCAAGGGAATATACAATGGAGGGATACCATGATACCAAGTTGATATGGAGGTTACCGTCCTTGGCGATGATGAGTGGCGGTGATCTTGATGGAGATACCAAGATGATGGAGACTCGTCCCTAAGTAGCCGAAACACCTTAGGAAATGGAAAAACCATGAACTAAAAATCTCAAACGTCAAATGTCAAAATGGTGGTAGCAGGATGTGGTGGTGGTTGCGGAAGCTCAATGGGATTGCGGAAATGGCAATGATGGGTTGTGGAGTACGCAATGCGGAAGTGGAGGGTAAGGTTGGCTATACACAGTGTCGGAGTTGGAAGCATGGTCCCTAAGTAGCCGAAACACCTTGTGAGACACAACTCACAACACAAACAAAATTGGGTTAAGTTGGGGTGGCGGAAGTGTATGGTGGTCAAGCCTATTCGGGAGTTATGGTAGTGGTGGTGGTTGATGAAGAAGCAATCGTCCCTAAGTAGCCTAAACACCTTAGGAGACTCAAATCACTCCTCAAGCAACCACTAATGCTAAGGGGAACAAAATTGGTTAGGTTGCGGAAGTCGGTGGTGGTTATGCGGAGGTTGTGGTGGAAGCCCTAGGCAAAGATGCCAAAGTTCCAAAAATTTGATGGAGTCAAATGGTTTTGGTAGTATTTTTTGGAAGGGGGATGTCAAGAGCTTTTTAACGAGCTAAAGAACATGAAAACCGGACTTCGGATGAATTAGTTATGGACAAAACGGTGAAACGGGGAAGGCTGAAATCCCAGGGGCCGGACAGCCGGGGGTGGGGGCCGGATATTCGGGGGCTGATGTCCAGAACTGTGCGGGTTTTATGCTCTAGGAGCCGGATGTCCGGTCTGAGGCCCGGAAGTCCGGCCCGACGATTCCAGATCTCGTTTGGGACATCAAAACTCGATTTGGGGGCGGAAATAGATGAATTTGGGGGCAAAATTGATGGGATTTCATGGATGGAAAGTGGGGAAAATTGGGGATATGCTAGATCCACTTGAAACCAAGAAAATCCATGGATCAAAATCAACAAAACTTCGTCAAACCAACAAATCAAAAAAAAATTGGGGCTATTTTTGGTGGGGATTTTCGAATTTAGGACGAAATCAACAAAATTAGGCTAGAAAACAAGTGGGGAGGCTCCGAAATTGTGATCAACGTGGCTCATGATACCAAGATGATATCATGAGACAAGCTCGCTCTGATACCAAGATGATGTAGGGTAGAACCCTAGTGGCCCGATCTTTCATGAAAGGAGCGGATCCCATGAAGAACACGAAGAACACGTGGAGGGAAACGAGGGGAAAATCACGAGGGGGACACAAGAGAACACTAAAACCAACAAGTATGATCACACATGTGCTAGATCCTCGAAACAGAAAGAGAGATACAAGATCCAAAGTCAACAACAGAAGATACAAGAGGTAACCGGTTCTTCTCCGTGAGGAGGTCTTGAATCCACAAGGGGATCTTCCCGTGAGGGGTCTTGAATCCACGGTGGATCTTCTCCATCGAGGGGCCACGGTCTCTCTCGTGGAGTAGATCCGATATGGATGAGCGAAGCTCTATCCCTCAAATGAGCTATCATAACACTGGCCCTAACTAGGAGGAGGTGGAGGAGTATATATAGTCTAGGTCCACGAAGGGGTAAGTGGGAGAGGATACATGGGCCCTTGGCCCATTCTCTGCGCGCAGGCAGGGGCCGGATGTCCGGGCTAGGGGCCGGATGTTCGGGGCTTCGGGACGGGCCAGATGTCAGGGCTGGCCTGGGTCTTCCAGATGCATTCGGTGATGGAGGGGCCGGATTTCCGGGCGAAGGGGGCCGGATGTCTGGGGCTTCGGGAGGAGCCGGATGTCCAGGGTGATCGCCGGAGATCCAGGCTGCGGTGGACCTTTGCGGTGCTCTCTGGATGGCCGATGCCGGATTTCCGGGGCTCGGGCCGGATGTCCGGGCTGGGGCCGGATGTCCGGCCGCTGTAGCAGCTAGCCCTTCTTCCTTCTCCTTCCTTCACTTCAGTGCACGCTTGGCCTTGGTCCTTGGGCTCTCCATGGTCTCCTCGGGTGTACCTGAGTATGCACAAGGTCCGCGCTTGAAGTAGCATCCATGTCTTACATGCGGAAAGGGAAGATTCAGAAAGGAGCGAGTTCACCTTGTGTCCAATGGCGTATGCTCGAGTGTACATGGGGATGATCGTAGGATGCTCCGCATCAGGAACGTTCGCCACATAAGTGACTAGCACCCTTGGTTTTCAACCGAGAGGTCTTGGGTTCGAGTCCCAGGAACTCTCAATTTTGTCCTCCTTCCTTCCTCGCAAAAAGGGAAAGAAAATCAAAGACTTGGGAAGGCGTACAGAACAAGCTATTGTACCTGTAATGAGACGTTGCCAAGTTTTAGAAAAAAGAAAGACGTGCTCCTGTAGCTGGTTCGAATCCAAACCTAGACTATGACTATATATGGTGCTATTCTACTCTGCAAGTAATGAAACTGACATATCCAACGTTCTCTTCTCCTCTTCTCTACTTACTCTGCCTAGCATCAGAAGCTCTGGCCGCAGCAACCATGTCCGCTGGCTGCTCGTCCACCTTCTCTTCAGCAGGCAACAACCAGATATGCACCAAGTCGCAACCCGTACCATCGCCTGTGGGTCTCATCACACCCTCGCCGGCACGCGCACCGCAGCCGATTTCTCATCGCAACCCGCTGCCGTTGGTGTGGTGCCACTGCTGCAAATCACGCAGAGTCATCCATCACGTCTCAACCACAATCCGCAACCCTGGCCGAGTCTTCTACAAATGCCCGAATCATGGGGTAATAATATGTTTAAGCGTTGTTCTGCTGCTTTCAGTTGCTGATTTTTTTAATAGTTTGGTTGATGATCTACCAATTTGATTCGTGCAGAAAAGGGAAGATTCGTGTGATTTGTATTTCTGGGAAGTTGCTGATGTGGGGGAATGCAACTACGCTGATTATTTGGTTAGTCGAGGAATCCCAATACCAGCAGGTTGGGGTGTTGGACAAGTAACTGAAGGAACGGCAGAAGAGGAAGATGCAGAGCAGAAGGTTAAAGATGCAGTTCCTCTGATCATGGCCAAGCAACAACTACTGAACGGCCTTGACATCAATGAGGAGATGAAAGAGCTTGTGAAGATAATGGGCAAAATCGATGTGCTCCGTAGGATGATTGTCTCTTTATTTGCAGTGTATGTAGCACTCGTGATGTATTCAGTGGCTACAACATGAGCACTTTGCTGAAACTAGTAATGAATGAAACCTATGTAGCAGGCTGGGCGTAGTGTTGTGAACATCTAATGATTTCTATTAATAGAAATCAGGGGGTATCCCCTTTTGCTCATATAAATAAATAAATAGCAGAGGCCCTGTCGTGTTAGCTTTGTTCTCATTCGAAGACGTTGAGCAAATTGCAGTCCAACAGCAAACTATGTCATCAAATTCAAGTTTCACAGCCAAATATGAGTACAACTAAACAACAATGTCATCATGTTTTAGTTGTCATACAATCACCAAACACAAATCAGCATACATAACAAGTGATGTTCTCACAGCAAAATACTAAACAACATGTTCATCAGGTTTCAGTTGTCATAGCAAACACAATTTCACATAGTAGATAAAAAATGTCTTCCGACCCGCAAATACGACAAAAGCAATGTAATCATCCTCCGCAGCAGCAGCGTCAACATCTTCGCCATGTGTATTAGTCTGAATCTGTCGGTGTACAAAAAGAGGGGTACACTTTTTGTACCCCTATAACTGTGCACGGGCAGTCTGAGCCACGGGCACTTCCACACCAAGCAAGGCAAGGGAGGTGAGCCAGGGTAAGACCGAAGCTCGAGAGAACCACGACGCCAAGACCAAGACCACAAAGGACAAAGGGGACGAAGCGGACTCCCCCAGAAAGATCCTTGCCGGGAGACAGTTCTAGCAGCCCCGGCAAGACCCTTGCCGGGGCGAGTCATCCCGCGCCTACGGGGCGAATCACCCTTGAGTCCACTGTCCCCAAAGGGCAAGGATTAGGGAGACATCCCCGTGGTGACATGCAGATCTTTGTGAAGACATTCAAGACCGGATATGCACTAAGGAGACGACAACCCTTGGCGGGATCCCAGCCGAGGAAGACCACAAGGCCCCCGGCAAGCGCCTTGCCGGGGATGATAGCAGGCGCCTCGGAAAGACCCTTGTCGGGGCCCCGGTAAGGCCCTTGCCGAGGACACCCGCAGGGCCACCATCAGGCCCACGCTGACTGAGCCTCCACCACCGCATGCATGCAGCTGCCGACCCAACCAGCTGGGCAGGCACCTGCGTGGCAGCATGCAGATCTTCGTGAAGACCCACCACTGCGCCACCTCAGCTGCCTGCCTACCTACGTGGCATCGCAGGTGTCGCTGGCCAGGGCGCGTGTCAACACAAGAAGGAGCGGCAACGACGGACGAGGCAGATCTCTCCCCCGTCCCCGATAAAGCAAGGACACCTAAGAAGGACACATTAAATGCGCCTTGTCATGTAATGCGAGGGATAACCTCGCATCACTGTTCCCTTTCCACCTCCTGTGTGCCACTGTGGCCACCCCTTTTCCTATAAAAGGAGGCCCGAGGCGACCAGGAGAGGGATTCAACATTTTTGGAGCTCCTCATGCCCCATAGCCAGCTCAAGAACACAAATACACAATCCACCAAAGCAGGAGTAGGGTTTTACGCATCCTTGCGGCCCGAACCTGGATAAACGAACCATGTGCTATCTGCTTGATCCGCTCTTCTCATGACCCCGCGCCCCGCTAACCGTAGTAGGGATTCTCGTGATCCCATAGGTGTCGTTCCGCACCGACATCTTTGGCGCGTCAGGTAGGGGGCACAGTTGTGAGAATTGGCTCTAGCAATCAGCTCAGCACTCCTTCGTCTTCATGGCTCTTGGAGAAGGACGGAGGCCAGAAGATCAGCGCTCGAGTGACTATAAACAGAAGCTAAGTTGCATTGAACCCTTATTTGTTCTATCCTTTTTATATGAGGTTATTCCCCCCGGAGATGTCACGCCTTTGTATGAGAAACCTGCACGCCAGGGGGCTCTCCCACAATTGGCAACGCCCTTGCCCTGTTTCGAGTCCGCTCAACAGCTCAAGCGGCTGCGTCGAGAATGGCAGAGTAACCTTCCGCGACCAACAACGCTCTCGATTCTGACTTGAGTCAAGCTCGATAGTTCGAGCGGCCGTGTTCAGAACGGAAAGGTGGCTTGTCCGGCAGCACGCGTACCCAGCAAGCCCATGGGGATCCGTCCCCAAAACGCCGCTCGGGGCTTCCGCGCCGGCGAGCCTACCCAATCGGCGTAGGGCCCGCATACAAAGAGGAATTGAATGGGGAAATAACATGCATGAAATTAAAAGTACTACAAAGTTATATTACATCACATCATTGCTGCGGGTCTAACTAAAGATGAAATTTGTCTTGGTCGTGAACCTGCATCGGCGGTGAAGAATGGGATGCCTAATCCTGGCGTTGGCCTTCCAGCCTCTTGATTTCGTCGATGCTGCTGATGACGGGCTTGATGCGCTCCTTGAGCACCGTGAGGTCAACACCCTCCGGCAAGCTATCCATCACGGCACCGAAGTCGAGGTCGGGATTCCAGTACACCATCTTGGTGAGGACCTTGGTCATGACCCCCCGGAAAAGTCGCCGAGCTTCCCCGGCCAACGTGGCCGCTCGGTTGGAGTGATGATAATCCAAGGCTCCGAGGACGCCCTCGAAGAACAGGGTCAACTTGGTGTTGACGGTCCCGCTGCGCTCAGGGGCGTACCTCACGTTTGGCATCCCCATGGTGGCCAACTGCGAGGTGACCTTGCCGGCGACCTCCTCCAGACGGGTGATCCATCTGTTCTCGCCCGCCACATAATCCTGGTGGGAGGCGGCCTCGTTCGCCCGCAGCTGCTTCTCCTCCTCCAGCCTGCTGGTCAAGGTCTCCTCCCGAGCCCTGCTCTTCGACAACATCTTTTCGAGATCCTCCAGCTTCAGCTTGAGATCTCCGACGGAGTTTTGCGCTTCGGAGAGCTCCCCAGCCCTGCTGATGACCGCTCCTTGCGCCTCCACCAAGGCGCTGTTGAGCGTGCTCTTCTCGTTGGACAGCTTGAGGGCCTGCTCCTTCAGCTCATCCTGCGCCACCTCCAACTCCCTTACCTTGTCGGCATGGGCTAGAGCTTGGGCATCGAGTGCCTCCTTGTGCCTCTGCTCCAGCTCACGAGTCCGCCATGCGACAAGGGCCTCGAGCTCCTCATCCTTGCCACGGAGCGCTGCGGCAAGCTTCGCCTCACGCATGGTGAGGTCCTCTTCTTGGGAATCCAGTGCGGCTTGATGCTGGTTCTGGACGGCCTCGGCCGCGACAGCCAAGTTCGCCGCTTGTTCCTGGGCCTTCTCGATGTCAGCAATCTTCATGGTGATCTCGACATTGCGCTTGGCCAATTCCTCCTGAAGGGCCCTCTGCTCCTCGCGAGTCTGGTCGAACCAGGTCTGTGTCTCAGCAACACACGCCTTGAAATCCACCTCCGCCTGGTCCACCGTTGCCATCCTGGACTTAACCTTGTCCAGACGGACACGGTAGAGCGCCTCGAGTTTTCGGAAGTTGGCCCTCATAGCGCGGAAAAGAAGCTCTTCCGGAGAACCGTCACCGCCAACGCCCGGCTCACCGACAACCTCAAGCCCAGTGGCGGTAAGCACCTCGCCGTCAAAGACTTCCCCTTCGGAGGGCGCCCGGGAACTTGACGCCCCTGGGAGGTGGACGAAAAGATCGTCGCCCACCTTTAGATACCTGCCGAGGCCCGAGGTTGAGGAGGAGGGAGGCTGATAATCAACCGCCTCTTCCTCGGCGGTGGCCTTGCCGGCTTCCCCGGCAGGCCCACCGTTGGCGCCCTCGGCAGAAGCCTCCCCGGTCGCCTTGGCGGCCCCCACCGCGGTGTCCTCGGCAGCATCCTTAGCGGCCTCATCAGCGGTGACCTCGGCAGCGTGCTTGGCGGCCTCCTCAGCAATGTTCCCAGCAACGGTATCCACGTCCTCCATACCTGTTGAAGGAGGGTCTGGGTAGTAATGGGAGCATGGAAGCCAAGAAAAGGATAAGAGAAAAACAGAGACAGAGGACATGCGACTCACCAGTTGCTGTGAAGCAGAAGTCCCCTCCCCGCCAGCATCCAGCGCCGTGGCAGAGTCACCAGCGCCCAAGTTCCCCTCTTCCTCCATGGGTGTGGGCTCCGTGCTTGATGCCCTTGCCGGCGACGCCCCTCGTGGCGGCATAGTCGATGGCGGTGGTGTGTTGGGGGTAGCCCTCTGCGGCTCCTCCTGCTGCCGCTCCCCTCCTGCAAACCCGGCAAGGTCAACACCATAGCATCGGACGCCTACCACATGTCGAGTAAGAAAAGGGTGACGAACTTATGCTGGGGCCTGTGCTGGGGGCTGCTGTCCGGGCTGCTCAACACCACCAGTGGCGTCCTTGATGCCCCAGCTGGGGGCTGACTGCTCGCCGAGGCTTTCGCCCTCTTCACCCTCTGGGCCAACGTCTCTGCATCCATGCAAAAGCAAAAACGGATCAAGATGGGTGGCTTTATTCAGTGGAATGGAAATGACAGTAAGGAACAGAGTACTTACTGGTCATCCACCTCCTCCTCTTCAACCGCTTTCCTCTTCCTCTTTGGGCTGAGAGGCCCGAGATCAAAAGTGACCTCCGCGTCAACATCCGAGTCGACATCTGCCGGAGGAGGCGAAGACGGCGGGGTTTGTGCGTGCCCAGATGAGGAAGGGGTTGTTGTCTTCTTCTTATCAGCAGCCTTCGTCAGCCTCTTGGCTGTCGTGGCCCTCGTGTGGCACCCAGACCCCTCCAGGGTCAATTGAGGCCGCGCAGCCCTGCCGGGCCGGACCGTCTCACCGGAGCCAGCCCGTCGCGGGACTCACCCTCTTCCCCTAGTTGGCGTCGAGCCCGCCACCACGTCCTCCTCCTCCGACGACGAGTCGGCGGCCGCGTCTTCGACGAGTGGAGATCCAGTGTCGGCGCTGCTGACCTCCCCGGAGGCCGCCGCCCACCGGGTGAGCTCCTCTTCCTCCGCCGCCGTTGCGGCCTTGTCCTCCACGCCCCCGGTACTGCCGGCCTCCATGGCAAGCTGTGCCTCCCTCGCCCTAGTGGCGATGTAGTCCAGCTCTGCCTGGGTGGTGTCCATGATAAGCCACCGCTCGGCGTCGGCATTGACGTACACCTCGATCAGGGTGTCGAAGAATTGCTACACATCCTCGTCCTTCGGCTCCTCCCAGCTCGGGACAAGGCCGTGCGCATTATAGTCTGGCATCATGGTGATGATCTCGGACCGACGCGAATTGTTGCACAATGGGACCACCCCCGCTGGCAGCTTGAAAAATGGCCCCTTGAGGGCCTTGCCAACCATCGCGGCAGCCCTCGTGGCCTAGCCGGTCCGCTCGACCTCGCCATCGCGACCCACATCAAGCTGGAAAAGCCGCTGGCAGAAGTGGGCATGCGCCAGCACTGTGAAGTTGTGATCGAGGCTGGGGCGGAGTCACATAATGTCAGCCGGGTTCGTAAAGAGCCAAGCTGGCCTCCCCTTGTTGTGCAACGGGGCGATCCGGCGGTGAATGAAGTCCGCCCCGATCATCTCAAGGGTGAGTCCGGCCTGGGTGAGATGGAGAATCCTGGTGGTGGCGACGGTGAGCCTCCCATCGGCGGCGTCGACACTGCTCCAATCGCTGCCATGCACCGGCGGCACTCGGCCGACCTTGCAGAATTCCGGCGGGTTTTCATCTTCAATCCAGCACCACAGGCCACGCCATTCCTCCCACCTCTCCTTCACGGCACCGTCCGGGTACACCCCCTTGGATCTTGGGATCCAGGTGACGCAACCGGAGATGGCTCCTCCCGGCTGGATTCGAGGGAAGAAGTAATGGCGGAAGAGCGCCGTGTTGGGATGCACCCCGGCAAAGCCTTCGCAAAGATGCGCGAAGAAAGCCATGCACGCCACCGCATTTGGAGTAAAATCCAAGAGGCGAAAGCCAAAGGTGCGCATAACGTCGCAGAAGAAATCGGAGAAAGGAGGGCATAACCCGCAACAAAGATAATCGACGAAAAAGGGATACCGATTTGGAGAAGGGTCGGCGCAAGCAGCAGGAATGATGCGCGTCGTTGGGTGTCCCGAATTCTCTCCCCCCATCTTCGCTCCCCATAGGGGCCTGAAGGAGGCCCGAAGCTCTTGAACATCAACCGTCGAGGGGAAGAAGAAAGCAGACTTCGTCTGGTCCCCTGACAACGCGCTCTCCAGCGATTCCACCGTCCCGGCGCCCATAGCCACCCCCTTGCCCTTGGCGAATTTGGGAGCCATGGCGACCAAGAAGTTTAGAGGGCTGAGGAAGGTTGATGGCGAAGCAACGACGGCGGGCGAAGGCGGAAGCTTAGGAAGGAAGGAAGAGAGGAAACGGTGGCTCTGAGATTGGAAAAGGCACGAGGAAAGATGAGAAAGTGAGTAGCGCGCCCGCGGTTATTCCTTTCTTATGGGGGAAAACAACGGGCCTCCTCCTTACACATTTACTACGACGTGACGCATGCCTGCAGGAACCAACCCCACCCATGCCGCCCACATCACACGCGCCTCCCCACGCCACGCCACACGCGGGAGTCGTGGGAAGCGCAGCGCACGAAGAATCTTACCGCTGTTAGAACCGCCCCGCCTGCCCGCGCACTGTTTTTGGGCCTAGCCCAAACAACGCGTTGCGCTTGTGCGTGGCCCAGGCCCCGGGGCTCCTGTCGGTGTACAAAAAGAGGGGTAGACTTTTTGTACCCCTATAACAGTGCACGGGCAGTCTGAGCCACGGGCACCTGCACACCAAGCAAGGCAAGGGAGGTGAGCCAAGGTAAGACCGAAGCTCGAGAGAACCACGACGCCAAGACCAAGACCACAAAGGACAAAGGGGACGAAGCGGACTCCCCCGGCAAGATCCTTGCCGGGAGACAGTTCTAGCAGCCCCGGCAAGACCCTTGCCGCGGCGACTAGTCCCGCGCCTACGGGGCGAATCGCCCTTGAGTCCATTGCCCCCAAAGGGCAAGGATTTGGGAGACATCCCCGTGGCGACATGCAGATATTTGTGAAGACATTCAAGACCTGGTACACACTAAGGAGACGACAACCCTTGGCGGGATCCCAGCCGAGGAAGACCACAAGGCCCCCGGCAAGCGCCTTGCCGGGGATGACAGCAGGCGCCTCGGCAAGACCCTTGCCGGGGCCCCGGCAAGGCCCTTGCCGAGGACACCCGCAGGGCCACCATCAGGCCCACACCGACTGAGCCTCCACCAACGCATGCATGCAGCTGCCGACCCAACCAACTAGGCAGACACCTGCATGGCGGCATGTAGATCTTCATGAAGACCCACACTGCGCCACCTCAGCTGCCTGCCTACCTACGTGGCATCGCAGGCATCGCTAGCCAGGGCGCATGTCAACATAAGAAGGAGCGGTGACGACAGACGAGGCAGATCTCTCCCCCGTCCCCGATAAAGCAAGGACACCTAAGCAGGACGCATTAAATGCGCCTTGTCATGTAATGCGAGGGATAACCTCGCATCACTATTCCCTTTCCACCTCCTGTCTGCCACTGTGGCCACCCCTTTTCCTATAAAAGGAGGCCCGAGGCGACCAGGAGAGGGATTCGGCATGTTTGGAGCTCCTCACGCCCCATAGCCAGCTCAAGAACACAAATACACAATCCACCAAAGAAGGAGTAGGGTTTTACACATCCTTGCGGCCCGAACCTGGATAAAGGAACTGTGTGCTATCTGCTTGACCCGCTCTTCTCACGACCCCGCGCCCCGCTAATCGTAGTAGGGATTCTCGTGATCCCATAGGTGTCGTTTCGCACCGATAGAATCGTAATTCCCCACGGTGTCATCTTCTTCTTCGTCCTCAACGTCCTCGAACGTTGGCTTTTTCTTGATCAACTCTTGTATGTCCACAGCACGACAGGCAATCTTTTCACCGGCATCATTGACATGATGGTTCTCAAAGATATTAGGAACATCTATGGTATCTTGTACATCAGGAGCAGTGTAAGCATCATTTTGTTGTGCAACTTCATTAAATGAATTCCTCTGCTCAAACCTTTGCAATACTCTCCAGTCATAGCTACATGTAAATGTGTCTTCCAAGAAAAATATCTGTGTTGCTTGATTTGCCAAAATAAAAGGCTCGTTGGTCTGGTACACCGCCTTGACATTGATGGATTTGAAATAATCATCAGCTCTGGGTTTTGCTATCCTGGAAAACAGGTTATACCAACGACAGCACAATAGAACCACACACCGATGATCCTCAAAACTGGAGATATACTGCAACTGAATAATGTCTGTTATGTTAGCATACATTTCAGTTATCTCTTTGTCATACATATCCGTGCTCATGATGGCACTGTTTTGTGTCTTCCTGCCTTTGTCTCGTGCAAGGGTATTGTAGCGCACATCTCCAACAACGCAAGATTCATAATGTCTTACCCGAGTATCAGGACCCATTGCTAGTGAGTAAAGGGCATCATCAACTGCCTGCCCATCCTCCCGCATCTTCTTAACCTATAATTAGAAAATAGACAAGCTGATCATCTTATGTACTCTATATATTAAAAAAACTGATAGTGCACTTCAAAGGCTTACATGGTTCTTGAACCATTTCGCAAATCCCGCCAAAACCAGTTTGTCAATGTTTCTTGGATTTTGCGGTAGTAACTCCTCTTTGTAGATGCTGCACAACATAGTGATCGCGTCAAACTTCTAAATATATAAGAATGTGCTGCAAGTTTAGTAGATTACGATGTATAAGCTGCAGTACTACACTTACTTGATATACGGTAGTATCTCATGACAGTTATTCAACACATACCAAACCATTTTGTCCAAATCTTTAGGTTTATCCTCTTGTCGACTCTTCCCTTTAACTCAAACAAAATAATCGAAAACATTGAGCCCGGGATTGTCTTCACCCACCTCTTTGCTAAGCTGATCAGCTGTTTCAATGTATTTTGAGTAGAATGTCAATGCTTCTGTAGCAATGTAGGCCTCTGCAATGGAACCCTTGGGTCTAGCTCTGTTCCTAACATAGCCCTTGAAAGTGCCTAGCCGCCTTTCAATAGGGTACATCCAGCCATACTGTACTGGACCTCTAAGTAGTGCCTCATCAGTTAGATGAACATCCAAATGCACCATCACATCAAAGAAGGCTGGAGGATATATCTTCTCAAGGTCGCATAGGATAGTTGGTATCTTGTCTCTAAGACGCTCCAAAGCATCTATCCTGATATTCCTACTGTAGAGTTCCCTGAAGAATTGTCCCAACTCTGCAACTGCTCTGTATAAGTCAGGGCGGCCCAATCCTCTAAGGATAAAAGGTAAAACCCTTTGAAGTAGGACGTGGCAGTCATGAGTTTTCAACCCTTGTACCTTGTTTCCATCTGCACTGACTCTCCTTTCAGGGTTGGAAGCAAATCCATGTGGGAATCTCACACGTGACAGGACCTCGCAGAATTCTTTTCTTTTTACCTTGTCCAAGACGTACACAACTAGTGCCGTATCCCGTGGTTTACCTTCATCTTGCACCTGCAAATCCTTTATGATACCCAGGTGTGTCAAATCAATCCTAGATTTTAAGGTATCTTTCGTCTTGCCTTCAATATTAAGAAGTGTGCCGATAATGCTGTCACATATATTTTTCTCGATGTGCATCACATCAAGATTATGCCGCAGATCCAAATCTTTCCAATACTCCAAGTCCCATAAAGTGGACCTACGGGTAAACAATAATCTCTCTTCTACCCTGCCACCCTTCCTTTTCCTGCTACCATTACCAGGATGGTTTCCTGGTGTAATATGCCTGACCTTATTTAATTCCACTTGCAACTCATCAGTGGTGAGCCTCTTTGGCGCATCACGGTTTTCATGCTTTGCATTGAACACATGTCTTCGGTATTTTCTAGGATGCGGCTTGTCCTTGGCAAAGGAAACGGCAGTGTCCAATGTAACAGATCTTGCTAAGTATTGTGTATGACAGCGGATTCCTGTCACAGCGAACACATGCATTGTAACCATGTGTCGTTCGCCCTAACATAGTGCCCAAAGCCGGATAATCATGGATGCACCAAATTATAACGGCACGCAGAAAGAAATCAGCTGGTGGGCTGCTATATAAGTCTCGAGTGAGAACACCCTTCCATAGCTGTTGAAGTTCCTCCACAAGAGGCTCCATGAACAAATCAAAATCCTTTCCAGGACTTTTTGGACCTGGGATGAGCAAGGCCATCATGTAGTTTGATTCTTTGTTCTAGACATTTGGAGGCATGTTGTAAGGGATAACAAGCACTGGCCACATGCTATATGTGGCGCTCTGGTGGCCAAATGGGTTAAATCCATCTGAAGCTAATCCAAGTGTAATGTTTCTCGGGTCAGCAGCAAACTCTTTGTGTTTATCATTGAAGCTTTTCCACTCACTACCATGAGATGGATGGCTCATTACATTCTGATCTCTGTACTCCTGGTTCCTAGAATGCCACAGTACATCCTCTCTTGTTTCAGCATCATGAAACAACCTCTGCAATCTTGGTGTAATTGGAAAATGTCTCAAAACATTATGAGGAATCCTCTTCACAACATCGCCATCTTTCCATCTTGATGATTTGCATTTCGGACATTCACTTAAGTTGGCATAATCCTTCCGGAACAGAACACAATTATTCTTGCAAACATGGATCATATCATATCCAATTCCAACTGCACGAAGGAAATTCTTCATTTTATTGTAGGTGTGTGGCAGCTCAAACGCATCTGGGAAAGATTCACGGAAAGCAGCCAACATCGCATCGAATGATTTCTTGGTCATCCGCTCAGATGCCTTCACCTGAAGAAAGGTGACCATAGCTGAGAATACTGACAGCTTATTTCCTGGGGTGACAGCAACGTTGCATTGTTCCAACATGCGGGCCCACCGTTTTTCTTCTGCAGGTGAAAGTTCACAGAATGCATGAGCATTTCGTAGCATTGTTTCAATGTTGGTCAAACTCACTGGCTCCGCCGCCACCACCTCCTCCTCCTCTTCCACCTGAGCATCAGGTAGATCAAGATGGTGATCTGCTGCTTCCATGTAGTGAATAACATTGACGTTCACAACTTCACCATGATGAACCCACCTAGTATATGTGACTGACATCCCATACAAGTGTAGATGATTTGGCACAGTTGACTGGGGTCTTGTAACTGAATTCATACAACTGCTACACGGGCAGAGCACATCTGATGTTGGACCACCGTACTCAGCTCTGATAAAGTTCATGAAGTTTTCAACCCCCTCGACATATGCAGCGGAGAATCTTCGAGCAGAAGTTATCCAAGTCCTGTCCATCTGTTAGACATACAAATTAGTTCTTCTACTAGATATTACAGGAAAAAGATATATGCTTTTTATGAAGTCCAGAAAAAAAATACCTAGGTCGATATCTAAAGCTATGGCAAGATATTTGGACGAGCAGATCTAAGTAACGAAATATATGTAAAGCTAATTCAGCAAACAGATTTGAGTGCCAAATTATGGAAGGCTGTTTCAGCAGTCAATGAGGCCGAGCACACAGCCATCAAAGTATCGAAGGCCATTGCAGCAACAAAGATCGAGTATAAAACGGTGTAGAGCTATTTCAGCTAATAGATTGGCTACTAGACCATGGCAATCTACGTCACAATAAATATATGGCAGTATATTTTAGCAACTAATCGGCCTTGGCATGCCATCTCAGTAAGCAGATTGAGTGCAGAACAGGGCAAGGAAGCTTCTTAAGCAGAGCATATTGACAGTAAACTACTTTGGCAAACAGTGAGATTAACAACGTCTATCAGCTAACATTCAGCGCTACACCGACATGAACGGGGCCTCAGTCTAGAATGCGCATGCCGTGGGAGAAGCTGACCGCCGTGTGTCTCCACACGAATGTCACCAGTGGTGGCGGTGCTGACCACTGTGCACCTCCATAAGAACGTAGCCAGAGGTGGCAGCGCGGCTAGAGGACGACAGTCTATGAGAGCGTACTGTGGGTGCGAGAGGATCGCCAAACCGCGGCACTGACGGATCGGCGCGGCGGGGAGGGCGGCTTTGGCGGAGCGAATGGAGTGGAGGGGGATAGGGGGGGAGGGGGTTTGGGGAATATTATTGGCTAGTTGGCTGAAGGGCGGTTGAATCGGATTTGGGGGGAATTTTTGGGTGTGGGGGGGGGAGGATTTTCGCGCGGTGGGCGGGGGTAGTTTGGCGCATGGTCGGTTTCTCCAAGTGCAGTCCCACATGTCAGTGAAGAGGCAAGCCAAAGCGTGTTCCGTTTGCGTGAGCCGTGTGCAGGACCAAACGTGTCTGGGGTGCAATGCGACCGCGACAGGAGTGCTATGAGTGTACCGCATTTTTTCCTTTTAAACTAGGTGCTTCGCCCCCTCAAAAAAAATCTGTTGCTTTGCGGGATCCATCGATACTACTACTAGTAATCCGGTAATCCCGACTAAAATGGCGCGGCCGGTTCTTTTCCCGGGCGATATGCTGGGAGGTTGGCTTAGTTGGGTTTTTTAGGACGAGTAATGCTACACCTACGTAATTCCAGTTACGTAATTAACGTAATGTGAAACATGTGAGCTTTTGATTGTAGATTTGGGGGAGGGAGGGGCCCACCACCATGAAAATCAGGGGAGGAGAGAGAGAGGCAATTTACGTTAACCCTTTCGTAGGTTCCCGTAGATGTAGAAAGATGTGTCCGATCCTGCAATATAGGTCGTCCGATCTATATCTAATGGATAGGAAGGAAACTATGACAATTTACCCGCACTCCTCTCCACATTTGCAGATAAGGCTTTCCCTCGTTCATCCTTTTCTCCCACAAGATCTTGATCTTCTATGCAACGCACGGGCATCTTGCTAGTACTCCTACAATATGTATATTATTGTGAAAGTTCATATACACCGGCCGAGATTAATGCAAACACGGCAGATTTTCATTACATTTCGAACTTTTATAGGAAAAAATAAAAGAAACCCGACCCTAAACCTATTCTACGGAGGCGACCGACGTCCTCCATCTGTGATCACCATGTACGGGGGCGGGGTTCAAGACCCGTGAAGTGAAGGTGCGGTCTCCGGCGAGGAAAAGTAGAACACAGGAGACGGACCGGCCAGTTGGCACACCATGCCCTGCCTGTTAACGTCCGGTTGTAGAAAACCTGAAGTTGACCTTAATTAAAAAGCATCAACCGCGTGTGTAACCATGATGGTCTCTTCTCGGCGTGGTCCGGGAAGTGAACACGGAGTTATGCTTGACGTAGGTTGTTCTAGGATCACTTCTTGATCATAGCTTCTCGACCGTGCTTTGCCTTCTCTTCTCACTCTCTTTTGCGTATGTTAGCCACCATATATGCTAGTCGCTTGCTGCAGCTCCATCTCATACCTTTACCTTACCCATAAGCTTAAATAGTCTTGATCGCGAGGGTGCGAGATTGTTGAGTCCCCGTGACTAACATATACTTCCAAACTAGCTTGCAGGTGCCGTTGAACCCTGCGGATGACGCGACCAAGCTCAAGGAGGAGCTTGATGAAGATCTTGTCCTTTGTGTTGTTTCGTTCTAGTTGATTAGTAGTGGAGCCTAGTTGGGGTCGATCGGGGATCTGTGTAGCTTTTGGGGTAGTCTTCTTTTATTTTGGTTCCGTAGTCGGACCTTGATTGTATTTGGATGATGTAATGCTTTTATTCATGTATTGTGTGAAGTGGCGATTGTAAGCCAACTATGTATCTCTTTCCCTTATGTATTACATGGGTTGTGTGAAGATTACCTCACTTGCGACATTGCTTTCAATGCGGTTATGCCTCTCAGTCGTGCTTCGACACGTGGGAGATATAGCCGCATCGAGGGCATTACAAGTTGGTAATCAGAGCCTTCCCCGACCTTAGGAGCCCCCTGCTTGATCGATTAGCTGACGAGTTGAGTCTAGAAAAAATGTTTTGAGTCATTTAGGAATTATATATCGGAGAGTTTAGGAATTCTTTTTACTTCCCAGTCCCTTGGTCGCTCTGGTGCGGCATCCTGACGTAGAGTTTTGACTCTTCTCTTCTCAAATTTCACTAAATTTTGTTTTTTAGGATCACGCGAGTATCTTGGAATCGTTCCGATGGTTTTGTGATGAGAACATTGTTCTTGGTGCCTCCTGTCATTTAGGGGTTGTGGCAGTGTCCCGGGGAGTTGAGCTCCGAGGTGTTGTCATCACAATTGTATCGTTGCAGTTCTGGTATACCTGAGATTAGTTTCACCGACATCGAAAATCTGTTTTATGCAGTTGTTGGTGAGATAACCTCGACGCCACCCAGTACTGGGGTGGGAGTTCGGGAGTATTTCCATAACTCGTATAACGGATGCTTTTCGAAGGTTGAGGTAGACGATTTCCGAAGGTTTCTTGGTTATGTGTTGAAGGATGGATACAGCTGGATGTAGGATTTGCTAGTTTTGGGTGAGATATTATGCTTCCCCTGTATCCCAACACCTGATTGCATAACCGGAAAATTTCGGGAGTTTATAAGTGGGAATTCAAGTAGCTCTTAGGATATCTTTTCGACAGATGTATGATATGAAATTGGGGTTCGACGTCTAGTGGTCCGCCTATTCACGGTTGGTTTTACAGTGGTCTCGTTGTGTCTTAAAGAGTCCTTGGCTATGCCGACTCGGGGACGCGTCGTATGTCATGTGCACCGCCTTGTACATGATGGTGCTGTACGATCGAGCCCGTGTAGGCCCCACCACGAAAACTTTGGACGAAATCTCTATCATATGTTTATTCTGGCTTATTCTGCAAGCCAATCCTTTGTTTGTTTTGAGTTGTGGTATTCGAGTTGCTTCGAAGTCAAGTGTTGATTCCATACCTTTCCTAAACGGTGTTTCTCATACTCCGATGTGAATACTAATCCTTCATGATAATCGAGATTGCCATGTCAATCCTTTTTCAACCGGCGTGTTTCTCTTCAAGTGAATCCGATCATTTCTACAACCGTAAGATCAATTATCAGTTCTTCTCAACGGTGTTTGCTTCATCCGTTCCAAGTTGTCTTTGTTTTCCCACCCTCCCACCCTTGTTTTCTTCAAGGACTCAGATTTCTTTATCAAGTATCCTTTTATTTTTGTGAAGTCTCTCCATTCTTTTCCATCAATGTTCTTACCCGGTGGTTTCCATGAAGATGTTCTACTAGTTCGTCATTCTTCATTCTTTTCTTCTCCGGTGGTTTCAAGTCAAGCTTTGTTGATCATATCCTCTCCTCGTTTCAATGCTTTCTCATGCCGGTGCAATTCTTAATCATTCACTTCTTGCTATTCAATTGTTCCGGAGTGCTCAAGATATTTTGAAGATTCATGTTACCACTCTGCTTTCGTTCAAACTCTTTTGAGGATGTTATATCATTTAAGCATTCTAATTCAACTGGTGCATTCTCTCTTTTAAATCATTTCAATGGTGTTTCTTTTGAGTGGGCCTTAACCCATAGGTTTTTTCCCAGGATCTTACCTAACTCTTCTTATTTTCCCGGAGCTATTCCCAAAATATTTTCAAAGTTTGACGTAAGAATGAGTTATCATTAGTCAATTGCCTTCTCCAAGATCTTTCAAATTCTTTTCATCAGTGGTTCAACCTTTATAATTTTCATCCCGGAGTATCTCAACAACTCTTGTTGGTGTTTCTCGTCGTCATTCTCAACATTTGAAGACCGAAGAAGAATTTTTCCTCCATATCTTATCCTCTCTCTCAGAGATTCATGGTTCTAGCTTCATGCCATCCTCTCATAATTGTATTCGATTGGGAGATATTCTTTTCAACCATCGAGAGCATTTCATGAGTTGTTTCCATTTCTTTCCTCCGAAGGGCCATCTTTTCAAATTTATTCATTCTCAGCTTACAGCTCTCGTTCCCCAAATCTCACCGGTGCATCATTTAATATTCTTTAATCAGCTCGTAATCTCTTCGTTCTCATGTATCTAAATACTCTCAAACATCTTCGTTCATTTGCAAATTCTTTCCAATGTTTCTTTATCTTCTCTTCGTTCATTTTAAATTCTTACGGTGGTTCATTCAAGATCTCTCTTCCGTATCAATTCATTCGTTCTTTCCAATCCCGACCGGTGATTTCTTGAAGACCTTCTCAAGTTGAATTCTTTCCAATGTTTCTTTATCTTCTCTTCGTTCATTTTTAATTCTTACGGTGGTTCATTCAAGATCTCTCTTCCGTATCAATTCATTCGTTCTTTCCAATCCCGACCGGTGATTTCTTGAAGACCTTCTCAAGTTGGCTTTATCTTTTTTTCCCGGAGTTCCTAGCTCTCGCAATTACATCACCACGGAGGTCCATCTAAATCATTGCAAGGCTTCAACCTTATTTTTTTCATCCTCCAATTCGTTTGATCATTCCTTTTACCGGAGTTTTTCACGAAGGCTCGACATGGTGATTCATCAAGGATTTAATTCCTTCTCGAAGTGTTCATCGACATTCTTTGCTAAGAAGCTCAAGTTTTCTGCATCTTGCTATCTGGAGTGCATTTCTTTCTACCGTATCATTGGAGGTGGTTTTACATCATTCTTGATAATTTGAGTTCATGCTTCATGATTCACACATTGTTAAGAATGAGGTATTTTAAATCCATCAATCTTGCCATTGGAGTTATCTTGGGTTATATTTCACCTAAAGCTTTCCCTAAGGATTGTGGCTATTTATGGTGCTTATAAATGATCCAAGTTCTTCATTTATCCTCCCGGTGAAATAAGTTTCTCGTCCCCTTGTTCTTATCAATCCAATTCTTTTTCCTTGAGTGCCAGGTTGTCACCTCATAATTTGAGAGGTATCCCATAAGACCATATCAATCTTATTCTTTTCGTTGTTGGTTTTCCAACAACTCCGTTCTAGCATTTGTTGTAAGCGTGCTCTCGTTTTTTTATTCCCTTCGTTCATTCCATTATTACTTTTGTTCCGGAGGTATTGTGATGTTGCTCTCTTCAACCCATCTTCTTGTTTGATCAGGATCGTGTTCTTTTCGTGCTTATCCTTTTAACCGGAGTGTTGTGTCCTCTTTTCAAGTATCCTCTCATCTTGTCTAGTTCAATTCCTTCCATTTACAGTCGGAGTGCTGTCCAAATTATACCATTCTTAATCGTTCTCTATCTTGTTTTAACCGGAGTGGTTTCAATATATATCTTGCCCTTCAACCTCAAGGTTTTTCACAATGTTCCTTGTTCTTTTTTTTCTAACGGAGGTTTTCAACTTTGTTCATCTCCGTTGCATGCTTTCTTTCCATTTGACCAACCTCTCAACGTTCGTGATTTCACTCGTTTGTCCAGGAAGCAACTTAGTTGTACCTCTCCTCTTTTCTTTTCCGTTGTCCCTCCGGTGCCATTCTAGATCTCGGGACGAGATCCTCTCGTAGTGGTGGAGTGTTGTAACGCCCCGAGACCGATGTGCCAGGTGTCGTCCAGTTATTCGCTGTTGTTGCCTTGTCATTTGTTTGCATGTTGCATCTTGCCATGTCATCATGTGCATTGCATCATCATGTTTTAAAACTTGCGTTCGTCCGAGTTCTCTGAGTTCTCTCCGTTGTCCATTCTGAGCCCAACCACACTTGCACACGCCCGCGGCATGTCCGAAATAGTATTTTATAAGTGGCCGGAAAGTGTTCTCGGAATGGGATGAGAGTTGACGTGTGGTCTTGTTATAGTGTAGGTAGACCGCCTCTCAAGTTTTCATCGCAATCGGAGTTCGTTTGACGCCCCAACGATTAACTATAGCGGCAGTATAGCCGGTCTAACGTCGGACGTTTTCGGTCTCCGGAAACAGTCGCCGGGCAGCATCCCCCCTCTTTCCTCTCAGTCCTAGCCCTTCTTCACAGTCTGCTATCAACCACCAGGCCCAGAAACCCTCGCTGCATAGTGTATCGAACCCCTCACGTGCGCGTCCGAAATTGTCCCGGACCCGACCCAGGCAGTCGTCACCGTTGGATCCGGATCATCCCCAAATGTCTACAAGACATCTCCGTTTTATTATTTGATCTCCCTAGCCTATTTATCCGGGACCGTCCGATTAAGATCGGAGGGACCTTTTACCCCTTAACCTAATCAGGTTGCTATATATACAGTGCAAACCCTAAAATCTAGAGACATTGTCCCATCCACCAAATCCCTCTCGTCTCCGCCGCCGCCACCGTCTCCCTTGGTTTCAGCGCCGAACCAATCCCTGCATCCCTCCGATACAAACCATCAGCCAACCCCCACCACCTGCCAAGATTCGGTCAACCTCGACCTTTCGATCTGGATCAGATGGCCAGGAGCCATCCCAGGCGTCCTCTCCCCTCAGCCCCGCAGCAGCCGCACCGAGCCAGATCGGGAGGAGCTCGATTCCGTCCACCTCGCCGGAGCTTCTCTCCAGCACGCCGATGATCACGGCGAGGACCGGCCTCGTCCCGCTCCTCTCCTCCCCTGTATCTCCCTTCCTCCCCGTGCTTCTCTATCTCTCATCTCTCTCGCTTCTCTTCACAGGAAACAGACCATGGCAACTGTCCATCGAGATGGAGCCGCGGCGCCCTAGTCACCTGCCAGCTTGGGTCACTTTTGCTTCGTCCTTGCCGCCCGCTCATGCTCCGGTGAGCCTTGCCGCTCCTCTCCTTCCCTTGTGTTCTCTCTTTCCTGCTGCATCCCCTCTAAATTCTTCCCCCGCCATGGCCTCTGCAGCTCCCACCGTCAGGAACAAGCTCCCCTCGTGAGATCCGGTGGATCCTCGCTGCCGTCCCCTGCCTGAAGAGCCCATCTCGCCCCACCTCCCTCCGTTACGTGCGCCCACTCTAGCGCCATTGCAGCCTCGCGCCGCTGCAGGCTCCCTGCCGTGCCTCTGCTTCTGTAGTCGAGCAGGAGGGAGACACCCCTGCCTCGAGCCTTCGTTGACCGTGGCCTCACCCTGGCCCAACTCTAGCAACAACGTAGACCTCCTGCAGCGCCAAGGCCCAGTTCACCCTGGTCCAGATCCGCAGCGCCAGTCGGGCCGACGTGAGCCGCCCTCCAGATCCCCTCTTCCTGTTGGGCCAACAGGATTTGGCCCAGTATCTTTTTTTAGGCTCTGCGAATTTAGCTATATCCCAGGTTTTGCAGTTTTGCAGAAAAACCCTCATACTTCATGCATTTAATAACTTCTCAACCGTGCATCGGATTAAAATGAATTATATATGAAAGTTGCTTAGAATTTTGTGTAGATTAATAATATCCAACTTTCATCTATGTTTAAAATGTTGTTTGTATAAATCTGCTTAAATAACTTGTTAAAATGATTTCTCTCATAACTAAATAACCATAGCTCGGATTTTAATAAACTTTATATGTAAATGGGGTAGAAAAATGCCTAGTTTAACATGGTGGCTTCACTTTGCATGCTTAACAACTCTAAAATTATGTTTAGGGAAGAACAGTACCGAACCTAATATATGCATATGAGGAGTTTCCGGAGTTGTTGTTCGTTGTTTCCGGCCTCATTTAAACTTGACTAGATAGGTAGTTTTCATTTGCTTCACCTCTTGCCATGTTAACAAACATTTAATTTTGTTGAGTACATAAACGAGAGAGAACTAAATAAGGCATGTGGTGTTCCGTCAATATGCAACTCGTTGCATATTGAGCTCCACTTAACTTGTAGTGTTGTTTGTGCACTTTGCCATGCCATGCTTCATTAAACTGGACATGCATCATAATTGTTTGTGCATCATGCCATGTCTATATGTTGGTTGTTTACTATGTTGTCTGTTTCTTTTCGGTGTTGCTTCTTCGGGTTGGTTCCGATAATGTCGTGTTGTGAGGATTCGTTCAACTACGTCAGTTTGTCTTCTTCATGGACTCGTTCTTCTTCCTTGCGGGATTTCAGGCAAGATGATCATACCCTCGAAATCACTTCTATCTTTGCTTGCTAGATGCTCGCTCTTTTGCTATGCCTATGTTGCGATACCTACCACTTGCTTATCATGCCTCCTATATTGTTGAACCACGCCTCTAACCCACCTTGTCCTAGCAAACCGTTGATTGGCTATGTTACCACTTTGCTCAGCCCCTCTTATAGCGTTGTTAGTTGCAGGTGAAGATTGAAGTTTGTACCTTGTTGGTACATGGTTATGTTGTTCCTTGTTGGAACATGTTTACTTGTTGGGATATCACAATATATCTTATTTAATTAATGCATCTATATACTTGGTAAAGGGTGGAAGGCTCGGCCTTATGCCTGGTGTTTTGTTCCACTCTTGCCGCCCTAGTTTCTGTCATATCCGTGTTATGTTCCCGGATTTTGCGTTCCTTACGCGGTTGGGTATAATGGGAACCCCTTGATAGTTCGCCTTGAATAAAACTCCTCCAGCAAAGCCCAACATTGGTTTTACCATTCGCCACCTAGCCTTTTTTCCCTTGGGTAGGCCTGCCCAACGGTCATCTTTATTAAACCCCCCGGGCCAGTGCTCCTTTGAGTGTTGGTCCAAACTGAGCGATGTCCGGAGCTACTAGGGGCAACTCTGGGCTGGCCCACCCGACGTCTTGCTCATCCGGTGTGCCCTGAGAACGAGATATGTGCAGCTCCTATCGGGATTTGTCAGCACATCTGGGTGGCTTTGCTGGACTTGTTTTACCATTGTCGAGGATGTCTTGTAGAACCGGGATACCGAGTCTGATCGGAATGTCTCGGGAGGAGGTCTATTCCTTCATTGACCGTGAGAGCTTGTGATGGGCTAAGTTGGGACACCCCTGCAGGGATTTGAACTTTCGAAAGCCGTGCCCGCGGTTATGGGCAGATGGGAATTTGTTAACGTCTGGTTGTAGAAAACCTGAAGTTGACCTTAATTAAAAAGCATCAACCGCGTGTGTAACCGTGATGGTCTCTCCTCGGCGGGGTCCGGGAAGTGAACACGGTGTTGGAGTTATGCTTGACGTAGGTTGTTCTAGGATCACTTCTTGATCATAGCTTCTCGAGCGTGCTTTGCCTTCTCTTCTCGCTCTCTTTTGCGTATGTTAGCCACCATATATGCTAGTCGCTTGCTGCAGCTCCATCGCATACCTTTACCTTACCCATAAGCTTAAATAGTCTTGATCGCGAGGGTGCGAGATTGCTGAGTCCCCGTGACTCACAGATACTTCCAAACCAGCTTGCAGGTGCCGTTGAACCCTGCGGATGACGCGACCAAGCTCAAGGAGGAGCTCGATGAAGATCTTGTCCTTTGTGTTATTTCGTTCTAGTTGATCAGTAGTGGAGCCCAGTTGGGGTCGATCGGGGATCTATGTAGCTTTTGGGGTAGTCTTCTTTTATTTTGGTTCCGTAGTCGGACCTTGATTGTATCTGGGTGATGTAATGCTTTATTCATGTATTGTGTGAAGTGGCGATTGTAAGCCAACTATGTATCTCTTTCCCTTATGTATTACATGGGTTGTGTGAAGATTACCTCACTTGCGACATTGCTTTCAATGCGGTTATGCCTCTAAGTCGTTCTTCGACACATGGGAGATATAGCCGCATCGAGGGCGTTACACTGCCGCCTCCCATGCCCTACTCATCCTCGGAGGAGTCCCCGACCTCGGTGGTGCCGGACGTTGGACGGTGGCAAGTAGGAAGCGTGGATGACAGTGCTCCCATTGTCGGCCGCCAGCGTGGCCACCGCTTGTGTGGCGACTTGAGCGAGGGCGGCGACCTCGAGTTCCATCCCCGAAGACAAGCTCTCCCGCAGAGCATTCGCGCTTGGGGTCATGGTGGATGTGGTTCCAGGTAGGAGGACGATGCGCTATGGTGTGGAGGTTAGATGGGTGTTGCCGCTTTAAGTAGCGCATTCTGGTGAGGCCAAGCGTCCGGTGCGTCATTAAGTCGCCGGAGTTGGTTCCACAGGCACCGAGCCTCTTAATGACGTCATAGGAACGGACGGCATGAATGCGGGGAGCTGGCGCCGGCTGTGAACGCACCGCGCGACGGCGCCAGGGACGAGGGTTTTGGTGTGCCAGGGTAGTCAGCTGCGGTCGTGGCAACGTTGGGGATGCCCTTTGCTCACATGTGATCCACGCATGTCATTGAAAAAGCAAGACGACCCGGCATGGTCTCAGGTCCAGAGGATGCAGTTGGCCGTGCTACACCACTCCGCGGACGCGTCGCGGCGCCCCGTGCATCCTGGACGAGCCGGGTGTTGGGGTGTGTATGGATTGTGGCCAAAGTGCACCTTGCCAAAATTTTGGTCATGACCAAAAGATTGGTCTTTGTTTGGATGGTTGCCATTTTTTGGCATGCCAATGAACTCTAGCCAACTCTAGTTCATTTTTCTTTCCAATGTCAGCCAAATCATGGGCAACCAATACCTCAACCAAAATTTTGGTCATGACCCAAAGATTGGTCTTTGTTTGGATGGTTGCCATTTCTTTGGAATGCCAATGAACTCTAGCCAACTCAAGTTCATTTTTCTTGCCAATGTCGGCCAAATCATGGGCAACCAATACCTCAACCAAAATTTTGGCTACCCAATGCTTTGATGGGGCAACCTTGGGCACAAACCAAACATACCATTGGTCGTGCCACAACACTAACGCCACCCTCGGCAAACTGAAACCGACCATGTCTAGAGACGATATGAGCGTGTCGCTCACCGCGGTCGTCGTGTCTAGAGGCGGTGCTGGAGCTGCGCCCCGTTGTTGGCCCCAACGACCCACATGAAAGGTTGTCGATGGCGAGGAGGTCGTGGGCCAGCTCCTCCATTGGACTAGTCTGCGCTACATTGTCCCGAGGGGTGTGCCCCACATGTCTGTTTCCCTGTTTTCCCGGCCATATTCGAGCTTCAGTGCTCCGCGTTGCGCATTAGGCCTTTCGCTATGTAGGCCAAGCGAGACAGCTTATTGTTTATTTGAGCCGTTCAAGTATAATCATGTGGCGTTTGCTTATTTCTCATTCCTCTCCAACCCTCTTCTCCATCGATCATGTCGCCCTCCAGTCGAGTCCATCCTCCCGCATGCCTCATTTGAACATTCCACCGAGTATCATTCACATGTACCCACCCTAGTCCTCTTTCAATAGATCTCCAGACCCCGAGATGAAATCGAGAGGGAACGAGTGGGGGCACGTGATACCTAAGGAGGATTCAAAATTTTGAACCGGTGATCATAGCATCCGCAAATCATATATAAAGGGTATTCAATGTTCTTTTCGTTTTTGAACGTACAATATACGCCCTCCTATCCTTTCTAGTTTACATATAAGTTTTATGTGTAGTCAAAGTATATCTACTTTGATCAAAAAGGTATCAACATTCAACAACGCCCAATCAATATTGTTAGATTCGTACGTACTCCTAGATTTGTACTCGAGATGGTTTCCAATTTGACTATTGACAAGATTAATAGTACATGAGATGTATAATGTGAAAATTATATCATTGGAAACTCCTTTCACATACGAATTTGACCGTATGCTTTGTGTAAGTTGCATCTCATATATTATTACTCTAACATTTGGTCAAAGTTAGCCTCGAAATATGCATTAGACCATGTATGCTTTGTGTAAGTTGCATGTCATATATTATTACTCTAACATTTGTGTAAGTTGCATGTCATATATTATTACTCTAACATTTGGTCAAAGTAGTATAGTGGAAGTGGATCCTCTGACGTAGGTATCCCTGCCTTACCCTCCCTTTCGGTCACTTACTGGCGGACCCCATGCTTGCTAGGCCCCGCATGTCAGTTACTCAATGGGTTCGGCCACGTCAGGGGATCCTCATCCGTAGTATAGTCCCTCTGTTTTTATTTACTCCGCATAAAACGGAGGGAGTGGTGGTATAATAAATGACATAGGCGGGGGAGGGGGAGGGATGTCGGTTTGCTCTCAACTGCGGTCCCACAAGCGAGCGAAAATGCAAGACGAAGCGCGTTCCATTTGGTGAGCGACGTGGAGGGTCCAGCATGCCGGGCTGCAACGCGAACGCGACAAGAGCGATGTACAGTCAAAACCGATTGACCGGTCGTCACCGAAACCACTATTAACACCAGAACCTTCGCTGCTCGGCCTATGCCAGCCACTGCCCTAAAACCATGCTACGTCTTGAGCTTGCTTTGGTTTTCCTCGAAGAGGAAGGGATGATGCAGCAGAGTAGCATAAGTATTTCCCTCAGTTTTTGAGAAAAAAGGTATCAATCCAGTAGGAGCCCATGCTCAAGTCCCTCGTACCTGCACAAAGCGATAACTACTCGCAACCAACGCGATTAGGGGTTGTCAAGCCCTTCACTGTCACTTACGAGAGTGAGATCTGATAGATAGAATATCTTTGGTATTTTTGATATAAAGATGCAAAGTAAAAAGGTAAAGGCAAAGTAAATAGCAAAACAATATAAAAGTGATGGAGATTGATATGATGACAATAGACCCGGGGGCCATAGGTTTCACTAGTGGCTTCTCTCAAGAGCATAAGTATTCTACGGTGGGTGAACAAATTACTGTTGAGCAATTGACAGAATTGTGCATAATTATGAGAATATCTAGGCATGATCATGTATATAGGCATCACGTCCGTGACAAGTAGATCGAAACAATTCTGCATCTACTACTATTACTCCACTCATCGACCGCTATCCAGCATGCATCTAGAGTATTAAGTTAAAAACAGAGTAACGTTTTAAGCAAGATGACATGATGTAGAGAGATAAATTCATGCAATATGAAATAAACCCCATCTTGTTATCCTCGATGGCAACGATACAATACGTGCCTTGCTGCCCCTTCTGTCACTGGGTAAGGACACCGCAAGATCGAACCCAAAGCTAAGCACTTCTCCCATGGCAAGAACTACCAATCTAGTTGGCCAAACCAAACGGATAATTCGAAGAGACTTGCAAAGATAACCAATCATGCATAAAAGAATTCAGAGAAGATTCAAATATTATTCATAGATAAACTTGATCATAAACCCACAATTCATCGGTCTCAACAAACACACCACAAAAAGAAGATTACATGGAATAGATCTCCACAAGCGAGGGGGAGAACTTTGTATTGAGATTCAAAGAGAGAGAAGAAGCCATCTAGCTACTAACTATGGACCCGAAGGTCTGAGGTAAACTACTCACACTTCATCGGAGGTGCTAGGATGATGTAGAAGCCCTCCGTGATGACAGCCCTCTTCCGGCGGAGCTCCGGAACAGGCCCGAAGATGGGATCTCGTGGATACAGAAAGTTCCAACAGTGGAATTAGGTTTTTGGCTCCTGTTTTGATCGTTTGGGGGTACGTGTGTATATATAGGAGGAAGAAGTACGTCGGTGGAGCACCCAGGGTCCCACGAGGCAGGGGGCGCGCGGCGCCCCTCACCCTCGTGACCACCTCTTTGATCCCTTGCAGTAGGGTCCAAGTCTCCTGGATCACGTTCGGTGAGAAAATCACGTTTTCAAAGATTTTATTCCGTTTGGACTCCATTTGATATTCTGTTTATCCAAAACACTGAAATAGGCAAAAAACAGCAATTCTGGGCTGGGTCTCCGGTTAATAGGTTAGTCCCAAAAATAATATAAAAGTGGAAAATAAAGCCCAATATAGTCCAAAACAGTAGATAATATAGCATGGAGCAATCAAAAATTATAGATACATTGGAGACATATCAAACCACACCAAATCTCCAGCCCATTCCCCCACCTTTCGATCCCCTAGCCCGCATCAAGCGTCCCCTAGTTCGCCGGAAAGCCATGGTGCGCCGCAAGATCACTTACTACAAGATGCTGACGCCGGAGCGCCGCCCAGAAATCTCGGCGGCGGTCGGCGCCACAGACCTCCATTCCCAAGCTCGCTTTGTGGCGTGCCTATCCCCGAATTCTCTGGAGCCAAGCTACGAGGAGGAGGAAGCCGGTCCAATGTTCATGGAGGAGGTCGCGGCGCAGAAGGCCCCCGATGGGTATGAGACGATGGACGTCGACTTCGTGCCGGCGTCCGAGTCCCCCATGGTGCAGGCGGACCAGCGATTCAACATGGCGATACTAAAGGAGGACCAGGAGGCAGAGGCTCAACTCGACGCGGAGAGCGCGCATGCTGCTACCATCTAGGCTCTCTTGTAGGCGGAACCAGATGTCGTGGATGTGAACCGGGCGGCCGAGGATCAACTTGGGGCGGAGCGCGCGGATGCCGCTGCCATCGAGGCCCTCCTGCAGGCGGAACCGGACGTCCTAGACTTGAACCGGGCGGCAGAGGCTCGACTCGAAGCAGAGCGCGCGGATGCCGCTCTCATTGACGCCCTCCCGCAGGCGGAACTGGAGGTCCTGGACTTGAACCGGGCGGTGGAGGCTCGACTCGACGCGGAGCGCACGGATGCCGCTGCCATCGAGGCCCTCCTGCAGGCGGAACCCGACATCCTCGACTTGAACCGGGCTATGCTCTCGTCCGTGCAGAGTGCCCGCATGCTCCGCTTGAACGAGTAGCTGGAGGCCGAGGACAACCACGGTGCAGAGACACATGTCGGCAGCGATGGCTGGTTCGCGTCGGCAGCCAAAGATGACGAGGTCGTCTCTTTCCGCGAGCAGTGGTAGTTTTTCTTTATGTTGTTGTTTTTATGGATCTTTTGCTGTGTAAAAACATATATTTGTTATGCAAGTCGCCTGACTTGGGTCAGTCTACCATTCAGGTGGTTGGATGAATATCCTACGTCTCCTAACCCTTCTTTCCTTCACCCCTTCTTCTTCCCCAACAGACCACCGCACGGGCCATAAGGATACTCCCCAACATGCGGTTGGATAAACATACTCTATGAAACGAAAATTACGTGTCAGCGATTGGATGGCTGAGTTTGGTGTGTTCACATGCGACAACACGTGTCAGTGAGGGTGCGTTCCCTTGGTTGGGTTTGCGGCGTGCAGGAGCGACGGTGTGAGGGTGCGGTGCGACCGCGGCGTGCAGGAGTGACCGTGTGAGGGTGCGGTGCGACTGCGATAGCCATGCGCAAGTGGACCTCCTTCTCATTTTGAAAACTTTAGGCAAGCTTGGCAAAAATGTGTGGCGAAGTTTGGCAATGCAAGGCCTAGACCCAAACAGGATAAGTACGTACGTACTAGGAGTACTAGTGTTAAAAAAGAAAGGCTGGGTTTTCCTTCGCGGGATTTAATCGATACAAATCCTCATTTCACGTGTCAATTAATGCGTATTTTTTCTCCAAAGACCAAAGAGCTAACCATCTCACTCCTCATCGCTTGATTAATGCAGCGCCATGCAAACCAACCTTCTCACTTCCGCATGCATGCAGGGGATATTAATGTCCTTGGTTGCTAACCCCATCAACTTTGCCTCGATTAGTGTTAGTGTCCCTTTGGAAATTGTAATTTTGATATACTGGCCTTGTGTACAAAAAAATGGAGGTAGTAACTATATATGACTTCCTTCCCCATTGCGGTGACGTCGATGATATTTTTTTATATTTTTTGGTGGTTTGGCGAAGTGCATTCGACGGATAACACCATTGAGGGAGACCACGGTAAGTTGTTCGCAAGTGCCGCCTGCAAGCCGAGACAACCTCCTTATTTGCATCCAGGAAGTCCTTTACTAGTACTACTAGGAGTAACTAATGCGGTGACATGGCTTCTCGAAGAAGACGATGGAGAAGCGGAGTCACCAAAGAGTGAAATGATGGTTGCTTCGTCCGGGCTTTTGTGATTTGACGCCTCACTGTTTTGTGATTTGTGATAGAAGGGACAGGGGAGTAGACTCTATGCTCTATACTGTACTACATGCATCCAAGCATGGGAGAAAGAGGAGAGACGTTGCATTTTTCTATTACTTCAATTAATCAATCAGGGAGCTTCGATTCCATCTTTTTGGCTTTGGCAACACCATCCACAATGGTTCCCACGATGCCAAAAGCTATTTTCACATTTGGAGACACACTGTGGATGCCCTTAACCGTACCACTTGGTTTTGCTCATGTGTGCTATCTATACAAAGCTCAATTATATTGATCTAAAAAATTATAGAATCGAGATTAGTAAAAATGAGGTGATTTTTGCTGCGCGGATGGCGGGGGAGGTTTCTTATTTGAGCAATGCTACAATAACGTAATGGTTTACGTAAAGTTACGAACTGATGTGATGTGGGACTATTTGATTGGATTAAAGGAGAGGATTACGCCCACCCCACTTGAAAATCAGGGGGGCATATATAGATTAGATGGAAAGTATACATAGCAGCTACGTAGCCCTTTGTAAGTCTAGGATTAGGCTTCTTATTTTCGGAGGACGTTGTCCTGGCAGTTTGCTAACATGCGGTCCCATGTGTCAGTGCTTTACCAAGCCGATCCGCGTCCCACATGAGGCAGAACAACGGCAGAAGCAACACGTGGTTAAGTTGAAAGAAGATGAGGGAGAAGCGGATTCAGCAATGAGTGAAATGATGGTTGCTTCGTCCCTCCAACTTAACTGCGGGAAAGCTGCAGCTTTGTGATTTGACGCCTCATTGCTCATTACTACGTTGGCGCCATGACTGGGGTGCTTCACCCCGGCTGCTCTGCACTGTATTCCGGTATGGCACGTGGACCCGGTAGCTTGATTTCCCACATGTCGGTGAAAGGGACTAGAAGATTTATGAAAGCAAGCGCTCCACTCTTACGACGGAGGAGTAGACGACACGACGGCCCAGTGAACTATCACTTGTACTGTATAGTACTATAGTTTTGCTGTTTCGCACGATCCATCGATACAAAGCCGATTAAATAGGAAAGGGCGGGATTTTTCTCGCGCGGTAGATGATACTGGCCATACATTTCAAAGGCGGTTTTAATGTATGCAAACTGAATAATTATAAGTAATAATATGATATCTGGTAAAACTAAAAACACATATGATTTATTGTGTTAGAGTGTAGTAGTAGTGATGTATTGCATAGTTGTTAGATGTAACATGCGAGAACGTGTAGAGATGTAGTTTTGGAGGGCCTACAGAAAGAAAAGCGTAATACGGTCACCGAACTTCAGAATAAGTTGATTACGGTCACTATATACGTTTTGCGGTGATTATACGGTCACTTGCTCATAGCTTAGCATCAGATTGCACTCTATTGACCAACCAAATAGTCTGCGTGGCGCCATGTTGACTAGTTAAATTGACCACATTTGTCGTGGGTCCCACCTATCAGTTCGCATAGGCAAAAGGTCAGATAAACACAAATTTACGCAGGCGCGACAAGGCTCCAACCCGTGCGCGGGAATCACCTGGTTGTGTATGTGTCTGTCAGGGCCTGATGTGTGCGCATGCACGTGTAGGTGGAGCACTTGAGCATGAGAGTGTGTGTTGGTCGTGTGGTGTACTGGTGTGTGCATGCATGCGTGTGTGTGTGCATGTGAGTGTTGCGTGCGTGCGTGGCTGCGTGTGTACGTGTGAGTGTTGCGTGCGTGGGTGCATGTGTTTGTGTGAGTGTTGCGTGGATGCAGTTCATGCGCATGCGTGCGTGTGTGTATAATCACCACACCAGCTCCTGTGTGTTAAAACAGATGGCTCAGCATACCAATACAAGGCCACCTTGTCCGCCATGCCCGCTGTCATGACTTCGAACCACCGTCCAAATATTTTTTTGTCGTTTTTTTTCATTCCTACTAGCAAGATGCCCGTGCGTTGCATGTAACATCAAGATGCATTTGTATGACTTGTTTATCTTGTGAGAGAAAAGGATGAACGAGGGAAGGCCTTATTTGCAAATGTGGAGAGGTGTGTTGGTACCTTTTTGCAAAATTTCCATAGTTTCTTTCCTATCCGTCAGATATAAACCGGACGGCCTATATTGCAGGATGGCAGGCACACCATCATCACCAACTCTGTTTTTTTACAAGAGTGTATTTTATGTATTTTATAAGAGTGTAGATGTAGAGTAGATACAAGTCGACGGGTGGGCACGATGGTAGTGAGATAATGTGATGCAACACTAGAGGTGCCACGTGGAGCATTTAACTGGTCAACTAGTCATGTCATGAGCAAATACAGAGTTGTACGGTGAGCCCGTGACAGCATAATAACCACTAAACGTAAATGGTGACCGTAATGAGTGGATTCTAAAGTCCAATGTACGTATCATGCTTTCGCTTCAAATACAATGATCGTCATTGCATATATCGCGAGAGAAAGATGAAACATGCGTGAATTTTCTCGGGGCTTACTTTTAGAGGACCTGGAGATAGTTTTGTGTGCATACGTGAAAGGGGCGTACAGGGGGGGGGGTATGTGATGGAGAGAGAGATGCTCTTCGTTTCTCTTTATTAAGACTAACTTTGTATATAGTATAAAAATATACAAATTCACAGTGCGGAATAAATATCATTGTGGGCACCATGCAATGAAAATTAGCATTCGTACTCCTCCATATAACTTTGTAATGTTGTATATATGTAGAAACTCTAAAATAATTTTTTGGCCACACTTTATTCAAAAGGAATGTTGTATGCGAAATAAACGTGAAGAGAGGGCTTTTTAGATCAATGGGGTACGTGATGTAACATGTGTGAATGTGTAGTTGATGCATTTGGCGGGGCCTAGAGAGGTATGTGTGTGTATTACGTATTCGAGAGAGGCATGGATAGAGGGGCCGACGGGGGGGGGGCGTGGGAGAGATAGCACGAGAAATGAGAGTGGTCTAGAGAGAGAGAGACGAATATGACGTCACGACAAGAGATTCCATTCCCTTGAGTGTGTATATGCAAGGGGGAGGGAATAGAGGCACCAGGAGAAATTTTCTGTGTGTGTGGTGTTTGTGTTGGTATGTGTGGGTGTGAGAAGATAATGAGACGTGGGGGCAGAGGGTGTGTCACCACGTGAGATCTGGTGGGTCGAGGTGAGGCCCTTCGTTCTGTTTCGTCCTGCGCCACATTGGTCGGCCCGTGACGCATTTAGGAAGACCCATGGATGACTAGTCGTACAAGACAAAGATAGCAGAATTGTGAAGGACTCTATGTCCACTGACAAAGCCGGCTAGGATTTGTAACCCTAGGTTCTCGGACTAAGGTAACCCCTTTATCTCTGATATTACTATTCATCCAACCTAACTTTAAGGGGCATCCTACAGAATGCTCTGCTAGAATCATACTTGTCGATTAGGAAGAGAGGTGTGAGACAATGCGTGAGAGACAGGCGTAAAGATAATGTGCGTACATGAGACACGTAGGCAGGTCCATGTATATAGAAAGGGTCGATGAGGATTGTGCGTGTGTATGTTTGCGAGAGGAAGAGTGCTTGTGATAAAGGTTAGTGAAAACAGTTGTAAATGGTTACGAGAGGGAGGGAGGGTTATATCTAGAGCATGTGTGCGAGAAAGACACCTCGGGAGAGAGTGTGTGAGCATGTGTGAGAGACCACCGATGGAGAGTGAAACTACACGTAAAAGACTGCTCTACACATTGATTAAAGATATAAATTGTATCCAAATATTAGGATGGGATCATGATATTTGCAATTCGCGTAAGGAGCGGTCATTGATCCATCAGACATCTAGATTCTATCGAATTTGAGCATGTCTATGTTATTATTCGACACAATTGATCCACATAGTTAGTATTTTGAACTCCAGACAATGCATCGCTTTAGCAATCGAATATAAACGTGAGTATAGTTCATGTTGTGTGTGTAAAGCACATTATACATACGAAAGTTACACAATGGACATTATAAATAGCTACTACCTATGAACTAGCATACATTTGAATTCAACTTAAGGTGGTTTAAAAAAATCGAATTCAACATGAAGTCCATTCAATTATTTGAATTTGATATCATGGCATTTGTAAACCATACCTAAATTATGGGGGCACCAATCTTTGCTCTGATTTTGTACATAATAGCATATGTAGTCGTGTACAAAATAGATTCAAATTTAGCTCCTCCATTCCAAAATAATCGTAGTTATAGGATTTTCAAGTGTCAAAATTTCAAAAAGAAGCGGATAATTTAATGAGGTTTTCAAACATACAAGGTCAAATATAACGTTGTCTATTTAGGTCAATCCTCATAGTTCAAGAGTACTCTAAACGTGAATGCTTGTGTTTCAAAATTTCGAACGAAGCGCCAAAAGAGCCTCTACTCGCCCGAAACCGCGTGAGACCAATGTTTGGTAGTACAAGGAAATTACTTTTCTAATAACTCCGACCCGTGAAACCTACCGGCCCGACGTCCAAAGGTCTAAACCGGGGTAGGTTTGTAGCTTCATCTAGACGCCACGCAACCGCATCCGAAAAACATTCATACACAATGGCCGCCTAAGCACACATGCGCGCGGCCGAAATCGCTCCCGCCCACTATTTGGGACACCTGGGATTACCATCCTACCCCCGACCCGCAGTAGGTCCGAAATTTAAGAGGGGGGCAAAGTTTGTACTTTCCCCAAATTTCAAACAAGCGCGTCCCATCTTCTGTTCAAAAAAGCCAAAAACAAGCGCGTCCCAGACCGAAACATGGTTCCCCCCACCCGTCCGATTCCCCATTCGTACTCCGTGGGCGCCAAAACTACCTCTCCACCAGCCGCGAAACCCCGGCGTCCTCCGTCCGCCACCCCATCCCACCCATCAACCGCCGCCCTCCTCCATCACGCCGGAGCCGATACCCCGACGTCGTCGTCCACCGCAACCTCAACCGCAACGCCCTCCACGGCTAGTAGTTGAAGCCGAGGCCGAGCCGTCCGTACCCGAGCCAGTTCAACCACGCCGTCCTGCGCCTCACCGCTGCCGCTCCAACTTCGCCACCCTCCACCGCACCGGAGCTGTTCCTGCTACGCCGTCCTTCGCCGCCTCGGATCTGCTTCCCCTCCGCCGACATACGGCCACGGCAACACAGTCAACAATTTGGCCATGGGTTCGTCCAAGCCTGCACCCTCCAGAACATCGGTTTCCCCGGTAAAAAGAAGAAGATCGGCGCGACATGTGGAGGTGACCACACCGGCAACCGAAAAAGGTACTCCTCTTCCCTTATTCGTGCAAATCTTACGTCTCTGCTTGCACGGTATTCATCCCACAGAAGACACTAGTTGACCGCTTCTTCTTGATACTAGATGTTCCTAGTAACTCGCGATGCACAAGGTTTCTCCTCATATACTATTTCACCTTAGCTAGAGGTCCGTCGCCCCCCTGAATTTCAATTTCTGGCCAGTTGATTCCCAATTAACGGAAGCATTCCCCGGCGTAACAGGCGCTAGTACGCCTATTACGCCGGGGAAGCAGCGCCTTGGTGTTTATCTTAGGGGCGTGTGCGGCCTAGAGCTACTGGCGCCCGATCTGGAGGTCGGCCGGGATTAAAGGGATGGCCTGGGGGCGCTGCCAAGCACGGCGGTGGTGTGAGGTCGATGGGAGGGCGGGGCGGCGGAGGCAGGGGTCTGGGCCGGTGGTCGCTGGCGGTTCGAGAAAGATCGTCAACAGTGACTGGCGGGAGGTAGACGAAGGCCATCTGCCCGTTCCTTATAGATCGGACGGTTCATTAAAAAAATCGACTGACCTATTTATTTTCAGTCGACTGTTATCTTAGATATGACCACATGTGGTGGTGTGCTGGAGGAGTACCTGCATTTCCTGTGCTCATATATTACAAAATCATACGGAGTAGAATCTAATTTTGTTTGCCATGCAATGTTGTAGAGCTATCATATGTCTCCTGTCATTTATTTTTCAGCCACCTGCTATCTGCTACTTTTACAGTGCACTAGTTCTGCACACACTTCACCCTTACTCTCACTATTGTGTTTTTATGCAAGGGTATTTCAGACTCTGCTGCCATGAGAGAAGCCAAAAAGAAAAGAGAGAAGTCGCTCCAGCTTCGTGTGCGGGTAGGCAAGACACGTTACAGCGCTATAAAGGGTGCAGTGTCAGCAGATGGAGACGGTAAACGTAGCTCTGGAGTTGATGACCTCGCTCGCAATGAACCACCATCCCAGGTGCTTGCTTTAACTTCGCGGTGTCATATGTGGTTGCATGTTCCATATGGTGTCTAGCTTGTATTCGAAAGGCCGAAGTCGGTAAGATAAGGAAAGATATTTTTTTACATGAACCACCATCCCGTGAGCACCAGAAGACAAATAGCTAGTCAGGGCACTGGCCGAGCCAGTGACAAGCCCAGCAAAGATAGGCATCACCTGGAAGCCAACTAAAAAGCTGCGATGGTGGCGAAGCAGCCCGCCTCCCACCAGGCTCTCAGGTCCTAGATGATCATGCTCACCACTCCAGCCGGATGTCTAGCTTGTATTGCTTCCAATTTGGTTAAATTGCATCTGCTTAGCTTACACATTATACCTTTGAATATGACATGCCTTTCTGTTTTTGGTACATACTAGTACATCTGTGTATTAACCATGTTCTTACATCAAACTAATGTTCTTGTGTATCCCTCATCAATCACTTATGACGAGGCAGGCAGGCAAGGGGACTACTCCTCATTTAAAGAATGCAGCGTCAGCCTCCCGACATGATTCTCAAGAAACAGAAATGCTAGATGAAGATAGTGAACGTAGCTCTGTAGTTGATTACAGCATTTCCCCTACACTAGCATCGCAGGTGCTTGCTCTAACTTGGCAGCGTGATATGTGGTTGCATGTTGCATATGGTGTCTAGATTGTAATTCTTCCAATCTGGTTAAACTGCATGTGCTAGTCTGCTTAGCTTATACATTATACCTGTTAATGTGACATGCCTTCCTGTATTTAGTACATAGTACATCTGTCTATTAAGCATGTCCTTACATAAAACTATTGTTTTTTTGTATCCCGCATCAATCAACATGACGAGACACCTTTAGTATATGCAGTGCGATATTAGTTGCATCTTTCATATGATTTATAGCATGCGCTGCTTCTAATTTGTTGAAATTCCATTTATGATGGGACGCTTTTAACTTGGCAGAGTCATATTGGTTGCATCTTTCATGTGGTGTCTAGCTTGCATTGCTTCTTATTTGCTGGAATGGTTTCTGCTTAGTTTACACAAACAGTTGTGAACATGCCATGCCGTCCTGTTTTTCGTACATATTCCATCCTGGTATCATGTGTTTGCCTTACATCAAAGTAGTGATTGTCAGTATCATGCATGAATGAGTTCTGAAGAGAGAATTTTATTGCTTTTTCTTGTCGGTTTTACTTGACAATTCAAAATCAATAAAGCGGAAGGAAGTTAGCAAGGCAGCGGATAAAGGTGCTCCTTCCGAACGGAGGGCCTCTACAGTTTCTACTCCTCCACACCCCCAAGATGATTTCCAAGACAACACATGCATAGACACTCAACAAAGCTGTGTTTATGATGAGCACGTCTCCCCTAGTGCAGCATCACCGGTGCTCCCTCTAACTTGGCACTGTTATATGTGGTTGCATGTTATGTGTGATGTCTAGCTTGTATTGCTTCTAATTTTGTTGAATTCCATCTGCTTACTTTACACATTATACTTGAATAAGACACGTGTTCCTGTTTCTAGAACATACAATATCTGTCTATCACACCATGTTCTTACATCAAATTACTACTGTTGTGTAACCTGCAACAATCACTTATCATAAGACACGTTTGACTTCGGAGTGTGATATAGGTTACATCTCACATTCTTTTCTAGCTTGTACTACTAATTTGTTGAAATGGCACTTATGACGAGACAGTTTTAACTTGGTAGAGTGATATTCGTTGCATCTTTCATATGGTGTCTAGCTTTCATTGCTTCTAATTTGTTGAAATGCCTTCTCCTTAGTTTACACATCATAAGCTGTGAATATGCAATGTGAATATGCAATGGCACTAATGACGAGAGACCTCTAACATGGTAGTGTGATGTTGTTTGCATCTTGCATATGATTTATTTCTTGTACTGCTTCACATTTGTTTAAACGCCATTTATGATGAGACACTGTTAACTTGGCAGAGCGATATTTGTAGCATCTTTCATATGGTGTCTACCTTCCATTGCATTGCTTCTAATTTGGTGAAATGTCTTCTTCTTAGTTTACACATCATAGTTCTGGTTATCTCTTCCGTCCTGTTTTTCATACATATTACATCCTCCTATCATGTGGTTGTCTAACATCAAAGTTCAGTTCGTCTGCATCACGCATCAATTTGTTCTGAAGAACTAAATTGTTATTCATTTTTCTTGTCGGCTTGACTTAACATGGCACAGAGAAAGAGGAAGAAACACAGAATGGCAGGGAATGAGAAGCGGATGAATCCTGCAGATTCTGCTGGTACTGATGGTGCAATAGAAGGTCAAAGTCCAGCGGAAAATTCTACAAACACGGCATCCCATGCTACACGAGTTGCAAAAAAAGCCAAACAGAAACAAATAGCTGCCACCAAACAAGCAGAGACAGCCCTAGTTCTTGCAACACCTACCACAGTACTACCAGCTGCACGACTTACTCGTGCGTCAACTGAGCTAGCAGCACGTTCCCAAGCTCCCTTGCCACCTGACACTACTTCCCAAGCACTCTTGACACAAGACGAGTTGGCAATATCAGATGAACCTTGTGAGCTTCAACAGCAAGAAGGTAGTTGCTGGAGTCAAGTTACAGTTGCATGCTTCTTTATATGTAGTCTCACAGTTTGATGTACACTAACACTTCCTATGTTCGTTGTTGGACTAGCACCTAGGCGCAAGAGGAAACAAACATCAGGGATAATGCTCGATAGGTTAACTAAATCTAGAGGAGGAAGAATGGAGATCCGTTTTGAGGCAGGTTTAAAAAGGCCACGTGATGCTACAGAGTCAGCCAAGTTAGTATCAGAGGCAGCGGTTGCCGTTAGGTGTCATGTACGTATCCTCCCAACATGGATTCAGTACAGGAATGACAAAGACGAAACCCAGTTCAACACCTTCCTCGACCATTTATCTGTAAGTATGGTTATGTATGGAAACTAGTAATATCGTCTTGCTCTGTCCCATACTTTCTAGGTTGCTGATAATGAGACTCCCATAATTTTCAACAGATGAGGTTCAAGTTGGATAGCCAAGATGATGCAACCAGACAAGCTTGCACCCATGTTTTCAAGTCTGCTCTGCGACAGTATCGGTATAACTTGAGGAAAACTCACTTTGAAGGCAAGGCTAACAGTGAACTTTCCCAAACATCTCCAGTGGAAAATATATCGGATGAAGACTGGAGGGGCCTTGTTAAACACTGGTCTGATCCGAAGTATCAGGTACATTATATATATGTGATCAGATCACATGTTGAAGTCCTATTTACGCATGTGCCACACAAATCTATCTTCTTGTAGGTGAACTGTTCAAAGAACAAGGCCAACCGTACGAAAGTGAAATTCCAACAGACGACAGGATCTCGTAGCTATATTGCACACTGCGAGGCTCTTGTAATTAGCTGTTGTTTCACTCTTTTCGCTGTACCATATTATCAGATCTATATTGACTTGTTCGAAATGCAGAGGAAAGCCCGCAAGGACCAAAAAGTACCTGAACCAAATGTTGTGGAAATCTTCAAGGACTGTCACACCAGCAAGAAGAAGGGCATGACTACACCAGTCAAAGCCGCTGTTGTAAGTCCTTAATCCTCATGCCTTTTAACTACTACTTACTCTGACTTGTGCCTTGAACTGCATGGTTTGCAGCCAATGTCTATTACTCTTTTCAATTTTATACACAATTGTCTTAGCGTATCATTGCACCTTACAAGGTTTAAAAGAGAGGAGTGATGTTCCTTTGATCTTGACCCGTAATCTAGTTCCGTGCTGGACTTGCCCACACAACGTTACAATTGCCTGTTTGTCTGTTCTCAGTTGTTTTGTGATATGAATGATGTCATACTATGCTTACCGTATTATAAACTTCGTCTCTTTATCCTTAGCCCTCAATACAATGTGAAGAAATAGACAATACATTAGCGATGGTACATGGTCATATGTTTGGAACCTGGTTTTATTATGTACTTTGCAATAAAATACAACTAATATTTTACATGGGTTCACCAGAATAAGTTCTGTATATAGACCAAAGCTATTTTGTTTGGTTTTGCTGCCTCCTTAATATCTTCTGTTCTGGTACTACTAATGTAAAACCTCAACTTTTCAGCGAGCTATGGAAAAAATGGTGGAACCGCCACCTTCTGAAGGTGGCGAGGCAACTATAACCGCAATGTCAGCTCTTGCTGCAGTGGGTCAGTACCTGTCCACTAACAGTGCCAAAAGCACGTTCCTGCGTAATACTGGGTTGGTTGTTAAGGCAATATCGTCCAAACTGCCTCATGATCAAGATATGCAAGCTCAAAGCAATGTTGTATCTGCGCTCCAGACACAAGTCCATTCCCTAACAGAGACCCTTTGTGAAACAAGGAGAAACATTGCTCAATGTCGTCAAGATATGCATGGTTTTGAAACCAGACTATCAGACATTTGCTATGTTGTTCAGGAGCCTAGGGGAAATGAAGGCGAGGGTTATGGTGCTCCATCGGACAATACAGCATGAAAACGTAACAGTCAGGTCAAATGAACTGAGCTTCTGAACTTCTGGTGGTGCATTTATCTGCTAGACTGTTAAGTTTTATGCCAACCTTCCTTTTGTTATATAGTTGTAATTTGTTTTGGTGCGATACAAAATTTATTCTTAACGTGCAGCCACCGGCTGAAGAAAACAGCAAGCCATTTTTGTATAGTGTAGGGTGTTCCCTATATTTGCACTGGTGGCGATCTTTGATGCCGAGTGGATGTAATCTGTGCAATCGCCTTAATAGCCTAGCGTTAGTTTCGGCCTTATTTATTTCCTAGTCTTCTTTTTCCCTGGTTTGCTAGTGGCCGCAACTACCATGGGCCATATACGGGCCGTAGGATCCATGGGTCTCCTACGGGCCGTCGATAAATGGGCCTGTAATCGGTGGGCCTCGGGCCGTCGGATAAATGGGTCTACATGGGCCGTAATCGGGCGTAATTGGTATCGGCCCAGCACGGTAACAGGCCGTTAACAGGCCGTAGGACAGCAAAGGCTTAATTCTGTCACAGGCATAACGGGTCGTTAATGGGCCAGAATATAGGACGGGCTGGAAACGGCGCAACGGGTTAACAGGC